>NC_136507.1:53372273-53374773 GCF_053919585.1 Euprymna scolopes | reverse complement strand
AAAATTCAGCAATAAATGACCTTCTTCTGGAGGTTGAAAGGTTCAATCCTCAGTGCAATCAATACTAAGAATACAATTGCGAATTACTTACGACTTCTACCTGGTTATGACTGATGGACCGAGAGCATGCTACCCCTGTGAATTAAAGTATTTGGTCAAAGTTTCATGCCGATGTCCACGGGAAACGGAAAATTTCAGAGTTCAACAAGGTACACCTAATAAAGGTGGAGATTATATTGGCTCAGTATGATAACAGTAGTCTGAATAATCTAAATTATGCAAATTGTTGTTATTGAAGATCGAGTTGCCTCAGGTCTACGACTCATCAGTGGCTGAATCTAGCGAGATTCGAAATCGGAACCCCCACGGTAATGAGCCTGATCTCTTTATCCGCTGGTCCATCTCACCGACTGTTTGGATATGTCACGATTTATTTAGATGTTATTTGCTTTTGCGATACGTTTTTTGAATGAATTCAATTATTCACGAAAGTGCATTTTGTCTTAACATAAGCAGTAATTTACTTACTAATTTTACAACAAATTACTGCTTATGTAAAAACAAATAGAAAATGTAACTTGCTCTACTTCCGTATTGAGCACTCTTATATTTACCTTGTTATATTTCACTGGTTACCCTACTTTGAAAAATAGTAACCTCAAATTATATATGTATGTGTGTGTGTGTGTGTGTGTGTGTGTGTGTGTGTGTGTGTGTGTGTGTGTGTGTGTACTATGCTTAAATATATTTTAATTCGTGCAGACTTCAGATTTACTATTACAGGGCTAATTCTATATTGAATATTATATTTTACCTAATATAAGGTGCTTTCAATAAGTTTCCAGACTTCTTTCGTATGGACACTTTTATTGATAGTACATACATGAAACTATAGTTCCCCCCTTCAAAGTAATCTCCTCCGGCTACAATATACTTGTTTTGCCATTCCAAAAATTTCTGGAAGGCCCATGGATATCCTCTCGTGTGAGCGTGTCAATCATCCTTGCCATAGTTTCTTTTATTGCCTCAAGTGTCTCATAATGACAGCCTCTAAATTTTTCCTTGAGCTTAGGGAATAACCAAAACTCACAGAGAGCAAGACTATAAGGAGGGTGATGCCCATCTTGATCAAATAGTCTGTGACAAGGATGGAGTTATGGACTGCACCCTCGGATAAACTTTGCATAAATCTTCTGCATTTTCAATTCATCACAAATAATTGTGTGTACAGTTCCCATGCTGACATCAAACTGCGCACTTATTGTCTCTATAGACACGACGGTCCTTATCCATGAAATTCTTTATTTGGCCAATCAATTCTGGTCTTCTGACTTCCTTATTCCTCTTACATCTCTCATCATCCCTCACAGACTCCATGCATTCTTTGAAATTCTTATGCTACTCAAAACTGATGCTCGATTCATGCAGGATGGTCCAAAAGCAGTCTGAAGCATTCCATACGTTTCTATGGCATTTTTTCCAAGTTTAAAACAGAACTGTATTGCATTGTTCTTCTAACATGTTCTAACGTCTAGACTGCATTTTGAAATTCACCAGCTGTAACAATCAGGCTTTAGTCTTGTGTATTCCAATTCCTGTTATAGCTGTTCATTTGAAACTAAAATCATAAAAATTGGTCAGTCATCTCATAAGATGTATAGCAATAACATACTGACTTTTCAAGAGTCTACAACAATTTTAAATGCTTGTACAAAAAAGTCTGGAAACTTATTGAATTGAAACTTATTGAATGTATATAGTACTGATTTTAAAAATTAAAGAAATAACTTGGGTGCCATCAGCTAGAATCGAGACCAAAACATTTAACGCTCCAGCCACGTTCCCTACCGTTTGAGCTATCGACATATAGAAAAGAAAGACTGAAAATGAAACCACTTCAAACTATGAATGAATTTCGCGCAAAAGTAATAGAAATATGTCAAATTGAAACGAACATTTTGCATTTCACTTGCCGACACATTTTTGTACGCCTTATTCATCCATCCAAACAAAGATTTTACTCGTTATAAACCATCCTGGGTGTATGATTACTATTTCCTGTAAATTCCAGTCTTATATGACCAATTGTTTAAGAGTTTATCGGTTAAATATTTTGACACAAACACACACACCGGCATACATCTATTGTTTTATTTATATATGTAAACATGTGAAATAGACCTCACTGCCTCAGATTGTAAGATTAGACGAAGTAGCAACCTCACAAAAGTCTCGATATCCTTTCAAATAGAGCTATACAAAAAAATAATTAAAAGGGGCTGAAAAGTGTTAAGATAAACCTCTTTGAATTATTTAATAATAAATGTGGCTTAGCTTTATAAATATTATATTTCTTTTAGTCTGTCTGTCAGTCTGTCTGTTCCACTTTTTCTCGGAAACTACTGAACCGATCTGTCTGGATTTGTATGGACCATTGTTATGATAAGGTGCAGCAAAGTCAGTATTATGGTATTTGTTCAAAACACAGATAGGGATTAAC
>NC_136507.1:53269773-53367273 GCF_053919585.1 Euprymna scolopes | reverse complement strand
GCGATACTCAAAATACAATTGCAGAATTACTTAGGGCTTCTACCTGGTCATGGCTGACGGAAAAGAAGAGCGCGCCACCGTCATAGATAAAATAAAGGGTTCTATTTGAAATTCCATGCAGATTCTTGAGTTTGGCGGAAAGATTCCAGAGTCCAACAAAATACACATCAAGAAGGTTGGAGGTTACATCGATGAAAACGTTGTGGAAATAACATTCAAGATGAGAACAGTAGTCCGATGAATCCAAATAATACGAATAACCAATCCTCATCTAAAAAAAATCAGAAATATTGATTGATTCAGTAGATTTCAATTTCAAATCAAGATTTAATTCTAACCTTTCATATTTATGTTCATTTAGTGAAGCTTACTAAAGTAAATTCTTTCCACACCCACATCTATAAAATATGTGTGTGTGTGTGAAGGGGGATGTTATTCCAAACCATGCAGTACCCGACTGCGATGTACGTTCTTGCCATAGATCAGTGGTTAGCACGTCTTTGTGTCTTTTGTTTGTTAGTTTAGTGGTTTTGTTCCTCACCGGGTGTCCCAGCTGATTAAATAATTACTTGGGTGAGTTTGGTTGCAAAAAACAAAAAAAAAATGTTTTGAATCCCCAGCCACCAATGTTTCATAATTTTCCTTTCTTCTTCTTTCGTGTGTGCTCACATAAGATGAAAAAATTTGTCCATAAGTTGATAAGTCAGTCATGCTCCAATTGAAAATGACACTATCATTATTAACATCACAGATTGGATGGACGCGTCTTATTTTAAATGTGTCCAAGCAATTTTGTTGATCTGTCACATACAAATTCAAAATAGCATTTTTGTTGATCTGTCACATACACATTTGAAATAGCATTTTTGTTGGTTTGTCACGCACAAGTTTAAAATAACATTTTTGTTGATCTGTCACATACACATTTGAAATAGCATTTTTGTTGGTTTGTCACACGCAAGTTTAAAATAACATTTTTGTTGGCTTATCAAGTGCAAGCTTTAAATAGAAATTTTTGGGGGCTGTCACACAGAAGTTGAACATAGCATTTTTGTTGGTCCATCACACAATAGTTTGAAATCACATTTATGTTAGTCTTTTACACTATAGCATTTTTGGTAAGTCTGTCATTCTTAAATTTGACATGGCATTTTATTCGTCTGTCACATTAACTAGCATTTTCATGCAGGTTGGATGAGCTTATTTTATGAACAGTCGGGTTTGTTCCTCCCCTCCTCCCTTTTTCTTGGCTTAACATTATTTCAGTTTGAAAGGAAACGAGTAAATTCCATGGCCATGGGGGTCAATCTGGAAAACGAGCTAGGAATGAACCCAGTGGGGTCTTTTCTCATTGGTGTAATAGATTATTTTTTTATTGGGAGTGGAAAAGATTTGTATTCTATGTTTAGAGAAAGAAGGAGAAAGGTTATATGAGGAGGGGGCCTTTACTGATGCCAGAATTCTTTTGACTTTAGATAATAATAGCCTAGAAAAGAAACCCCGTAATTATTCAAAGGAAAGGCCGCACAGTTAAGTGATATACCAACTTTTTAAGTTTAAATAACTTTAACATTGATAAGAGGTTAACAAATTATGTTGGTGAATGAAACCTGGTGTTTGTAAAAACAACCATTATCAACCTCTTAACACATCTCAATTATCTAGTTTATATAACAAACTAGCAGTTAAGCCCGGCTTTTCTTATGCCTTATGTACTGTTCATAACTTTATGTGCATATATATATTAAAATTTTTGACTCATGTCCAGGTAACCTACATCTAAAATTTCAAGTGACCCAAAATAGGCGGAGTTTTGTTAGACTCTGCAAAAGTCAACTCTTTCAATTTTGACCTTTGGCAGCCAAATTTTCGCCCAAAAACTGATTAAAATGATTGCTGCATGTCTGAATACCTTTATGTAAAATTTCAAATGTTTAGGCCCAAAATTGGCTGAATAGTTTGCTAGAGACCGCAAAGGTCAAATCGTTTGAATTTTGACACCAAGCAGCCAAATTTTCGGTCAAAACCTATTAAAAAGCTTGCCCTATGTCTGAATACACTTTATGCAAAATTTCAAATGTTTAGACCAAAAATTGGCTGAGTAATTTAGTAGAGACCGCAGAGGTCAATTTTTTTAAACTTTGGCCCCAATTTTGACCCCTTAACATTTGTTGTTTTGGACTCAAATCAAATTAAAAAGTTGGATCCATGTCCAAGTAACCTACATCTAAAAATTTAAGTGTTTAGACCCTAAATTGGCGAAGTAGTTTGGTAAACTTTTCAAATGTCAAATCGTTGAACTTTAACCCCTTGACAGCCAAATTTCTGGCCGAAAACCGATTAAAAAGAGTTTCCCAAATTTCAATACCCCTTATGTCAAATCTTAAGTCTGTAGACTGAAAAATAGTTTGGTAGGGAAATACACACACACACACACACACACACACACACACACACAATTTCACTTGTATAGATATATAGATATAAAACTGTTTTATAAAAATAAGTCTTTCTTTATTCGATGTATTTCAATCATTTTCTAGCATAAAATTATTTTATAAATTTTTAAAGTCAGGCCTTAATAGCAATTCATCAGACAAATTGATATTTGATTTGGACAAGTCCCACTCCCTCATTTTTCCCTTTTCTTCCACTAGATGATGATGGATAAATTCCTTAATCCTCCAGGGGGGAGACACTGCATTATTTCATGCAGCATGTCTTAGGTAAGAATAGCCTGGAAGTACCCATCTCTTTCCACACTTAAGAACACATACAGCACCTGATATTATCAAATGGTTACCCATTTTATTACTGACCCGGCTCAACGTTGCTTAACTTTGCTTAACTAATGGAGACCGGTGTGTCAACATGATTTTGCCGTATATTTCTTCCTCTATGTTGTTATTTACCCAAGTATAATTTTGTTTAAATTAATTTTTGATAATAATTAAACCGGCTAGGAAGTTTGTTAGACTGGATTTATGTTTTGTTTATGATCTAAACAGAACCAGTCGCTTGTGAAATTGATAAAAAGATTTTTCTACATTTCTCTATCAAATATTACAAGCTCCAACATTATAGGTCTTCAAGTTTATGACGCATAAAGAATGGGTGGAAGAGGAAGTTAACGCCATAGGTTGGTATAGACTTGTTTGGGGACGTACTGCGAGTATAAAATAAAACTGTTACAACAAGTTTTGGGCTTATTTTTCATTACACTGTCAATAACTATATCTCACATATTCCACGAAGTTTGTTTTTTTTTCCTACTATTTTATTCATCTTAAAATCAGCTGTTTGTTTCTCAACTTAAATTGAAACTATAAACTGGCTTTCCTTTTCTTTGCTTTTTTAAAGACAGACACAGGCGATTGCTATAAATTTTCATGATAGTTTTGCATAATAGTCATTTCTTCTTTTTTTTTTTTACATGGAGTTCACCACTTATCAAGGCCCAATGACCACTCAGGGATAAGGGTTATTGTGTGTACAGTAATCAATGGATAGTGTAGCAATAGTATTGGAGAATTGGTAAGGTGTCATTACTTGGGGGGGGGTCATCAGGAATTTGTTTGTGTTGGACTTGAAGACATCCAGGTTGAAGTCGGGAGGGAAACAGGCAAGCGGAACAGAGTTCCACAGGCGTGCAGTTCTAAGAAAGAAGCTTTGTTCATAGTATCTACGTTTTGATTTAGGCACAGATAGGGAGTGGAGAAAATTATTGACGGTGGTTTCAGCTAGTCGGGTGTTTTTTGAGAAAGACTGGCGAGGGAGGACCAGAGACTGGAGCTCAGACGAGCACCTGCCATGGAAATAACGATAGAACAATGACAGGCTCGCTACGTCTCTTCTGTGGGAAAGAGGTTGCAGGGTAGAGAAAAGGGCATCCCTCACCAAGCCACGGAGTCTATTTTGTACTCTGTCAAGGCAGGATAGGCTGTTTTTAGCAGCCCCCGCCCAGATGTGGCAGCAGTACTCCATCTTTGGACATACTTGGCTCTTATATAGATAGAGAATTGCATCATTAGTGAGATATCTTCTGTTGCGGTAGAAGGCTCCCACCATTTTCCCAGCGACCTTGGCCACAGACTTGATGTATGTGTTCCATTTAAGATTAGGTGTAAAGGTCAAACCCAGGAGCTTATCAAAGCCTGGGACTCCCTTAGACGAGAGCCATCCATTTCAATTGATGCCAGATGGGGATCAGAGCGTTGATGATGTAGAGATAGGAGCTTGGTCTTAGATGCATTAAAGGTAACCAGCCACCTCTTTCCCCACTGTACCATGCGCTCAAGATCAGAGGAGAGAGAATCAGAGAGAACATTTACGGCCTTTGATGTGTTGCCATATATGGTCGTGTCTCAGCATAGAAGTCAACGAAAGATTTTAGTATGTGTTTTGGGAGATCATTGCTGTAGATCAGGAAGAAAGTTGGGCCCAGTATGGACCCCTGAGGGACTCCAGCATTAATACTGTGAACCTCTGATTTCTGCCCATCAACCACTACTCTTATGAGCCTATCTGAGAGAAATGACTTGATGATAGAGAAAACATTTCCAGTTATACCGTAGCTGGAAATCTTGTGTAGTAGGCCTTCATGCCAAACCTTATCGAAGGCCTTTGATATGTCGAGAGCAATTGCCCTAGAAATGAAGCCTTTGTCGAGAGATTTTCTAATCCTATGAGATATAACCGTTAGCACATCTGCTGTAGATTTAGCAGAGCGGAAACCATATTGCGTTATGCTAAGAAGGTTATTTCTGCTGAGGTGGTTGACTACTTCTCTATTTATTGTGGATTCCACACAGGAGACTTATTAGTCTGTACTGAGAGGGGGATGACTTATCACCTGAATTCTTAAATACAGGGCATACTGATGAGGTTTTCCAGGGTGTTGGGAAGCACTTCTCCTTAAGGCAATGCTTAAACAGTTTGGAAAGTATGGGGGCAAGTTCTGGTTGTAATTTTTTTAACACTATAATTGGAATACCGTCGGGACCAGTTGCTTTACTGGAGTCAAGGTTCTTGATTAGCTTGGCGACCTCACGCACAGATATTTGTATGTTGCATAGCGTGTTGTCTGTTATATTTCAGATTCAACTCTTTTTATTTTTCTGTTACTGATAGTTTAGAAACTAGACATGTCATGTGTCTGCTTTATCGCTCTTGTTCAAAGAATTTTAAACATGAATCTAAAGAAGGCTGGCCGAAAAGAAAATGGGATTAGTAGTTTGAATGATTCAGATAATATAAAATAACAATGACTAATAAGCAAGAGTTTGAGGGAGTCAGCAATTTTGGTCAGAGTTGGACTTGTAAGAATGGAAAATTGGATTTTTTTTAATCTCTGAAAAATCAAGATTCTAAATATAGAAAGACTTTAAAATAAGAAGTCAGTGTCAATCGAAATTTTTGGAAATTTAGGAGTCAGATTCCTCCTTAAACCTTTTGACTTCATAACCCTGTTTACAGCAAAATGGAATAAATTGGATTAACTATTATTTTCTTTCATATCCAATTCAATTTTCCAAGGTTTTATTGCATCATATTATCTTGGTTCTGAATATTTGAGACGAGGATTAATTATTCGTATTATTTGGATTTTTCAGTATTCATCTTGAGTATTATTTTTACAACGTTTTGGTCGCTGTAACCTTCGACCTTCTCCAAATGTATCTTGCAGAAGTCAGGAATCTTTCTGTTGAACTAGGGAAATCTACACTGAATTTCGAATGGAACCTTTTATATTTAATCCATGGAGGTAGCATGATCTCGTCCCTCAGCTATGACTGAGTAGAAGTTCTAAGTAATTTGCAAGTGTATACCCTGAGAATTGAACTTTCAACCTCCAGAAGAGTGTAACTTTTCCAACTCAATTTTGCCAAGTATTCTATGCATTGCGTCACGGGTTCAGAATTCTGTAGATTCCCGAGTTGAACAGAAAGATTCCTGAGTTTGACAAGATACACCTGAAGAAGGTCGGAGGTTATATCGACCGAAACGTTGTGAAAATAACACTCAAAATGAGAACATAGTTTGAATAATACAAATAATGCAAATACATTATCTTGTTTCTGATGAATCTATTAATATTTTATTTGTTATTGAACTTTACTGCGTCTACCATTTTTTATTCTTTTAATATCACCCTTTTTTTTTTTTTAGTGATTCCTGATGGTTGTCTGTGTTTTTCTAAATTAAGATGTTTTTTTGGTTTGTTTTTCAGCCTGCAGAATTTAAAAGCTTGTCGGAGAACCAATCGTAACAAAATGCCAATCTTAGGTGTTCCCGTCTCCTTGGGTGAGGTGCTTGAAAATTCATCCCCACTGAGGGAGGCAGACATATGGGGAGTCTTGTGCCAAGGAGCCGAAGCCATTCAAGATCTCTTCTTTAGAGGTAAGTTCAAAATCTGCGATTACTAACAAATGCGATTTAAAAAAAAAAACGCGTTCTTTGATTGCTGGAATTTTGAAAGTAACAATTCAGGAGTTAAATTTTTACTACTGTGTCACCACTTACCGAGACTCAAAGCCGATCAAGAATAAAACTTAATGAGATGGATAGATCGTTGGTTGAATGATGAAAAATATTATGAGAGGATTGAAAGTAATGAACGGAGTAACGCAAAATCATATTATTTGTATTATTCGGACTAATGTCCTCATTTTGCGTGTTATTTGTACAACGTTTCTGCCAATGTAACCTTCGAACTTCTTCAGGAGTATATTGTCAAACTCGGAAATCTTTCTGCCAACCTTGGGAATCTGCATGGAATTTCGAATGAAACACTTTATTTAATCCACGAGGGTAGCATGCTCTTGTTCTATCAGCCATGATAGGATAGAGTCTTAAGTGATTCACAATTAAATTCTTCAAATTATCAATCTTTATTTCATAAATCCACAAATGGAATAAATGAAATTTGATAACTTAGGAGGGCAGTTTAAGATTAAAGAGATCCGCAATACTTTGTTTTTATCTGCAAAGCTTTGCGGTCTGGATCAGAGCAAATTCATTGCTATAAAAGTTATGAAAATTGACAGACTCTGACCTCTCTCTCTCCACAACCTCCAAATGTCATACTTAATGAAAAGAAACCATAACCCACCCACGCAAATATAAAAATAGTTTTGCAATATAAATTAATGGTTGTCTTTTCAAAAAATGATAACGTATTTGTTTAAAAGAGCCTCACTACAGAAAGATTTTTTTATATTTGAAAAATTTATCATCAGAAATTACATTTTTAAATCATGTATTCTAGGTGTTTATAGCCTTAATTATGTGCTGAATGGTTAGAATTTTGACAACTTTAGTCTGTTTTGTCTAAAATTGTTTTGGTTTTTGTGAAGAATTTTGTCGAGCTTAGAGTGGACGCGATTTAACGAAAATACGTTGCAGATTTTAGCGGTTATTGTGGAGACTTTTAAATAAGGTTAAAATTTTCTTTATAAATACATTGAATTCACAGAATCTTGAATTTCATCCATTTAAAATCAAGTCACTATAAATAATTTATAAAATACAGAAATTCGGACGTTTTAAAATTTCAGTAGATGAACTGATAAAAATTGAATTGGTTTTAATATTTGAACTGTTAATTCAACAAGAGACTTCCTTTGGCAATAAAGCCAACAGAGTTTCAGCCATTGTTGAAATGGTTTGTTCACTATTGGTTATGTTTCTGTTTCTATGCAGTTCTAAGAGATCCAATCTCCCAGGCTTTACCTTCTCCCTTTGCGAAGATGTTTGATTATTGCTAATCGCCTGAGGTGACCCTACCAGGTAATGCTGACATGCTGCCCAGACATTTTTTTTCGGATCAGAGTGCTTTTCCTCTAAAGGGCTGGCTCTTCAAACTCCACTTTCTGACCCTTGTGCCACATCATCCTGCCGTAGGAAGGAGATAAATATCTGAACAATCCTAGTTATCTAAACCCCATTCCATAAATTGAACAAACCCATTAAAAAATGCTTTATTAAAATTTGGCTCTTAATAGGTTATAATCAAATCAAAAGTTTAACACACACACACACACACACACACACACACACACACACATTTGAAGGGGGTTAAGGGCGTTGTATATGTCTTCTAAGACTAGATTTCCCAAGCTCAAACTTAAGTCTGTAGATTTTACCATCCTATAACTAGGACACCAAATAATTTTTTTTTAAATCTATTGAATAATATAAGTACTGCTTACGGCATAATCACATTGACACACCGGTTCTCGACAGATCACCGAAGTTAAGTAAGGTCGAGCCTGGCTAGTACCAGATGGATGACCATTTGGGAAGGCGTTGTTTGTACCGCTAGGTAAAATTCCAGGTTGGGAAACTGATGCGGTCTATCCTTCTCTCGAGGATAGATGGATCGCTCTTAAACCGTGGTAGGCAACCCATCTAGTGATGGCATCATGATAAAAAATATCCTTGATAGTCCTAGCAATGCATCAAGTATTCAGCTACAGATAAGATTTGAATTACACTGCAAACTCGTGTAGTGAGTTCAGTCTCGGCTAGGCCGCATGTTACGTTACGTATGGCATAATTACATGGAAGAAAGGATAAAATTCATCTATTATTCATCAACTTTTCTCTGAGAGTTGTTAGAACCCTCTTAAAAATTCTTGTAAAATTGCTTTAAATCTATTTATATAAATGAATTTTGCAATAGTAAGCCACTTTATTGTGAACTGCTTTGCTCCTTACCATAATGTGTTAATTTTATTTTGAATGTATAGCCTCCTGATTTCTAAAATATATCACATGTACCCAGTGTCCATCTTATAGGAAAGTCAATATTTCGTTTTCTAAATAAACAACCTTTTCTTTTCAATTTGTGTATTCTAACCAATTTTACTCATTACACAAACTTTCAACTCAATAGTCCAAAATTAGATCCACTGGGACTTAATGGGTTAAAGCATTATTTGCCAATTTCTTCAGATTAGTGTTCACATCTTTTACCGTTTATATCTTTAACTATTCCCAGGTGCATCGTTTCATCTTGTAAGTTCCTTTTTATTTCTCTTAAATGATTCTAAACGAAGGCGCCAAAGATCTATCTGCAGACAGGATTTTTGTTATGGAATATATCCTCATTTACTGTATTAATTATTTTATCTATTTTTATGATGTACCCAATTCACCCGTGAGACTCATGAGACCCCTTCAGCCATGGGATCTCTTCACCTACCTAATACAGATCTTGTATTTTTAACAAAGTATCACATCTATTTTCAGTCAAGAAATTTAGGATCTTAATTATCTGGTTTTATCTCAAGGCAATTTTACACCTGTTTCAACCTTTCTTCATCTAATATATATATATATATATATATATATATATATATATATATATATATATATATATATATATAGAGAGAGAGAGAGAGAGAGAGAGAGAGAGAGAGAGAGAGAGATTGTTTCGCTGTATCACAGCTCTTCAGATGGGGGGATGATTTCTTGTTTTTCTTACAGATCCTTTCTTACAAGAGACGTTGCTAATCTATTTATCTATTTCTCTCTCTCTCTCTCTCTCTCTCTCTCTCTCTCTCTCTCTCTCTCTCTCTCTCTCTCTCTCACTTATATATATATAATGAAATAAGAGTTACAATTAAGTTTACAAAGATAATTCAAAATAGCAAACTTAGAGTATATTATAAATATTAAAGACTTGATATTTATAAAGTAATGTTAACCAGATGTAAAAACTCAATTAAACCAAATAGGAAATAGAGCTTATAATAAGAATACACAATTCATAAAACATGTTAAAGAAGAGTTAAAAACATATTTAATTTTCAAAAAAAGAGACACAAATTAAGTGGATTGTCCTTAATCTGCAGAGTTTGGAAAGAAATACTTTCTTTCTCATCAGAGGGGAGGAATTAGCAAAATGCGGAATCGGATTTTGCTTGCAAAATATTTAATGAAACTACAAGCAATTTATAGAGCTTTTTTGGTAAAGGTTTAAAAAAAACTAGTGAAGCAGAGGGAATGGGGAAGAAAAAAAAAAAGAAAAATGATTTCACGTGAATAGATGGTCGAGTGAAGAGTAGAATATCCAATAACAAAAGTTTGTAAAAGGTATCCAGAAGTAAAAATACATTGAATTCACAGAATCTTGAATATCATGCTAATTCTCTTTAAAATCAAATCATTATAAATAATTTATAAAATAATTTGTAGAATACAGAAATTTGGACATTTTAAAATTTCAGGAAACGAACTGATAAAAATTGGATTGGTTTAAATATTTCAATTGTTGAAATGGCTTGTTCACTATTGATTGAATTATGTTTCTGTTTCTGTGCAGTTCTAGGAGATTCAATCTCCAAGGCTTTACCTTCTCCCTTATATATATATGAAAGAGAGAGAGAGAAAGATATTGTTATATCAAATGGAAAGTTCTCGACTGCGCTCTACTCTCTGTTTCCTTCTTGTAAGACATTCATAGCAAGAAGCTATCTTGCTATCACAATGAAAAAAATCTTTCCTCTCTTTCATATGTGTAACATCAAGTAAAATATGCGTCAATATAGTTTTTTTTACTACAGCTTCTCATCCATGAAACACATTACTGCGACACTACTTACTTGCAGATTACCACAGGGTTGTCTTCAAATACAATATCAACAAATACTTGGCATAAACAGTCTCTATAAGTAATCAAATTCAGTTCATTCATTTAATAATTTTCAATCCTCTTATAATATTCTTCATCTTTTCAAATGAAAATCATGTTGTCTCATCTACTCTTGTTTTAATTGACTTTCGGACTTGATAAGTGTTGAATCATTACTTAGTTCTGACGGACCTATTGCATTACTTTTAATTATATTTTTGGAGCAAGGTATGAATCCATTTACCCTCCTTATAGATATGAGTGAAATAGTAGTGTAAGAAATTTTAGTAGGGCAACTAGCCTAGGAGAAGGAAACTCCAAAATAGCATCAGCTCATCAAGCCACGTCAGTTTAATGTGGTAATTATAGTCAAATATTTAAATCAATACATGGAGGGGAATTTTTTTTCAAAAGGAGTGACGTCACCAGAGAGTTACACATTTTTGAATATCTAATTATATTTTTAGTTTTTGCGAGAGGAAATTCTGGCAATTATTATTATTATTATTATTATTATTACTATTATTATTATTTGTTTGTATGAATCGGACTACTATTCTCATCTTGGATGTTATTCTCACAATATTTCGGCTGATGTAATCTCCGACCTTCTTCGTATGTATCTTGTCAAGCTCTAGAATCTGTATGGAATTCTGATCTGAATCTTTTATTTAATCTGGAGGGGTAGACTGTTCTCGTTTCGTCAACCATGAATGGGTAAAAGTCTTAATTAATTTTATCATATTCTTAGAATTTACTGAGGATTGAACCTTCAAACTCCAGAAGAGTGTCACTAAGAACTGATTATCACTTAGCACTTAATCCGTTGTGTCACAGGTCCTGAAAAAGGTCGGAGGTTACATCAGCCGACACTTTGATAGAATAACATCAAAGCTCAGAACAGCCAAAAGTCCTTAGAGATTTTATTTTTACACAAAAAAAAATCCTTATCTTTTCAAATAGTTTAAGAATCTGGAGATTAGTGCAGCATATGTTCGTTCATATTATACATAGCAGCTAGTTTGGCTAATATCATATTATATATAGCAGCTAGTTTGGCTAATATCATATTATATATAGCAGCTAGTTTGGCTAATATAATATTATATATAGCAGCTAGTTTGGCTAATATAATATTATATATAGCAGCTAGTTTGGCTAATATCATATTATATATAGCAGCTAGTTTGGCTAATATAATATTATATATAGTAGCTAGTTTGGCTAATATCATATTATATATAGCAGCTAGTTTGGCTAATATAATATTATATATAGCAGCTAGTTTGGCTAATATCATATTATATATAGCAGCTAGTTTGGCTAATATAATATTATATATAGCAGCTAGTTTGGCTAATATAATATTATATATAGCAGCTAGTTTGGCTAATATCATATTATATATAGCAGCTAGTTTGGCTAATATAATATTATATATAGCAGCTAGTTTGGCTAATATAATATTATATATAGCAGCTAGTTTGGCTAATATAATATTATATATAGCAGCTAGTTTGGCTAATATAATATTATATATAGTAGCTAGTTTGGCTAATATCATATTATATATAGTAGCTAGTTTGGCTAATATAATATTATATATAGTAGCTAGTTTGGCTAATATAATATTATATATAGCAGCTAGTTTGGCTAATATAATATTATATATAGCAGCTAGTTTGGCTAATATAATATTATATATAGCAGCTAGTTTGGCTAATATAATATTATATATAGCAGCTAGTTTGGCTAATATCATATTATATATAGCAGCTAGTTTGGCTAATATAATATTATATATAGCAGCTAGTTTGGCTAATATAATATTATATATAGCAGCTAGTTTGGCTAATATAATATTATATATAGCAGCTAGTTTGGCTAATATAATATTATATATAGTAGCTAGTTTGGCTAATATCATATTATATATAGTAGCTAGTTTGGCTAATATAATATTATATATAGTAGCTAGTTTGGCTAATATAATATTATATATAGCAGCTAGTTTGGCTAATATAATATTATATATAGCAGCTAGTTTGGCTAATATAATATTATATATAGCAGCTAGTTTGGCTAATATAATATTATATATAGCAGCTAGTTTGGCTAATATCATATTATATATAGCAGCTAGTTTGGCTAATATAATATTATATATAGCAGCTAGTTTGGCTAATATAATATTATATATAGCAGCTAGTTTGGCTAATATAATATTATATATAGCAGCTAGTTTGGCTAATATAATATTATATATAGTAGCTAGTTTGGCTAATATCATATTATATATAGTAGCTAGTTTGGCTAATATAATATTATATATAGTAGCTAGTTTGGCTAATATAATATTATATATAGCAGCTAGTTTGGCTAATATAATATTATATATAGCAGCTAGTTTGGCTAATATAATATTATATATAGCAGCTAGTTTGGCTAATATAATATTATATATAGCAGCTAGTTTGGCTAATATCATATTATATATAGCAGCTAGTTTGGCTAATATAATATTATATATAGCAGCTAGTTTGGCTAATATAATATTATATATAGCAGCTAGTTTGGCTAATATAATATTATATATAGCAGCTAGTTTGGCTAATATAATATTATATATAGTAGCTAGTTTGGCTAATATCATATTATATATAGTAGCTAGTTTGGCTAATATAATATTATATATAGTAGCTAGTTTGGCTAATATAATATTATATATAGCAGCTAGTTTGGCTAATATAATATTATATATAGCAGCTAGTTTGGCTAATATAATATTATATATAGCAGCTAGTTTGGCTAATATAATATTATATATAGCAGCTAGTTTGGCTAATATCATATTATATATAGCAGCTAGTTTGGCTAATATAATATTATACATAGCAGCTAGTTTGGCTAATATAATATTATATATAGCAGCTAGTTTGGCTAATATAATATTATATATAGTAGCTAGTTTGGCTAATATAATATTATATATAGTAGCTAGTTTGGCTAATATCATATTATACATAGCAGCTAGTTTGGCTAATATCATATTATATATAGTAGCTAGTTTGGCTAATATAATATTATATATAGCAGCTAGTTTGGCTAATATCATATTATACATAGCAGCTAGTTTGGCTAATATCATATTATACATAGCAGCTAGTTTGGCTAATATCATATTATACATAGAAGCTAGTTTAGCTAATATCATATTATATATAGTAGCTAGTTTGGCTAATATAATATTATATATAGTAGCTAGTTTGGCTAATATCATATTATATATAGTAGCTAGTTTGGCTAATATCATATTATACATAGCAGCTAGTTTGGCTAATATCATATTATACATAGAAGCTAGTTTAGCTAATATCATATTATATATAGTAGCTAGTTTGGCTAATATAATATTATACATAGCAGCTACTTTGGCTAATATCATATTATATATAGCAGCTAGTTTGGCTAATATAATATTATACATAGCAGCTAGTTTGGCTAATATAATATTATATATAGTAGCTAGTTTGGCTAATATAATATTATATATAGTAGCTAGTTTGGCTAATATCATATTATACATAGCAGCTAGTTTGGCTAATATCATATTATATATAGTAGCTAGTTTGGCTAATATAATATTATATATAGTAGCTAGTTTGGCTAATATCATATTATATATAGTAGCTAGTTTGGCTAATATCATATTATACATAGCAGCTAGTTTGGCTAATATCATATTATACATAGAAGCTAGTTTAGCTAATATCATATTATATATAGTAGCTAGTTTGGCTAATATAATATTATACATAGCAGCTAGTTTGGCTAATATCATATTATATATAGCAGCTAGTTTGGCTAATATAATATTATACATAGCAGCTAGTTTGGCTAATATAATATTATATATAGTAGCTAGTTTGGCTAATATAATATTATATATAGTAGCTAGTTTGGCTAATATAATATTATATATAGTAGCTAGTTTGGCTAATATCATATTATATATAGTAGCTAGTTTGGCTAATATCATATTATATATAGCAGCTAGTTTGGCTAATATAATATTATATATAGCAGCTAGTTTGGCTAATATAATGTTATATATAGTAGCTAGTTTGGCTAATATAATATTATATATAGTAGCTAGTTTGGCTAATATAATATTATATATAGTAGCTAGTTTGGCTAATATCATATTATATATAGTAGCTAGTTTGGCTAATATAATATTATATATAGTAGCTAGTTTGGCTAATATAATATTATATATAGTAGCTAGTTTGGCTAATATCATATTATATATAGTAGCTAGTTTGGCTAATATCATATTATATATAGCAGCTAGTTTGGCTAATATAATATTATATATAGTAGCTAGTTTGGCTAATATCATATTATATATAGTAGCTAGTTTGGCTAATATAATATTATATATAGTAGCTAGTTTGGCTAATATCATATTATATATAGTAGCTAGTTTGGCTAATATAATATTATATATAGTAGCTAGTTTGGCTAATATCATATTATATATAGTAGCTAGTTTGGCTAATATCATATTATATATAGTAGCTAGTTTGGCTAATATAATATTATATATAGTAGCTAGTTTGGCTAATATCATATTATATATAGTAGCTAGTTTGGCTAATATCATATTATATATAGCAGCTGGTTTGGCTAATATAATATTATATATAGCAGCTAGTTTGGCTAATATAATATTATATATAGCAGCTAGTTTGGCTAATATAATATTATATATAGCAGCTAGTTTGGCTAATATAATATTATATATAGCAGCTAGTTTGGCTAATATAATATTATATATAGTAGCTAGTTTGGCTAATATAATATTATATATAGTAGCTAGTTTGGCTAATATCATATTATACATAGCAGCTAGTTTGGCTAATATCATATTATACATAGCAGCTAGTTTGGCTAATATAATATTATATATAGTAGCTAGTTTGGCTAATATCATATTATATATAGTAGCTAGTTTGGCTAATATCATATTATATATAGTAGCTAGTTTGGCTAATATCATATTATATATAGTAGCTAGTTTGCCTTATATCATATTATACATAGCAGCTAGTTTGGCTAATATCATATTATGTATAGTAGCTAGTTTGGCTAATATCATATTATATATAGCAGCTAGTTTGGCTAATATCATATTATATATAGCAGCTAGTTTGGCTAATATCATATTATATATAGCAGCTAGTTTGGCTAATATCATATTATACATAGCTGCTAGTTTGGCTAATATCATATCAACAAACCATTCTGTTTTATGCGTTCCATTAACACACTAGATTAACGGTACCCCCTTATCTTTTCTCCAAACATGGAGAGAAATTTATGGCCCTTTTCAAAAGGCTTCTTTTAGTATTGGAACACAGAAGCGAGTGTTCATGTGTTTTATCATTAGTAATAATCTTGGTCTGTGTATTTCTTTTGTCGATGATTTCTACAGTGAGCAACCGATAAAAAAAAAAGTTTCTCTGATAGATTTCGCTATTAGAGACGCATACAAATAATTGACCACTGCATCCTTTTTACTAAAACCTTTGATAAAAAGGTATGAATCCACATATCCTCTCTCCAGCTATGGATTAAATAGTAGGGTAGCCTTGATTTGTAAGCTTTCGTTATGGAAAGAACCAAAGAGAAGGAAAAACTCCGAAATAACACATGTAAGATGTGTTATTTCGGAGTTTTCCTTCTCTTATTCTTCTGCTTATTCTAACATTGTAACTGCCGTCCTAAATTTCTCTTTGACACTGGACTGAAACGATGCAAGTTCAGGAGACGTGTTTCGCTATTGACTATTCACTTAGACACCCTTGCAGTAGTTGTCCATTGTCTCTCGAGACTGACCAAAGACTGTTTAGGTTGAAAGTGAGTAATTCTTTTTCTATTTTTTTCTTTCTAATTTATATTTTATAAAGACAAAGAGAAACCATATTCAAATGTCTTGCTAATTGGAAGACATCTTTTCTGTTAAAATAAGAATAGTTTTCTTTTTGAAGAGTGAAATGACTCTTGAAATATTTCACAATGAATAATTATTTTAGGAAACTTACAAAGTTCAAGTGATTATTTTCTCTCTCTCTCTCTCTCTCTCTCTCTCTCTCTCTCTCTCTCTCTCTCTCTCTCTCTCTCTACCTCTCTCTTCTCCTTCTTTCTCTCTTTCTTATCTTATTTCCTCTCTCCCTTTCTTTCTATTTTTCTCGCACTCAATCACTTTGTCTCTTTCCCTCTATTTCTCTTTCTTCCCCTCCATTTCTTATTTCTATATAAACTACTGACTCAAAATCTACCTCCACTCAAGACTATTGTTTTCATGGACATTCAAATGAAGTGTATTTTTATTTAATGACTTGTTGTCGGTATCATATTTAATTACACCCGATGGTGAGGCCCCAATCGGAAAGCTTCGTGCCATCACCAATTTCTGACAATTACATCTACCTGCACTCTAACTGTTAGGCTGCTATGATTTTTAGAACTACATTTTCATACATCTGTTTCATTTCGCCACAAAATGAATTTTCCTCAGAATCCAGTAAAAATTCTTTTAACATAATATTCAATTACTTGTTCCTTTCCGTTGAGCCTTCCATGCATGTCACTTTTTAACTGTGATTCTTGGTCACAACTCAATTCCGATCTACTATTTGGGAGGAGGAGAGCTTCAAGGCTATCCAAAATACCAGATAAATCGAATAAACCAATGCTAACGAAACCAAAAAGTCGTAACACGTTCATTCGTACAAATACGCTTTTTCTTATAGCAATGGGAACTCCACGCTTAAATTCCCATATGCCAAACTTATCTATGTTGTGAGTTTAGTCGATTACTTTTTTTTTTTTTTTTTTGCATATGTGTGAATAAAATTGTGCCACAATTCTTCTCCTGTGGTCCAAGTGTCTCTTCGAGTATCATAGATTTAAAGTTTGTTGAAAAATCCCCACACACTCCGAGGCATGATGATTTATGTGAAGTTTTCAAACTGCCAACAAATGACTCACTAATTATTTAAAAGGTTTTTATACTTACAGTTATCAAGTGAACAAAGGTATTATGAAGCGTAGAGGGGTTGCTTGTACAAAAAGATTTTTGCCAAAACATGTCTAATCCATTTGGCAAAATCCCAATACTTTCATTATCAAAAACACTATTGGGATTTACAATGTCTCATCTTAATATGGCGAGTTGATTTTGACGTTGACAATAAGCAGGGATTAACAACAAACCAAGAATGTAAAAGACTTACACATACAAACACACACAAACACACACACACATAGATATGTGTGAGTGTTTGTGTGTTTCATATTCATACTATGATTTAAACATTTTTCATAGAAATTTATACACATCAATTTATAAAGTAAAAACTACACGCACATATATATATATATATATATATATATATATATATATATATATATATATATATATATATATATATATATATATATAAAATGTCTTTGCAGCCGGGTTCGAATCTTCCAACTGGTTGTAATCGTGACTCCTTGCACTGATGATTTCCAAAAGGATGAAATATTAGTGTCTGTAGGTATTAAAAAAATGATTATAGCAATAATTATGTCTGCCCTTTTAAGAACTGGGTTCCTATTAGCGAGCATTTTACATTGAAATGAAATAAGTTGGTCGCTTAAGCCCACGTGCGCAGATCATGATGTTAAAATCCCATGAATACTCTCGGCCTTCCTGAATGATATTTACACTTTATATAAATGTTAATTTCAACAATATTCTCGCTGCAGTTCACGTTGGTCGAGTGGTTTGTTCCGTGCTAATGGAGCCAGAGATAGCTTCGTGGCTGGGTTTGAATTTTCTGATTGTAAGGCAGACGATATTTCCATGTTTTCCTTTTTCAGACATTCTTTGGTCCTTTTTATTTTAAAAAGGAGATGTTATCTCGAAATATTAAGACCTCCACCAGCTCGGTTACATTAAACAGTAAGTTCATATTTACTGAGTTGTATTGTGATTATCTTGAAAAATAAATGGATATACAAAGTTAAATAGAATAACAAAACAAATAAGACTTTTTCGTTTGTCCATTTTTGTTCATACGCCACACCAATACAATAGCCGGCTCCCTGCATTACTATAGCCTTCATATACTCTTCCATATCTATTTACCAGCAATGCAAAACTACCTTTCTCTCTCTCTCTCTCTCTCTCTCTCTCTCTCTCTCTCTCTCTCTCTCTCTCTTATATATATATATATATATATACTCAGACACACTAGCATGTGTGTCCACACACATTGCAGTTTGCATTCAAATTAAATTAAAACCTCTTGATCCCCACCTCAAGAAAATAACTAAAAATATGCGATCATTTTCCGTGGTTTTCGGTATACGATATTTTCTGAATATCAAGTAAGTAGTTCATAAAGTTTTGCTATTACTTTAACTGCCATATTTGACGTGTGCCTCTTGATGCACAAGTGCCAAATTTCTCTCTTGTATTAAACCTTTTTATTCCTGCTCCTTTGCTCTAACCACCAAACTCTACCTATAAATTAACTCTACTGACTTCATGCTCTCTTATTCCTCCATTTTTTAAACCCTATTTCTGTACTTAAGATTTGCCTGATTTCATTAATTGGAATGGCGTCATTTTACAAGTGACCGTTTCTTTGAGCAACTTAAAAAAAATAGTTCCTTTGTTTCATTGTTTGAATTTTACTTAAAGGTGACTTTCATTCTGAAAATAGAAACGGACTTTGAAACATTAAGAGCTTTGTTCTTCAAAACTAATTCAATCCGGTGGGGGTGTGGAGGAGTTTACGAAGAGCAAAAGGTACGACTAAGTGCCAACGATCACTCATTGTACGTTCTATATTTCCAGTTCCTTTTTATCTTCTCTTTCTTTTCTCTTCTCTGTCATTTGCTCTTTTCGCTTTCCTCTCTTTTAATCTTCTTGTTTCTTCTATTTTTACAAATGACTTTCAGGAAGTTTGAAATGTCTACCATTTGAAACATTTGATAAAGAGGTCTTACAGCGAAATATATCATAGAACACAGTTACACACATTAGCTCACAATATAGAAATTGAGACTGAATATAGTAAAATTTACTAAGAAAATCGTTTCGTTTTGTCTTCCGTCTCAACCATTACATATTTTCTCCTTTCATTGTAATGGCCTTCTATGACCCATCTATCTCCGTATTAAATAAAATGCTTCAAGCAAAATAGATCATATATGGAGAGAGAGAGAGAGTGAATATAATAATTTATAGTTTTGAAGGTATATATTTCTTATAGAATTGCCAAAGTTCTTACGAATAATAAGCTCAATGAACATATATTATCACCTTCAGTGTATATATATTTTAAATTTGCATTCTTGTTCACACAAAGTGAATCCACGATCATTTGTTTAATATATAGACGAATTTTTATATTTATTTTTCCATATGCGTCTTACACGTGTTTTATTGTGCATATGGCCGATACAGAGACAGGAAAATATTTTGGACAGTCACTCATAAGTTTGTTGAATGAAAAGCAACAAAAGGGGAAGATTGCTTCAAGGAAGGGAAAAACAGAAAACCCCGGAAATTATTTCTTAGTGTTTTTGAATTTTCGGAATTTTATGTTTTTTCTTTTCTTGGGGCAATTTTGTTCCCCGCCTTTTTTTTTCTACTCTGAACTCCATACTTACTGTCTTGGCACCTGTTTAAATTAAATTGTTTAAGTCTGTAATTGTATCTGTTGGGATGTAATGGTAGGAACTTGTTCACTTTCTCAGTTTCTGCTCTTAAACGCCTGTGGAATTGTCTTCCGTTTTCCTGCTTTCCAGCGGTCTATAATATGGTTGTCTTCAAGTCCAACGTGAACAAGTTTCTGATGAGCCGTTCCACTTAAGTTAACAAATTTACCAAACTTCCATTACTATCGATTACTATATTGTCCTTTTGACTACTGTACACTCTTTAACTCTTATCCTTGAGTGGCCTATCAGCCTTGATAAGTGGTGACGCCTATGTAAAAACAAAAGAAAATTCTTCCACTCTTGGTTCCTTAAGGATGGGAGCTTTGTTTTTTCTGCGTTCATTAATTGTATGATGTTTTCTACTTCAACTGCTTCTCATTAAGTTCTGTTGTTTCGTAGATTTCGATTTCCATGTTCCTTGTGTCTGCATTTTGCGCGTCTTCTATATCTGCAGTTGCTATATGTAAGGATGAGTTTTGTTTCTTCTTCTCTTATACGTTGTATGATGTTCTCTGTTTCTGTTTCATTCTCGTTTAGTTCCGTTGTTTCATAGATCTCGGTCCTATTGTTTACTGTGTTTATATTTTGCTGGTCATCTACGTGTGGATGTTCCATTTGCGAGATTCCAGTGACGATCGTATCCGTGTCTTTTCCATCATTCATCCTTTCTTGGATTTCGAATAGTTCTAAATTAGAAATCCACCCTCTTCTGAAAATAAGTTGTGCTTGGTCTGCAATTCTTTGTTCGGTCGTATGGTATTCACAGGACATGTCCCACAATACTTTCAGCCGTTTCCGATAACGGTGTTCTTTGGGGTGGTTTCTGTAATAGCATTCCATTACCAGTCGATTTTCTTTCGTTGTTCATTTCTTCTTTTGGGTTTTGGGTGTTTGGTGCTTAGTTTGGCTGCTCTGTATTTCATTATTATTTTGGCACCTGGATTTAGAAGGGATACTTACCTGCTGCAATATTCTTGTAGCTGAAATTAGAAGGAAGGGGGAAACATTCGCATGTTTCTCATGCTGGCCATCAAGGGAGCACCTGCCGATCATGACACCCAGATCTTTCTTCTGGGTCCCACGTTGCTTATTTTTTTAGGTTGCATTTTTCATATTGTGGTGTTTGTGGCAACACCAAACCCAGAATTGTTTTACCTGTGGTTCTGTCACAGAGATAGTGTTTACCTCCTATCAGGAGGAGGACAAGGTGCGCTGTCACACATACATAAAATAACAGATATAAACGAACAAAGCAAAAAAAATGTTCCTAAGTATATGTGCTCAGTATAAGTCCTCATGGATACTTTTAATGTTGGAAAATACGCCCTCTAACATGTATTCGTTCTAATCTTTAAGACCAGACCTCCTTTTTCATCACGACGACTTGCAAGTTTAACATGAGCGAATGTTAACTACTACCAACTTCATTTAGATCGATTATTCAAAATACACATCGCTGGTCTGTGGAAACGAGTTTTTTACCATGTTCATAAAGGGGTGGGGGCGTAAGTACCAGCATGCATTTTTCCCTCCATGTTTAGAGATATGTCTGGTTACTAAAGTTTAAGAGAAACAAATTTAAAATACAATAGTAATGCTATAAAAATAAATAAATAAATAAATAACAAATTATTACTACTACTACTACTACTACTACTACTATCATTATTAGTATTTATTATTATTCTTCTTCTTCTGTTGTAGAGGATACAAACAGAAAACCTGACAAAAAATATTTTCTAAGAATTGTCAGCACCACCTCCCTTCCTCTGGAGTTCATTCAGAAAAACACGCTTACTCGTAACCCATACTTTCTTTTGGTATCAATCGACTTAGCAGGTTGAATATGTTATTTAAAAAATACGAAGAAAACAAGATTTTTTAAGCTGACTTTATCTGATTCTTGGTTCGCTCGAGGGCAAATAATGTTTTGTGCTTGAGTTCACAATTTCTTATTCGCGAGTGCTTAAAGATTGGTTTTATTTAACAAGAAATCGTTCACAGAATGGTTCCTTGGCACACCATTTACCACACTACCCCAAAGTGCCAATCAAGAATCATTTCGCTTCAATACCCTTTTGTATACGTGCCAGTTTGTCAAAGAATCATTCTAAAGACATTGTTTACACACGTGCACGCACATATATCTATAAATAAAAGTAGGAATGTGTATATGTGTAAGGACTATTCTCAACCTATATACTCAACGAATTTTTGATCTACAATTTTTAGTGTATAGGATATTCAGACATGTGGAAAAATTTTTAATTGTTTTCATTCGGAAAAAATAGCTGGTAAAGCGTCAAAATTAAAAAAAATTGATGCATGAGGGTCATCAGAGTTTTATCTGTTGACTGTTTTATGAATGCATATGTGTGACTCGGTCATGTGACAGATTCCTGATGCTAAAAATAAGTAGGTTTGAAAACACCTTTTAAAGATCGTGTTAAGTTGGCCTAATGGTTATCGTAATTGTCTCACTGTCTTTATTTTATTTTTTTTACTTACAAGACGTGAACTCTTTAGAAAAAACATAATACTCGTATGCACATGTCTCAGTTTTTGCATGAATTAAAATATGTGTTTTACGCCGGGAAACGTGCTAGTATATTTATAATTTCATGTACCACATAAAATTTAATAAGGAGATATACTATTTTCTTCTAGATCTGTTTTTGACCACAGTTCCCGATGACTGCATAACGAAGGCCCACAGCCCACTCGAAAACGCTGATCATGCAGTGATAATGGTTGAAATCGCCCAAAACTTTAGAGCCAAAACTGAAGAGCCAGTGCTCAAAACAACGAGATATTATAATAAGGCTGACTGGGAAGCCATCAGGGAACTAATCAGAGATGCCCCATGGAGAAATATTTTTTCTCTCTCTGCTGAACAGTGTGCAAACGAGACCACTGACTGGTTCAAAACTGCAATCGAAGTGTATGTTCCCATGCGGAAATTTTATAGTAAGCCCCACTCTCCCCAATGGTTTACGTCGACTTGTGCAACTGCCATTGCTCAAAAGCAGCATGCATACCATAGGTTTAACCGACATAAGTCCAGTTCAAACAGACTGAAGTATATAGAAGCTAGAAATAACGTTAAGAAAGAAATAGCGACAGATAAGAGAGAATTTACGGAAACCACTAAAAAGCGCATCGAAGCACAAAAACTAGGAATTCGAGACTTCTGGAAAATCTACAACAGTGTAGTAGATAATGGGCAATCAACAATTCCCCCACTAACCAACAATCACGAGGTTGTCTCCTCAGCAACCGACAAGGCTAACATGCTTACCAGTCGGTTTGCCTCAAACTCCACACTGGACCCTTCCAACCACCCCCTACTTGACTTTCCTATGCGGACAGACGCCACGCTAGACGATCTGAAAATCACCCCTGCTCAGGTGCATGCTATCATAAAAACCTTGACACTTCAAAAGCATGTGGACCCGATCTCATCCCAGCTGTGCTATTAAAAAAGTGCTCAGCCAAAGTAGCTCCAGTTCTCTCCAAACTCTGCAACAAATGCCTTAATGAAGCTTGCTTTCCAAGCTGTTGGAAAACTGCTTCTGTTGTACCAGTATTCAAGAATTCTGGCGAAAGAACTGACCCATTAAATCATCGACCCATTAGCCTCCTCACACTTTTCGCCAAAATATTTGAGACCTTAATTAACCATGCTCTAGTCCATCACCTTACAGATGCTAAACTTCTGACTGACCAACAATATGGATTTAGACAAGCCCGTTCCACAGCAGACATCCTAACTGTAATCTCTGAACGTATATACCATTCACTGGACAAAGCGGGGGAGGGCAGAGCGGTAGCTCTAGATATATCTAAGGCTTTTGACAGGGTATGGCATGAGGGTCTCCTCAGGAAAATTAGATCATACAGTATCACTGGTAGAATATTTAACACAATTAAATCCTTCTGAGATAAGAGAAAAATCCAGGTTGTCCTCAACGGTCGTACATCTAAACAATATGATATAAATGCGGGGGTGCCCCAGGGTTCTATCCTTGGACCTCTATTGTTCCTGATATTCATAAATGACCTCCCCGACAAAATTGCCTCTGAGATGGGTATATATGCTGATGACACTACACTCTATGGCAGGCACGACAGGAAGACGAATGAACACATTTCTAAAGAAATGGCAGAAACACTAGAGGAAGACCTCCAATCTGTGGTGAAATGGGGACAAAAGTGGTTGGTCGCATTCAATGCCGCCAAGACTAAACTAGTTTCATTCAATAATTACAAGAAACCCTCTCTACCACCTATAGCAATGGCCAACGACTCTTTATCTGAGAGTACATCTTTCAAACTCCTTGGCCTAACGTTCACAGGAAACATGAGTTGAAACAATTACATTGAAGGCATTGTCAGGGCCACTGCAAGAAAGGTAGGCTCTCTCTACCGTGCTAGACAACTACTAACACCCAAAAGTATCCTGTGCCTCTATAAGGCCACCATTCGCCCATGTATGGAGTATTGCTGTCACATCTGGGCTGGTGCATCTGCTACTAGTCTCTTGCTCCTTGACAAGGTTCAAAAGAGAGTCGCAAACCTGATAGGCCCTGAACTGGCATCTAAGCTTCAGCCTCTGTCCCATCGACGAAATGTTGCATCCCTCTGCCTTTTCTACAAGTATTTTAGTGGTGAATGCTCTGACGAACTGCAGACACTTGTGCCCCCACAACGTGAGCACCCTCGACAAACCCAACAGGCTGCTAAATCCCACCCTCACACTGTAGAGATCCCTAGATGTAAAAGATCTTTTTACTCCAATAGTTTCTTCCCCAGAACCGCTAGACTCTGGAATTCCATCCAAGGTCCCTGCTTCCTCAACAGTACTGATGTGCAGAAGTTCAAGTGTAACATGAACCGACATTTTGCTGCCCAAATCCCTACATAGTACCCCAGTAGTTCTTGCCCCTGATAGTAGCCCCCTACACCAAAGTGGCAATTTGCCTTGTTTGGGGTGAAAATGTAATAAAAAAAAATTTTTTTTTTAAAAAGTATCGATTTTCAGTATTTACTTCAATAGTGATCAATACGTGAGTAGATCTCGGTAGTAAAAACATATATATATATATATATATATATATATATATATAATAAAGGAGTCGCCGCTTATCAAGGTCAGGAGGCCACTCGAGGATAAGGATTAATAAGTGTGCAGTAGTCAATGGAACAATAGTAATTGTTAGTAATGGAAATTTGGTAAATTGGATTACATAAGGGGATGGCTCATCAAGAACTTGTTTACGTTGGACTTGAAAATTACCATATTGTAGTCAGCTGGAAAGCAGGGAAACGGAAGATAGTTCCACAGGCGTGCAGTTCTAAGAAAGAAGCTTTGTTTATGGAATCTACATTTAGGTTTAGGCACAGATAAAGAGTGGGGGAAATTGATAGTGCTTTCAACTAGATGAGTGTTTTTCATGAAAGTTTGGCGAGGGAGGGGACCATATATTGGAACTTTGACGAGCACTTGCCATGAAAATAACGATAAAGCAGAGACAGGCTCGCAATGTCTCTTCTGTGGGAAAGAGGTTGCAGGGAAAAGAAAAGGGTATTCCCGGCAAGCCTACGAAGTCTATTTTGAACTCGGCAAAATACGGTGCTTTTGGCATCCATATATCATATATATTTCTATCTTTTCTATTTAAAACCACGCCTATATTACCATCAAAACCTATTACTGTTATTAAAATCAATAATACAACACAGTATTTTGAAATATTTTTTTAGAAACGAAAAAGACTTAAAGACAAAACTATTGTTGACAAAATTATTGTTTGGTGTTATTCATTCGTGATTTTATTGTCTTATTTTTCCATACATATGCAATAGTTTTGTCGATATTAAAGTCATTTAATAAAAAATTATAAATTGCTAAACCTTTTTAAAAATATTTGCTGATCAATTTTCAAAGAAGGTAATTTAAAGTAACTCAAAAGAAAGGGAAGAGGGTGACTCTCTCTCTCTCTCTCTCTCTCTCTCTCTCTCTCTCTCTCTCTCTCTCTCTCTCTCTCTCTCTCTCTCAACGATGCTACATAGAGAAAGGAGAAAGAATGACTGACTGATCCTTTCCGTTAGCGATCAATGCCACAATCTTTTTTTCTTTGTTTTTAAATTTAATGAAAAAAATGTTTTTAAAAAATAGCCCACGCATACACGCACCCTTGTTCATGCAAATGGATTTTTCTTTTTATTTCTGGATGGTCTTGTTTAAAAGATGAATAAATTTCTTTCAAAATTACCACAATGTTAATATCTATTTCAATGAATAAAGGTTTTTTTATTGTATTTACAACAAACTTCTGAATGAAATGTTTAATAGTTAACATTTTAGTTTCGAAGCTCCTATTTATATAGAATCAAGTAATGCTTATACATTTGTATGCATAGGATTTACTCCTAAATCAATTAACAAATCATTATAAATTTTCGAAAACAGCGTCTCGGCGCCAAGGTGGATAATGTAACTATATTTAGTTCAATTTAGTTTTATGCATAGGGGAAAAGGAGGTGACGGAACTGTGAAAAAAATGGACGTTTTAACACATAATGAAGATAAAGTAACAGAGGTTTATCTTTCTTCCACTTCCACCATCTTCTTTTTTATTACAGCAGTTTCAAAAGTTATTAATAATGAGGCACAAATTTTCTTTTTGGGGGAGATAACAATTGTTTATTCTTATATCATAATATACATAGATACAAACATGAGTTTTTCCTCAGTCCATCTCCCATAGGACTGAAATGGATAGGTTGTCTTCAACATGATCGTTCTCCTTTGTAGTTCAGAAACAATAAAAAGACTTTATCAGCTTATCTGCTATATATCAGACTTCCATCTCCTGGCACATAATCTAATCTAATGGAATTTTCCATTTATTTTTTTAACTCTAGCCTTATGTGTAAAATTCTGTTTCTAATACTATTTTAACATACCCACACCCTAGCTTGCTACACTGTGACAAACTTTATGCCTATTGCAGTTATCTTCGCTGTGATCTTATCTAATCCAACATCTGATGATGAACAGTAAACTCTGCTAACTGGTCACAAAAGGAGCACTTATAAAAATGTGATTCAATTTGACAAATAATGATTGAAGTTTGGAGTAACAGAATTATCTGCTTCCCGTTTGAAAAGCGGACGAGAAAAGTTCTCTATAGGACGCTGTTATCACTTACCAACACAAAGAGGGAGAAGATGGAAGTCAAAAATCAGATTTAGTTTCTTTAGAGAAAAGAAAGCAAGAATTCTCCCTCCCCCCCCCCCGAAGAAAAAAAAAAGAATCCAAGACTGAATCAAGGGATTCCCTAAAAGATTTGTAAATGATAAACAAACAACTCTTTTCCAAGGTTTGAAAGGCACGGACTTCTACTCCTGCATCATATCGCACACAGTCACAGTTTCCTGTGTGGAATAGAAAAGAAAAACAGGAAATACCACCCACAGTTAAGACAGATTCTGGTTCCTCCGGTTGAAGTGTTCGATTCTACCTTGATTTTACTTAGTATTTTATTAAATATCCAGAAAACTGATATGTTTTTCTCTTTTTCAGTTATGCTTGGACATGTTTTAATTTTTTTTTTTTCAGTTATGGTTGAATATGCTTCTTTTTTTTTTTTTTTTGCAGGAATCATTATAACATGTTATTTGTTGTGGGGGGTTATGATCTAGGATATTTTCGTTTTTGTAAATTATGTTGGTTTGTTTTTATAGATATGTTTCTTTTGTAGGTATGATTGACATGTTTGTAGTTATGGCTGATGATGGCTTTTAGGTATAGTTGGGCATATTTTTTGTAGGTATGATTGGGCTTATTTTTAGTAGGTACGACTTTTGGTAGGTATGTTTGGGTATGATTTTTGTAGGTATGCTTTTTGGTAGGTATGTTTTGGCATGATATATATTTAGTATAGTTGGACATAGGTTTTCAGTTATTTTTATGTTGGTTTCACTCTATGGTTGAGTACAGTTTGATATGTCTTCTCCAATTCCCAAAAAGAAAAATAGAGACAGCCTGGCAAACTGGAACTATTTTAGTTGAATGGGATTAAGCTTAACATCGCCCCTTCCAGATGTTATGAAAGAATAACCAATCAATAATAATAAAAAAAAGTTAGGAACTATGTTTCTTTTCTTTGTTGTAAATTGGTATTATATTTGTATCAGTTGTAATGTTTTATATTATGACTGTATGGCTCATATATCAATAGTTAGTATATATAGGTTGTAAGAGTAGGGAAAAAATGAGAATGATTTTTACTTAAACTATATTTTATTCACCTTAACTACTGGAATTTCATTTGCCTAACTAGGAGTTGCTTCTGGTTGGATTATCCTCATACGAGATTAAAATGCTCCTAATTCTGCAAACATGATTAAATCAACCAACTATTTATCCTTCATACAATGCTTTAGCTAAGCACAAGATTATTTTCCATCAAGCATACCATATAACTGATTTCAGTTGAGGATCATCTGCATATTGGTCCCCTGACAAAAGGAGAGTGAACCTGTAAATTCACCCTTGTCCGCTCGTCCGTTTGTCTGTCTGCACTTTTCTCACTAACTACACGTTGGAATTTCTTGAAATTTTGCACGAACATAAATCATGATATGAGTAAAACGTAACAGAACTGATTTTCCGGCAAAACTTCGGTTGCACCCCTAAGGGTGCTTTTCAGGTGAAAATGGCTAAAATTGACACTTTTGTGCTTATTAAAAAAAAAAATTGATGCCTTGGATTTTTATAAAACTTTCTGAAAAGTTGTAACTAACTGATTTCTATATAATTTTGTTCATCTATACTTGGCTGTGCTCCCAGGGCTCTTTTAGGGCTAATAAAAACACTCCATTTTTGGGACTATTTTACCATATTTGTCCAAAATTTTCTGTGTATGTCTATTTAGCAGTTTTGCATGGTGCTGAAATCAAATTAAAATATGTTAAAGTCTTTGGGGGATAAATGGGGTGGGGATGGGGGCAAATAATGGACTTAGTCATTTCTTTTTTTTTTTTTTGCATGGTGCAGAACTCTAATTTACATATGTTAAGGCCTAAAACTGCATCGTTTGTTCATTTTCACCAGGATTTGACGTCCCTTAAGGACTTTTGGAGCTAAATGAAGGAGGTCGAATGCTGAACTTAGTCATTTTTTTTATGCCTCGTTCACTGTGCACTCGTTTTAAACTAAAAGTACACCACCACCAATGAACATGCCACAAAAATGTTGCATATTCTTAAATCAGTTTTATGACGGTTTTGTCTGTCTCTATAGAGACAAGTGGTGAACATGTTTTCTTTATCAGTATCTCGATTAGGCTGATACATTTTTAAAGACAAAGATTTTATCTTAAAATATATTTTATTCGCCTTAACAAATGGAAATCTATTTACTTAACTAAGAATTGCTTCTGACTGGACTATCCACACAGTCCCTACCATAAATAACGTTCTAATCTCACTATAATCTTGACAGCAGCTAAATTTACTTCATCCACTCTCTAATATTTATTAATGTCTTCATTAAGAGTATTCATAAAAAGAAAGATTCTCTTTTTAAAGTTGCCCTAAACATTTACATAGTGTGTTCGTACACACCGTAAACACATGTACAAATTAGATTGTAAAATAAATCTCTTTATTTTTATAACAAGGACTCAAGTTTGCCTAACTGGGCAAACTTGGGTCCTTGTACCGGAAAAATATCTAGTAAATAAAACGTTGTTTAGTAAATCGTTATTTTTTTTTTATTTATTTTTTTTATTTATTTATTTTTTTTTTATTATTTATTTATTTTTTTTTCCGCATTTCCATACACCAAACATGGATATAAATATCACTAAAACATCCGCTAGGTAATAAGCTTCATTTCGGTACCTTACTTGCCTGGGTGTGTTGCCTTTAGGCTGAGATATACCGCGTCACACACACACACAGTACGAAAATTCATTAGATATCTATATCTATAATGATAATATACAAGAAAAAAGACTTAGTATTTTTAGGTATGCAGGAAGCATATCTTGACAGATATTGAACAGTTTCTGAATTTTCAAATGAAATAAAATGTAGAATAAATAATGGTAATGGTCATAACTTTCGACAATACAGGGTGGAAAATGATGTCATTTAATAAATTAGGTTAATTTTTAATAAAATCAAATTTTTCTCCAGAATATTCATACCATAAATCTATAAGATACTGAGATTGTTCACAAGTTTGTTTTTTTTCTGCTTTGGTGATACCATTAATGCACAAGGAACTGACGTTAGTATGATTGCAAGAGTTAGAAGTCTTAAAGACAGGCTTAAAGCTGATGATTTCAAAGGAAGATTAAACCTGGACAATAGAGCATAATGGTATGTCCACGTTGGAAGAATTGGTAAAAATTCTTTGGTTAATAGACGTAGACCAGTTGAAGTAGCAGGGTTAGTTCACAGGGAAAGTCCAAGGAAAACATGAGAGGAAGTGATAAGGATGGATTTAAGAGAAGGAAGAATAAATAAAGATCTGACCAGAGATAGGTCAGTTCTGAAGTCAATTCCTAAAGTCATTCGACACGTGTTAACATGTAAAATGGATGTTGAACTGATGACGACGATGATGATGCGTAGGTACTTTTAGTTTTATGTATATATCTATAAAAGTAAAAATGTGTGTGATAGAGGACAATTCTCAACCTATATACTCAACAAAATGTTGATCTACAGGCGTGAAATTTGGTGTATAGGGTATTCAGACATGTGGAAAACTTTTTAATTGGTTTTCATCCGGTAAAAAGGGCTATTGAGGGATTCAAAATTGAAAAATTGGTACATGAGGGTCATTGGAGTTTTATCTGTTTGTCAACTGTTTCACGAGTTTGAAAACATTTTTTAAACACGTGACAAGCTGGTCTGATGGTTATCGTACTTGACTCACTGTCTTTAGATTTTGGTTTCGATCTCAGCTAGAGTATTTTTTTTTTGTTTTTTACTTGCAAGAAAAAACATAGAACTCGCATGTCTCAGTTTTTTTCCGTTTTTTTTTTTTCGTTTTTTTTTTTTTGTTTTGTTTTTTTAGGAATTCAACGTTACGTTTAATACCAGACAAAACCGGGTACATCTTCTAGTCTATAAATATAAAAGCGAAAAATGTATGTATGTATGTATGTATGTATGTGTGTGTGTTCGCTTTTTCTGTATGTCTACAAAAGGCTTTTTTCAGAGAAGCGGTCGGTCGCTTCACAACTTTTTAAAACTTTATATATCACATATAAATCGTAATATTTCACAGTTAACAACGAAGCTCGCCTGTCTATTTAATTTGCTCGATTTCGGAAAGATAAATATTCAACATTTGTCGCTCGCCGCATGTGGGTTAGTCTTTTTCCTATAACATCTTGGGAAAATAAAAATCCCGCAGTCAAACTTGACCTCATTAACTCATTAAAACAGGCAACTGCCAAATCCAAGTAATTAAATAAATTCAAACGTGTTTCCGTTAGCATCTTGCGGTGGGGCAATCGTTAACGTCGTACGTTTTTTTTTTTTTTTTTTTTTTTTTATTTTGTTTTTTTTTTTTTTCACACTTTAATTTACAACTTTGCCTCAAGGGTTCGGGTTCGATCATCATACTTACTTTTTTTTAACCCACCCCCACCCCGGAGTTTCCACACACACTTCCAAACACCCGGGCAACGCCGGGTACCCCTCGCTAGTTATTAATAAAACATGAAAAGTTTCTATTTCTAATGGCTTTTTAGAATCTGAAATGTGAAAAGTTGTTTGCCAACGTTTGTTTGCGACTTTTATTTTGTAAGGAAACAGTTATCGATAAAGAAAAGTAAAAAAAAAAAAAATGGCTGAAACTGTAAGGAAGGAACAGAAACTAAAGAAGATGGTTTGGGTGTCTTCGGAGGGAGAAAGAGGTGGGGTGGCTGGTTTATCTTATCCTACAATCTCTGTTTGGAAGAAAAATATCAGAAGAGGTTTGACAATCTGAAAACGAAATCTCTGAGCTGCTTTTCGCTGTTCTGTGAAATATGAGACCTGGGTATCATTGGGGTGTTGTTACTTTAGCAAGGAAGGATGAAAAAACATTTTCTTTAAATAAATAAAGAAAAAAAACAAAAGAAAAAAAAGCTTCTTTCTTTTCTATTTGTTCTCCATGCCTGCAAATTACCATTTTTCCTTAGGTATTTTTTTTTTCTAATGTATATATAGTTTCATTCCTACCTGCCATCTCTGGGAAGTAATAACCATTCTGCTTCAATTCTACAAAAGGGTTATTATTATTATTATTTTTTTTTTTTTTTTTTTTTTTTTTTATGCATTATGAGTAGGCACACAGACCATCAACAAAGATTTCGCTTTCAGAACAATTTATGGCATTCTCTGGAGTCTGAGTGATAACAAGTCTCCCGAGATTTCCAGTACTCTCCGCCTCTTTCGATAACCTTTGCAAGTGAATTTGCGTTATTGCAACAACCGCTTACCATTAATTTCTCGACGCATTCGACAAAAACACGCATACCAAAAAAATATATAGTAAAGGAAGGGAAAAATACATTTCTGTGAAATAAAAATAAATTATAAAAAAAAGTTTTACGCATATTTTTGCCCTCTCTCTCTCTCTCTCTCTCTCTCTCTCTCTCTCTCTCCGAAATGGTCATGCTATTCCACCCTCTTTTCTTTTCCTTTTCACATTTCTCTTATAAACATTATGCAATTTTTTATCTTCTGATCTTTCGTTTACCAGAAACTCAAGTACCACATCCTTGTTCTCTATAGACGTCCAAATAAATAAATGCGAAAGTTGTCCAATTTCTTGCCTTAACGATATAGTCAAAATGCTATATATCAAGTTAAGTCACTCCACACAAAAGATGCACTATCATTTTTATATACTGCTAATGTATTAATTAGTCCCAAGATTAACTAATTTGCATATTGGTTTGGAAAAGGGAGCTTTTCTTAATTAACTATTATTGTTTTTAATTCAATAGTTGCGTTCATCTTAATAGAACAAATAGTTCTGTTTGATTTTTCCTGAACAAATTTTTAGCATTTGTGTCCAAATGTCTTTTTCTTAAGAGGAAGAAACTTGATTTTCAACAAGTTGCTACCTATTTCTAAATTACAGGTAGAAACCGATGGATTACCTTCTTTTCCTTTCTTTATGATCTAAATAAATAAGCTAAATAAATTTGTATATAAAATGTGAATATTTATATGAATTAATGAGAAAGATTTTTTTCCATGTTTATGGACGAAATATTATTTTAAAATAGCGAAGTTATATTAAACTTTCTGTTGATCTGTTCTTTTACATTTTTTTTTTTAGCTTTTTGTTGCTCTAATATATTGAACTTTTTATTATCTCTATTTTTGATATAAAGATAATATTTATCTTTATATGTGTGTATATATATATATATATATATATATATATATAATATGTATGTATGTATACGACGTAATCACGTTGACACATCGGTTCTCATTAGATCACCGAAATTCAGCAAAGTTAATTCTGGTCAGTACCAGATGGGTGACCATTTGAGAATACCAGGCGCTGTATGTAAGAAAATTGTTGACACCTCCTTGTAAGGAATGCAAAAATCTTACGTTGTCATCTCTCTTAATGGGATATACATGCGACTGGGAATCGCTTGTAAATTTGATATTTACACGAAACTTCCTCCTACGAGGGAAACGAGTTAAACTATACCACTGGTGTGTGTGTGTGTGTGTGTGTGTGTGTGTGTGTGTGTGTGTGTGTGTGTGTGTGTGTGTGTGTGTGTGTGTGTGTGTGTGTGTGTGTGAGTGCAAACGGTCTAGCATCACATATATATGTATATATAACAACTCTGACATGTGTTTCTTATATTTAGTCATATCAATGTTAAGATTCGAAAACTATTGACGATTTAAGTAATGTTTTGAAGACTTTCATGACTATAATATTCACAAATATAAATTCTTTCAAAGTTCTAATTCTTTTAAAAAGGAATAGTCGCTCCATGTTAAATTAAATGTGAAAACTTGTGTGGATATATATATATATATATATATATATATATATATATATATATATATATATATATATATAGTAATTTATAAAATATATATGGCAATTAAGCTACACTGAATATTCGGCGTTTCATCCACTCTAGGACTTCTCAGGCCTATGCGCATAAGCCTGAGGAGTCCTAGAGTGGATGAAACGCCGAATATTCAGTGTAGCTTAATCGCCATATATATTTTATAAATTACTAACTAGCTCTACCTACGTATTGAGCACTTTTGAAGTAAATACTTAAAGCTTACGCATAAATCTATACTTTCGTATATTAATTTTATGTGAGTAAATTATATATATATATATATATATATATATATATATATATATATATATATATATAAAATAAAAAATATAACACGGAAATTACATAATTGTCGATGCAATAATTTATTTCAACCTTATGGTATTTTCAAGCATCTAAATCAGACAATTACATTTTTGATACTGAAAAAAAGAAAAGAAAAGATCGGGCTTCGACCCTCAAAAAACCAGAGGTGGTGGTAGTAGCAATCCACTTAATACATTTATAGAGAGGGTGGTAGGGATTTAACAAAATAAAAATTAAAAATTAAAAATAACAAATAAAAATATTAGATTAGACACTTATAAGCGGCAGCTCGATGTAACCATAGATACACACACACACACACACACACACACACACACACACACGCGCGCGCAACATATATATATATATATATATATATATATATATATATATATATATATATATATATATATATATAAACGGTATATTTTTCCTAGGAACTTATATATGTATTTGAAGATTTGTTTGGTGAATTTCTACCATTCAATAAAACACGTATAAGACGTAATATATCAACAATAAAACAACATGAATGTCAAATAAATAAATCTGTGGCTTTGAAATGTTCACTATCAATATATATGATCTAAAGTGTAAATTCGTTTTTATTGAGCTTATTTAATTGTAGCAATTTAGAAAAACATTAGTTTATATATATATATATATATATATATATATATATATATATATATATATATATATATATATATATTCTGATTACATATTTTTTACAAAGTGTGTGTAGAAAAATCTTATTATTGAAAATTAATTCAAATTTAAAAAAAAACATTAAAAACCTGTAAAGAAGGTATACCGAATTTTTAAGGCATTCAATTATGCCAAAAATAATAATGATAATTATAGTAAGAACTTTCTCTGCCACTACCAATGGTATGAAGGCCACGTGCTCTAGAAACATGTTTTTTCTCTTACACTGAGAGCCATAAGTGCCCTCCCCATCACCTCAAAATTTCAGAGACCCAGACTGACATATCGACTAACAATGTCCGGTCTTGTGTTCTAGATGCATAAGTACATGCAGTGTTTCTACCCTCTCCTTTTCTTGTACTATTAATGTCAATGAGAGAAACAAAGATGGTCAGTGTGGCGCTAAGGTAACCTTGCCCTAAACAAACCCAGGGTCTGTCGAACAAAATATTCTTTCCACCAATCAGGATTGGTGTCTATGGATGCTTCATCACGCATGCGCAAGCACACAACTAACCTCTCTCTTCTTCAAAAGGGCATCGTGGAAGTCTTCTCAGTCCTCCCACTCACCAAAAGAGATAAAGAGAATCTTGGATCTATGAAACTTTTGTGCCTAAAATAGTATCCAGACAGCGGGTATATCTCTTTAAATGTTGCTTATATGATCAACAACTTTGTGTTTATTTAACAAAATATATCTTCTATGGTAGGATCAGGACGACTTGAAGAAGAATGGTAATTTTATATACTAACAAAAACATGCTCCGTCTGCTCACATATTTTTGCTAAGCTGGAAGATGTTATAGAGAACAAACACTATAATACACTGATCCCAAAAGGAGGAGAAGGTAGTGGCCGAGTGGATGATATGACGAACGAACATTGTTCCCCTCCAAGAAAAAAAGAAGAGTCAATGCTTCTTAGGATTATGAAAACAAAATAAAACACTACCCCCTTTCTCCAAAAACGAAGAAAGTAATCCCTGGGAAGATGGTATCATGGTACATTACAACAGAACATACACTATATTAGCCCTTCCTCCAAATAAAATATCTTAAAAAGGAAGGAGTAATTCCTGGGAAGAAGGACTTATGACAACAGAACTGATACTACATTATTTGCATCCTTTAAAAAATGATACAGTAATAGATTAAATCAAGTTTGTTTTTTTTTCATTCTATTCATTTTAAATGTCACGAAAACATTTTTTTTATAGTTCCTTGGTCTTTTAGCTAAGATCAAAGTGTAGGATAGGTAGAAGAAAACTTCTTATTTATATATATTTATATATAAATGAATGTACACTCTCCGTTTCTGAGAACTTTCTGTTTTTTGGGGTTTTTTTCTGATGAGTTGACTGAGGAAATATCCGTTGTTCCCCAAGAACATAGCAGATTTATAAAATGTACCAAAATGTTTGTTTTATGGAAAATTATTATTAAGATGAATAAAATCTTGGAATTTGGAATCTAGAAAAATTGTTATTTATTATATATGCTCTGCTGTTATATCTTAACAAACATAAAACTTCTAGCTTTAAAAAATGGATATACATAAAGAATAGAAAATATATGCAAAAGCTCACATTTTCATAAACATAGAAAGGGGCCACTATCCCCCTAAATGCTAAAGTTTACAAAAAAAATATGTCGTGTTATACACCATATGGTCTAAAATATATCCATAATTCATAATATTTCAAGTAGTTTAGGAGTTTGTCCCCACCCTGAACGTGCATATAATTGTTGCTTTTGCAGGCATGCATCAGCCCGGTCAAAAATGTTATTGCATTTTATAGCTTAAAATTTTAATATAGAGAAGTTCTTTTCTCTTTTTTTTTTTTTTTTTTTTTTTTTTTTGTATTTTGTCTAATTTAAAAGTTTGCTTTTTTTTTAAGTGAAAAGAGAAATTGAAATGTATATTTCCTAAATAGTGAAGTTTAAAAACAAAACAATTTGGACACATTACTGACCACATTACCTAGAATATACATTCCATAATTCATCATGCTTAATTCATTAGTTTATGAGTAAAATCTATGCAGAGAAATATATATATATATATATATATATATATATATATATATATATATATATATATATATATATATATATATATATATATATATGAGAGAGAGAGAGAGAGAGAGGGAGAGAGATGTGCATGTTTAGCATTTGGCAGAACGGTACATTCCAAACATCTAATTGCAAGTGAATGAAGCTTGCAAATGTATGAACAACAAACTTTACAATGAACCCACGTGACTTCTTTCTGATTGGCTAGAATATATAAAGCTGCAGGTCGAGAAGAGAGGGAGAAGTTTAAAATGAGTTATAAATAGTTCAATTTGTTTTAATTGGTGTTGATTTTAACAGTGACAGGATTCCTTTCCGACAGACTAATGGGTTATATTACAAAACAAATAGCATTTCTTCCTTGGAGATATACATGTGCGTCTGTCTGGATTATGTCTATATAAGCATATTAATGACTTCTATTCAGATATGCTTAGACATGAGAAAATATACAATTAAAGCGTTCTCGGACATATAGTCTAACGGCTTTCCTTTTCCAATGTAAAATACTTAAAACGTATGCGTACCTCATTATATGCAATCTCGCACATTCAAGAAATTCTCTCCGTCATCGAGTCTGCCATGCTTACATTCTAAATAACATTCTCATTGCTAAACTCGTTTCATTTTTAAATATGTTCACCCATATCTATCCGAAGCTATGTCATTTCAGCAGGTCTTTGATATGTCGATCTGTCATGTTTAAGTTTTAAATATCAAGTCGGTTCAAAAGTTATAGACAATTTAAGATTTCCTCTTGCAAACGAAAAAAACTTTGTTTTTGAAAATCTTTATTCATAACAATAACGACTTTTACTCTCTATAACTTGATTTCATCTGCCAACGAGCTTATAGATGCCTCGCTTTTAAAATTCTTTAAATTTTGATGTGAAATTTGAATCTAACTCATCTTCAATCTGCTCTCATTATGTTAACCTAAGACCATCTAAATGATTTTGTAATTTTCAAAATAAATGATAATCCGAGGCAGTCAGGTCAGGAGAATATGCAGAATATGGTAAGATTCCCCAAACAAATTCTTCTCGGAGATCTTTAGTCAATAGTGTTGTGTGAGGGCGAGCATTATCACGATGGAAGATGACTCATTTTTTGTTGATGGTCAACATGGGTGATAATATTGCTGAGCAAGATGAATAATGCTTTAATAATCTGAAAAAAAAAAAAGTTATAAATTAATCACGGTGATATGTTTTAAGTAATAACAATATGCATGAAATAAATTACAATGGTTTTAAAATGCCCTTTTTATAAACTGTCAAAAAATTTTACACCAACCTGTGAAAATTTTCATCTGTAAACGTACATATTGAAAAGACATATCTTTAGAATATCTGTTCTTGTTTAAAAACATAAGAACATAATAGCCTTTAACGTTTTCTTTTTCTCCAGCTTTCCTGAATCCCAACCAGTCTGAAATACTAAATAATAATAATAAATAATAAATCAAATTAGTCTAACATATAGTGATCTATTCGCATTTTCAAAATAAGACCCAAATAAAATTTAAGCTGTGCTAGTATTAAGCTACGAACATACTCATTAGTCAAAGAAGAATAACTCTGAGTATGCCAGAGTCATTCTCCTTTATCGTCTGCTCGGTGTGCATTCTTCTATTTTTTTTATCGGTTTAACATTTTGTTTGTTTGTACACCTGGGAATAAAGTCTCTTCATACCTTCAAATGTTTTTGTGTAATACATGTTTATTTAGGTAACTTTAGGTGGCAGCGATGGGGTCGCTAGTAAATAAAGTTGCGTACAAACACAAATGAAATGCAAAACTAATCCAAATGGAAAAATGCACAGTGTGCAGACAAAAAGGGCAAATAACTCCACCACACTGAGACGTATCCCTCATTGACCAATAGGTATGCTCGTAACTTAATACTGGCACAGTTTAAATGTTATTTGGGTCTGAGTTTAAAAATACGAAAAATGCACTTTAATACTGACAATGACACATCCCTCTTTTAACCTTTTGCCTTTCTTCAGCTCTCATTACTAATCCATTAAAAACCTAATCTAACATTTGCAACAAGTTCATCTGTTAACAACTATTTTTTGTTTTTAATAGATCAATATGCAAACATGTAAATTAATCATGCTAACTTTTCTGTTTTCTTTTGTGAAGAACCCTGTAGATCAACCTCTCCACACGTCTGATTCCTATCACATGTTTTTGTGTCAGTTTGCCTTGTTTGGAGTGAATCAAAGTAGTTGTTTTTTTAATAGGATTAAAAGTATAGATCTAAATACAAGCATCTTTGCACATATTTTTACCTTGGCACCAAAATCAACAGTCTAGACCAGGGGTCGGCAACCTTTTGTTTAGCGTGTGCCGACTTAGGGTTTCAAATTATTCAGCGTGCCAACATTTATTATTTATAACGATCAAGGTCAATATACCTGTTCTCTATATTTATTTCATAAAATATATAATAATGTCAAAGTTTATAAATAATGTGAAAAAACTGTTTCTGAAAAGTTTTTATTATTAATGGGACCCTTGTCCTTGCATGGTCTTTGCCAATTCCTCAATGTCGGGAACATACTTTGTAACTTTGAGCTTAACACAGTTTTCTGAATGTTCAGGTGTTAGACGACTTCGACGTGGAGACAACACTGCTTTCATGTGAGAGAAAATTTGCTCACAAGAATAAGTTGAACCAAAAGCTGAGAGAAGAGCAAAAGCAATTTTCTTCAAACAGATGAATGAGCTTGGGAGGGAGATCCAACAGTTCAGAATAGCACCAGACTTTTCAAAATTTTCATCTTCCAGAGACTTTCTTAGTTCAGCAAATTTTAATGTCCATATTTCTGAAGACCTAAATTCAATCTGTTGCATTTCAAAATCATCAATGTCCATCCAGCTAAAAAGTTCCAGTTGGGCATTTGTCAAATCAAGCATGTCGGGCTTAATCAGATATGAAAATAAGGATCCATGAATGTAGAAGTCCTGGCTTCGTTTTTCGAATTCTGCTTTGAGTGCTTTCACGTACTCCTGAAGCTCATCTGTGTTCACTTCGAATTGATTTGCATGATTTTTCACATTTGGAAAGTACTTAAATGCTTTGATGTTGATGTCACGGGTAAAAATGTCAAGTTTCATTGTAAACGCTTTCCAATAGCTGAAAAGATCAAGGACTGTTTGTCCCTGTCCTTGTAATTTCAAATTAAGCTCATTCAAATGTGTGTTTATGTCGGTCATAAACATCAACTTCAACAACCAGCTTTCATCATTCAGCTGAGGGAATCGTTTCTGTTTTTCATCAAGAAACATCTTAATAGCCTCAAGACAACAAACAAATCTAGCTAAAACTTTGCCTCGACTAAGCCAGCGAACATTGTTGTATAACAGAAGATCTCCATATTCACACTCAACTTCTTGTAGAAGCGATTTGAATTGCCTGTGAACCAATGAAGAGCGAGAAATAAGAAAGTTGATTATCTCAACAACAGTTTTCATCACAGAGACCAAATCCAAAGACGAGGTCTTTGCACATAAGCCCTCCTGATGTATAATACAATGAAAACTTAACAGTTTGCGTCCAACATGATTTTCCAGAAGTTTTACAAATCCTTTCTTCTTGCCAACCATTGCAGCAGCACCATCGGTTGTTACGCAGAATAATTTGTTCAAGTTAATGTCTTGTTTAGAAAAATAACCAGTAAATGCACACAAAATATCTTCTGCTTTGGTTGTATCATGAAGGGGTAATAAACAACACAACTCCTCATAAATGTGATTATTCTCGAGATATCTTGCAACCACTGCTAGGCGAAACGCATCGTTTACATCGGTGCTTTCATCAAGAGCGACACTAAATACAAGGGATTGCTTTAATCCAGTTGTTTGCTTAGTTGTCACATTTTCAGCCAAGTCAGATATGCGCCTCTCAACTGATCTTGCAGAGACTGGTATTTCTCTAATTCGAGAGAGTATAATGTCCTTATTTTTTAAATCACGAAACAAAACTTCAGCACCACTCAAAAAAGCTTCTTTGATGTATTCACCATCTGTAAAAGGTTTACCATTTAAAGCCACACACTGGGCTATTTTGTAACTACATTCAGTAGCTTTACTCTTCATTCCAACAGCTTGGCTCAAAATAACAGTTTGTTTTTTGAAACCAGAAATAGCTTTTTTGATGGCTTCACCTTTTTCTTCTGAAGTTTTAAACTTAGATTGATGTTTGGTTTGAAAGTGCCTTTGTACACTAGATGTGCGACACACAACACTTTCGCAACAGAAAGCACAAACAGCACGATCCTTTTGTTCCACAAATCCATATTCTATTGTCCAATTGTCTTGAAATGGGCGATGATCAAGTTTTCTTTTCTTTTCAGTCATATCTAACAGCAGGGGTATTCTGAAAATATAAATAGGCCTAATTACGTAAACATCAATTATGATATATATAAAATACCAAACAAATTATTCTTGCCTTTGCTGTGGGAGAACCAGGATACATTTTAATAAAAATTGTGGAGAAAAATTATGTACAGGGTGTCCCAGAAAAAGTCTAAAGGTTTTGATTAGCTCGAGCTAGGATCCTATTCGTGCGTGGCATTCACAATTTAAAAAAAATATTTCATCCACGTATTCCTCCAATCATACCATTTTGTTTAGTATGAAGATGATCGAAATTGCTCATCTCTTCTAATCCCAGTTACGAGCTTGAAAATTAAAAGTACAATTTCAAGAATTTGAAAGGCAATTATACCTTATCTTGTATTCATATTCTGACCACTGAACAATTCTGTAACTCTAGCACCCTTCCTAAATTTAACACCCCTCAATTTCAAACAGCAAATAAAATGTTTAAAACTAATAATTTTCAAAATTTTTTTAGCTCATTGTGTTTAGGAAAGATTTTTCTTAAAGAAAAGTAAAACTTTTTAAAATAAAATCTCATATAATTAATTTTATCGTAAAAAATATCACAAAAAAGTCAAAGCTTCCTTACTGCGCGTGAGCGTTTTCACGTAATAGTTTCAATTTCAATTTGTAAATTTGTAAATTCTTGAAAATTTTCTATGATTTTAAAAATCGATAATTTTTTTTCTATTCATCAAATCCTTTTCATTTTTTCAGATTTTATGTAAAATTCTACGCTCTTTCGAATGGAAATAAAATTATTTTCTGAAAAATTCATTTTCATACTTCTTTTATTTATTTTTACCCCCCCTCTGTCTAAAAGTATGAAAGTATGAATTTCTATTAAAAATTCGTCTCGGAACACTCTAATTTATATCTTTATTTAAAGATCATAAAAAAATGAATAAAATAATGTGTTGTTTTTTTTAAAACCTTTATCCCTTCATTTTGAAAATAAACGCTAAAGTTTAAAATATGTACATTCTTTTATTTTTTAAAAAAGATTTATGAGCTGTGTAATTTTTTTATTTTTATCATGCTAAAAAAATTAAAGTTTCTTTAGTCTTTCCCTTAAAATTAAATTTGCTCTTTCGAAGATCTGCTAAAATAGCTATTTTATCTGTATCGGAACACTTAGTAAATGTTACGAAAAAAAAAAAACATGTAAAAATATTTAAAAACAAAAAAAAAATATAAACTGAAAGTTATCCCTTCTATTTATAATCATTATTTAAAGCTTAAAGTACTCACAACAAACATTCTCCTTTTTTCAAATAGAGTCCACGTGTTTTTAATCTCTCTTAGAGCTGATGACAGATTTATGACAAGCTTAGTGAAAGAAAGGGTAAGTGGTAAGTTAGAGAGTTACAGTATAGGGAGATAACAAAAATGGAAGTTTGTTTTGTTTTGGTAAGCTTTAACCCCAAAATGACCCATTGCCAGTCATCGTCTCTTCACAAGGGATGGTAAATAGTGTCATTTAGTGTGAAAAAAGGAGGGGTTTTACATATTGTTCCAGAACATTATAATCATTTCTCACTCTTTCTCTCTCTTTCTGCTAAACGAACGACAGACAGACAGCCAGACAGATATTGAAAAAAAAATGACTACCAAAAAATAATTTGTTTCCTAATAAGGTTTATCATATTTTGAATATGGTAGCATATACTTAGTTTCATTACAAAACTTAAATAATAATAAAAAGCTAAAAACAAAAGTTTTATAATTACAAATAAAAATTTATATACTTTTCTTAACTTTTTTTCCGGCATTGTTTTTTTATTTGTATAAATATTAAAATAAATTTAAACAAAAACAAATAAACTCCATGTTACACGTGTTGTTATTATCACTGGTAAGTGTTTTATTTTAATTAAGATAATCATAGTCAAAAGATTTTTTGGTTTACATATACACTTTTTATCATTTCAAGTTAAATTTTATATACACTTCAAGGCATCCGTAGATTTCAAATGTCAGCGCTGCTGCTGATGTAAACAAAACTTCCGGCGATTCGTTGAAATTTTGGGCGGATTTTATCAACCTATCTCTGAAAATATTGCTTTAATTTCCAAATTTATGAATTCTTGATTATTTTTATTGTTGATTTTTGTAGAGGAATCATTCATTTACTTAATGGTCATTTATTTTCGTCTGATAAGTTACTTTTTATATATTTATTAGATTTTTTTATTATGATTTTTGACTAAATTTTACATTTGCAACTCTCTCACGCTACGTTGTATTTCATCTGGGTCGGTGAGACTGAGTCACCAGACTCAATTCAAAACGCATTTCAAAATTATAGTATCTGACAGAACATACTTTGAACGAGCATGGAGCATCTAACGCCTACGGTTCGCACGGACAAAAATAAAACGCGTTTTCTTGTTGTGGGCATGCACTTAGGTGGCAAGAGTACGCAAGAGATCGCAGATATCCTCATAATTCCAAGGAGAACTGTTTCCTTTTGGCTGTATGAAGTTTAAAAGATTTGGAGGCTCGGCGTGCCATTAGAATTGCTTGGCGTGCCACCTGTGGCACGCGTGCCGTAGGTTGCCGACCCCTGGTCTAGACCATTTTTATAATAGTCTTTTCTCCTGTTGATCGCAGTATGGTGCTGGTTCTGTACAGTTCTAGGAGATCCACCCTCCCAGGCGTTGCCTTCTTTCTTTGAGAATGTGTTAGTTTATTATTAATCATTTAAAGTGCCCATATAAGGGACTGCTTAAGGGGCTGTCTAGGCATTTTTGCAGATCAGAGTGCTCCTCCTTGGGGTCGCTGACTTTTCAATCCTACTTTCCAACCCTTGTGCCACATTTCCCACTGTGGGAGAGAAATAAACACCATTTGCATTTTATCAGTTTGTTAAGGTTAAATTTGAAATAACATCTCTGCTGATCTGTCATGCTTAAGTTTAAAATAGAATTTCCTCTATGGTCTCTCATGCTCAAATTATTTCCATGCAAGGTACTCGTCAGAGCTCCAATATGTGATTCTTTCTTGTAAGACATTCAAAGCAAAAATTCGTTTTTCTACCTCAATGAAAAAAGCTTTCTCTCTCCCTGTGCCTAGTATCAAGTGGAATTTCCATGGTTAGTGTTTCTTTGCAAAACTTTTCACTTGTGGAACGATACACTACCGTGGGACTACTTTCCTTATGATTACAACTTTGGCGTCTTCAAATCCAATGTCAAGAAAATCTTGTGATAAACCACTCCCTGAGTAATAAAATGCAGTTCATACCATTAAGCAATGTTAGTACTCCCATAGTGTTCCTCATCTCTCGGTTAGCAATTCATCTCATTACCCTTTATCCCTGAGTAGCTCTTGGCCTTGATAACTGGTGACCACAGTATTAAAAGAAATAAGAATTTTCTCTGTCATGTTTACGATAAAATAAATAGCATTTTCTTTAGTCAGTCATGCATAAATTTGAAATATTTTTTTTCCTTTGGTCTGTCATGCTTCTGTTTGAAACAGCATTTTCTTAGGTCTGTCATGATTATATCTGCAAGAGTATTCTTTGTATATATGTAGGTATGTGCGGTTTTGCATATGGTCAGGTATGTGTACATGTGTCTCTTTATATGTGCTTGTACACATGCATTTTTGTATAAACTCATGTATGCATGTGTGTATAGGCTTTTGTATATGATCACACATATGTATGTGCATTTTTGTAAACACTTGCATGTATGTATGTTTGTATATACGCTTTTGTATACACACCAGTGTCCATACAAACATCTTTCTGTGTGAGGAGCAGAGGGCACAACTTTTAAGGACAATTTCATTGTATACCTGTGGCCATATATGCATGCATGTCTTTGTGTGTCCATACGGAAGCTAAAAAGTAATGAAGTCACGCATTGAGCGGTAAGAATATTTTTATAATTATATTTTTACTGCGCTTTCAAATCAGTTTTTATACACACACATACACACACACACACACACACACTGATCTTAAATTACACATCCTTATAACAAACACACATTTATGTTATGACACATTATTATCACACACACACACACACACACACACGCGCACACACACACACACACGCAATTTTGTCTGAATTCATAGTTCCCTAAAATAACATTCTCTTATCCTAAGAGTCTTCCTTCTATATCATTTTTGTTTTTATATTTCTATGAATAATATTACACTTAATATTTAGAAAAACCTCAACCATGTACTAATTTGTTGTTTCAAAGAATGGAGCCTTTGGAGGTCTCATATCTTCAACAGAAACCCAAACATTATAGACTCTTTTGCCTTCACATTAATTGTGTCATCATCACTGTTGTTGTCGTCGTCATCATCATCATCATCTCATTCAGTTTAACATCCTTTACCTGCTGGCATGTGTTGGACGACTTAAAAATCGACTTCCAAACTAACCAATCTCTGGCCAGGTCTTTATTTATCCCTCCTTCTCTCAAATCCATCTTTATCACTTCCTCATATGTCTTCCTTGGACTTCCCCTGCTAACTAATTCTGCCACCTCAACTCTTTTACATCAACTCAAGCTCTCTCATACATGCTTTAAATATGCTGTCTAGATTTAATCTTCCTCTAGGGTCATCAGATCTAAACTTGTCTTTAAGACTCACATTACACATCCATTATATCATTCTCATATCATTTCTCTCCATGCAACACATGTCCTCAACCTTCATTGGTCAGGCTTCACTTTCATACATCATCATCATCATCATCATCATCATCATCATACATGGTTCATAAACTCTTCTCTTGGTCAACAGTGGCAATGCCCTACTAGTTTTCCGTGGCAGAAGTTGCTCGAACTTACTCCATCCATTTCTAACTTTTACATTCACGTTAGCACGAGTTTTTCTTTGTGCCCTTATGCTACCAAGGAAACAAAACTTCTGAACAACTTCAATATCGTCCTCCAAATATACTGTCTCCATATTTGACTTCTCATCCATCTTCATTGTTTTACACTTCTGGCGCAAAAACTGCGTTTCTCTCAGCCTACCTGTAATTCCACTGCACTTCTTGAGTACCAAGTACTTTCAAGTATCACAAAAAAATTGAATTGCACCCTAAATAAATATAAGAAGCCTCCTTTCGGTATTGAGAGACAATAGTTATTCACTGTAAGAGAATCAAATACAAATGAATTATATACATTTTATTAACAACAAAAGGGATATAGGATTTAAAAGTTTGTATGAGACAGTGAGTCCAGAAATATTTTGGTTGAAATAAACTCTGCAAACGTTAAGCTCAGTGTTGTTTAGTGTATGTTTTCTCCCACAAGTTGTTTTAAGTAGTGCTTATTTGATGTGGATAATGTGCATGCTGTTTTAACTTCTACAGGCTGCCATGTGTTGTTGCGGTGACGATTTATTGATACTGAACTGCTGATACTCAGTGTTTCTTTCTTTTAAAATTTGAGAATGGGCTCCCAACAGACTAATGCCAATTTTAACAGATTTTCTTGTGCTTTTTTGGTGAAGATATTTGTAGTTATTTTCATTGGCTGAATAATATATATTCTCTTCTATTTATTTGAATTTGAGGCTGATTTTTGTACAAAATATGAAACTCGTTTTTATTCGCAGTATTTGTATTATTCATGCTACTTTTATTGTTTTTCTTTTTTTTAGAAAGTTAGCCAATAAGGAAGATAATTAGAACATTACTGAGTTGGTAAAAGAGAAGTTGAGGAAATTATTTTAAAAAAAAAAAAAAAAAAAAAAGGAGACCATTCTCATTTTCTCACTCAATTACACTTCAGTCGCCAAAAATAGTTTTATAAACTATTATTTTGTAATTTAGGACCGTTTGGAAATCGTTCTGAGGTACCACCCTAAACAGGCTCAGCAGAAAAGTAAGGGAGACGACTCCACAGCAAAATCAGTGTTAAAAAAAAAAAAGCTTACAATTTTGTAAGAGAAGAAGATACGAGCATGAGTGGATGTAAATATAACTCACTCCTAAACCTCACTGAATTATGGCCTCGCCCAAGGTCTCTCTCTCTCTCTCTCTCTCTCTCTCTCTCTCTCTCTCTCTCTCTCTCTCTCTCTCTCTGCCCTCCCATATCGTCTTTCCTCTTCATGACTCATCAAACAGACAAAGTTCTTTTAGTTTCATTCACAAACACTAAATGATGCAGTGACTCAATTTCCTAGCCAAAGGAACAAAATAAACTTTCTAAACTCCTGATTTTATGGAGGAGGGGGCATACGTCCAAGCATGTTTATAAAAGGCTTCGTCTGTCAGTTAGCTGGCGTTTAAAATAGTATTTTAGTCAATCTGTCATACTTAAAATAGCATTTTCAACGAATTGTCACGCTTAAATTTGAAAATAGAATTTTCGTTGGTCTGCCATATTCAAGTTTTAAATACATTTGTAATCAGTTTATCTATCATACTTAAGTTTGAAAAGGTATATTCGATTGTCCATCATGCTTAAGGTTGAAATAACATTTCTTCTCAGTTTGTCATGTTTCAGTTTATAAATATTCACACATCTCTTTAAGGGGCTTTGTCATGTTTTAGCTTGAAATAGTATTTTTGTCTGTCTGTCATGCTTAAGTTTGAAATAACATTTTTTTGTCAGGTTGGCTTACTTTAGTTTGAAATAGTATTTTTGTTAGTCTGTTACGATTAAATTTGGAATAATATTTCGTTGGTCTGTCATGCTAAAGTTAAATATGTTCATACAGAAGATGCTCTATCATCACCGCAACAGGCCAAGGGATGGAAGACATCCTCAACTTCATCAGCAATGCTCGCACCACCTTCTGTCAACTTCAATCGTGAAAATAATACTGAACACTAAAGATAGAATCTATCGTCCTTATCTTGCCCATTCCCCTTTACGGCTGCAAGACCTAGCCTATGCAGGCAAGTGACCAATACAAACTGGAGATATTCGACCGTCACTGCCTATGCTAAATCCTATGTGTCCATTGCCAACAGTTTATCCCTAACAATACAATTTGCACTCACTGCAAGATCCACTCTTTCCAAAACTCTCCTTGCCAGACGCCTTTGTTGGTTCACCTTTCGACTATACCCAGTTGATTTCATCTGTGAAGTCATCGACCCAGCACCACAACCAGACTGGAAGAAACGTTGTAATGGTCAACTCAAACCCTGGTTCAGAATAGTGGGAGCAGGATGCTGAACTGATTCTGGGCCCTCACCTTTACAGAGTCCATCGCTGGAATTGCAACTGGCTTGCGCTCATAACGGAAGCAGTTTTGGATCACCGTTCCTGGTCAGCCAGCGTTCAGGACATGGTGAACTTGTTGGAAAGAGGGAAAGAGCTGGCCCAACCGGTCCAGAGTGAATGACGCAACTATGACTATAAAATGCTCTGTCATATCATGCCATAGTTAAATACGCACATCGAAAGGACGATAAGAATTGATTCAATATTGTTTTCATTATTTTTTTTTTTTTTTTTTTTTCATTTTTGTCAGTTGAATTGTTGACCTCATGAGCTTGATGGGTCAATTCCCAGTCATTGTTTTATTTTTACATAATACTTATGGCTGGTGAATCACATTAAAAGTGTAATAAGATGTGTCGAGTTTTATCCTTGTGTGTACTCCTCAAAACAGAGTGACTCCCCCAAGTATCACTGAAACCCGAGTTGAGATGGTTTTTGCTTATTTTTCAAGGGAGTGGAGGTGTCCTCATACTCAATTTTGTAGCTATTCTATAGACAATGCCAGTACTTGAGACACATGTCTCCTCTTAATATATGATACAGAAGGCACACATGCACGCATACACACGCACGCATACACACGCACGCATACACACGCTCACATACACACGCACGCATACACACGCTCGCACTAGGAAATATTCTTTGTATATAAGCCAACGTTTTTATTTATTTATTTTTTTTACAATCACCAAAACTCAAAAGATTATACGATTTCTATGAAATTTTAGGCATTGATTCAATAAGTTATATCTACTATATACAGTAAAGTACTTCTTTTTATCCTTTCTTTGTCATGGATAGCCTTTTTTTTCTTTCTTTTTTTTTGTTTTTTTTTTTTTGAAAATCAATATTTGATTCTGATTCGTCATTTTTTTTACTGTTGAACTCTAATCATTTTTTACTGTTGAACTCTAATCATTTTTTACGCAAGCCTTTTCATACTATATTTCTTTGACATTCACGGTTTTTAGCAAAGTTGTTTTTTCAAAAAACTTGCATCACTTGTTCAAAGTCATATTTTACCCTATATAGAAAGTAAGTTGGTCTCTTTATCATCTCATTGCCATTGATAGCTTTCTTCCTACAAAATTAATATTTGATTCTGATTCGCCGGTTATCTTTATGGATCATTATAGCATGTTTTAAGAATCAAAATGTTTTTGTTACTCATATCAGCACGTTGTTGAGAAGAATAAGATTTAATTAGATTTAATAACTAACAACATTTATCACACACTACGAGTGGTTGATATGTACGGATACTATAACACCAGTGGACACCCATAACTATATCTGATATCCGCACAACACCAGAATACTACACATAATACTTTCAACTTATGACATCAATAAATATACTCAATATATGTAATTCGTAATAGGAAACAGCCCAACTTTAAACCCAGAATATAATTAACTACTATCACAATCCTAGACTATTAATAAATATTTTATTTTTAAAAATTATATATTAGATTTGTGAGCGTACATATGTCCACTTATGTGTGTATATATGCATGTAGGTATACAGATGCATGTATGCTAGCACATACATGCATCTGTTTCTGTGCGTGTATGTAAGCATCTCTGCACAAGAGAAATACACACTTTGCTCCACCTCTGCACAAGGAGAATAACTCAATGGTTGTTTCTAGATTTTTTCACGTATACACTCGTAAACATTTACACTTTTAAATAAACAATTATAAACGAAACAATTTGCCACAACAATCTATATATCTATAAAAGTGAACATGTCTGTCTGTCTATGTGTCTGTCTGTGTACATTTCCCTACACAATAACTCTGTCAATTTTAAGTCTACAGACTCGAAATTTGATATACAGGGTATTGAGATTTGGGAAAATCTTTGTAATCAGTTTTCAGCCAGAAATTTGGCTGCTAAGGGGACAAAGTTTAACGATTTGACCTTTGAGAACTCTACCAAATTTTAGATATAGGTTCCTTGGACATGGATCTAACTTAATAACTTCGAGCCAAAAACAATAAATGTTAAGGGGTCATAATAGGGGTCAAAGTTTTAAAATATTTGACCTCTGCGGTCTCTACCAAATTACTCAGACAATTTCTGGTCTAAACATTTGAAATTTTACATAAAGGGTATTCAGAGATAGCTTTTTAATCGGTTTGGGTCGAAAAAAAAAATATTTATAGCTTTGTTTATATTCTATCACCATACTTGGTATTTATTAGATTGGGCTAGTGTTCAGGAGAGATGAAGAAAAATCATTCATAAATCTAAATTTGGGTTTCTTCTATATATATAAAAGCGAAAATGTGTGCATGTATGTATGTGTGTTCGCTTTTTCTGTATGTCTACAAAAGGCTTTTTTCAGAGAAGCGGTCGCTCGCTTAACAACTTTTTAAAACTTTTTATATCACATACAAATCGTAATAGCTCACAGTTAACAACGGAGCTCGCCTGTCTATTTAATTTGGTCGATTTCGGGAAGATAAATATTCAATATTTGTCGCTCGCCGCATGTGGGTTAGTCTTTTTCCTATAACATCTTGGGGGTGGGAAAAAAAAAAAAAAAAGCGTTCAGCAGTAATGCCTCATTAACTCATTAAAACGGGCACCTGCTAAATCAAACTGATTAAATAAATTCAAACGTCTTTCCGTTAGCATCCCGCGGTGGGGCAATGGTTAACATCGCGCGTTTTTTTTTTTTTTTTTTCTTTCACACTTTAATTTACAACTTTGCCTCAACGGTCCGGGTTCGATCCTCATACTTACTTTTTTTTTAACCCCCACCCCCACACCTCCAAACACCCGGGCAACGCCGGGTACCCCTCGCTAGTTACTAATAAGTCACCACTACCAAGACTAAAGACCACTCAAGGGTACAGGTTAATGGGATTGATAGAGTGTCAATTGATTTGATTGTTTGGTTGTTTTGTTTTACAGCATATCAACCCTTTTCAAGTTATTCAGTTCAGGTTAAGTAATTTTAGAAAAAGTCTTTATGTTTCAAGTTATTTAGATCTTCAAATATTTATTCATGAAGTTTGGTTTGGTTGTTTTGTTTTATGACATATCAACACTTTTCGGGTTATTTAATGCTGAATCCAGTAATTTTGGAAAAAAAAAGTGTTTTATATTTTCAAATATTTATTCATGTTATTGAGTTTGGTTGTTTTGTAGAGGAAAATGGTTGTTTTTGTTTTCGTCTTTGTAGAGCATGATTGAGTTTTACAAATGGAAAGGAAAAAACAATAACATCAATGTAATTGGTGTATTTTGGGTCAGGAAGCTAGTATCTTCAGACAGCCTGATCTGATAACGATAGAAGATTATGAATTACATGATGAAGAATATTATGAGACGATTGAAATTGGCAAATGAAATGAATAAAATTTAATTATTTATAAGGACGGATTATTACAAGTTTTTATTGAAATTGACTTTGAAGACTTGTAGCTTGCAGGGAAGCAATCCCTGAGTAACGTGTTCCACAGATGAGAAGTTCTTAAAATGAAACTGTTCATCATTTGATGTTAGGCACATAGCAAGAGAAAGAAAATGTTTTTGCAATTGTAGTAGGAAGATGAGTTCTTGTGAATGTTTTACAAGGAGGAACCAGTGATTGAATGCAAGAATGTCTTTTTCTCTTAATTTAGAAAATAAGTTTTTCTTTTTTCTTTTTATTTTCTTTCAGGTGAAGCAATCCAAGATGGTGTTGCCAATTTCGTGATTACCCTTGACACTTTGTTACTGAGTCCAAACGGACGCGCGCAATTCAGCGAGTCATCACAAACCAAAAATGTATCCAATTTTATTGCACCAGAAATTCACACTGGAATTCTCATGTCCGAAGCTGCCATTGAAAAAGTAAGCAGAAATAGTTTTACTTACATTCTGAAACAAATGTATATTTTTTAAATTGCTATAATGCTTAAATGTTCCAGCCATGGTGCTCTTTTGCATTCTCTGTTAGCAGATTATATGTTATAACAGATGTTGCTAGTCTCAGTCTTTTTTTACAACTACTATTATGCCATGTGTTTCTCAGAATTGTCTGATCTATTCCCTGCTTCCTTTGTTCCAGCTCGTTTGATTCGTTGGTTGAGAGGTCTCCATCAATTCATTATTTTAATACCTTATTGTAATACAGCTTCCTATTTCAGTAGCTTATTTCCAAGGACTGCAAGGTTCCTGCTCACTGTTTTCCTTCTACCTACAGCTTTCGTCTTTTCAAGACTAAGGTCACTAGGCATCTCCTGTCTTTGCAATAATCAGCTTTCGTTTTTGTTAGCTCCTTATATCAAGTGGGTTCATGTCTTGTCTCAAGCGATTTCCATTAAAAAAAAAGACAGCTAAAGAAGGCCATAGAGCGCAACAACCGATTTGCAAACATAAATATGCTTATTTACATATATAATTTTTAAAAAACTTCTATTCACCTCAAACACTGACACTAAGATGTAATTGGAGACCAGATTTATAGGAGCGTCCGAAGTGGTGAGTTGTGCAGTGAGATGCTTGTTCATGTTACATTTAATATGATTAATACTACCTCACTTCAAATCTGTCTACGTCACATGATCAAACCAACCAATATCTTGATTCATACTTAACTCTAAAACATTACTTTATGTAATATACGACAACTGAAGAAGACTGGAGAGTAAAACAATTGAAACATTGTGATCATAACAATGATCAGGATGAAGAGAACAGTTTCAAAACATGTAAATGATGGAAATAACTGCAACAACTTTGGAGATGACAATGGTGATGTAGATAACGATGCCAAATTGTTAGTTTAGTGATCTTCACCAATTTGCTGTTTTGATACCTCATTGAAATACAGCTTCCTATTCCAGTAGTTTCATTCTAAGAATTGCAGTTTTGTGGAACTCTCTTCCTGCTGACTGTTTTCTTCCTATTTATAGTCTTGGTCTTTTCAAGACTAATGTCAATAGGCACATCTCCTGTATTTGTGATAATCGTTTTTTTTTTTGTTCTTGTTAGCTCCTTATGTCAAGTGGCTTCATACCTTGTCTGGAGCGATTTCCATAAAAAAATGCCGTCCAGTTCATTCCATAGCACAACTTTAACTCATGGATATTTACAGTCTTCACGTGGTCCCCTGATTTTTGCAAAGAATCGAAGAAACCAATACCAACAACCGAATCAAATCTGTTAAAAGTTATATCATGCTGACTCATATAAATTATTTCCTTTACACTAATAACATGAATTTTTTAATTTCTTTTTTATATACTGATAAGTCATCACTTATCAAGTTCAAACCCCACTCGAGGATGTGTTAATGAGATTGTCAGTTAGTTGTTTAACAGATCCATATTAATGGCAACAGATTTTAGACCTTTAATTTTTTTTCTTCTTTTTCCTCCAGATTTATGTTTATTCCCTGGGGAAAACTCTTCAAGTTGCCATTGACTACAGTCTCAAAAAAGATCCGGTAAGTAAACCAATTCTTATCAGCTTAACATTCTTAGCATAAGTCTGTGGAATCGGCAACGATAAATATAGATAAAAATATAAGTATGGATTTAATTACTTCCCACTGTAGAAAAATGTGGCATGAAACCGAAGATGAGGGGTGGGGGCATATTCCTGCGAGAAGGCGATCTGGTCAGGCATGAAAATAACCGAGAACGAATCTGGCAGAATTCGTCAGTAGGGGCGCCTTAAGCAATTGGAAATAAACCAAATCACTCTTTCCCTCCTAAAGGAGGAAATAATACCTCAGAGGTAGCACCTCCTAGGACCAATCCGAACCATACCTTATTCCGACAAAGAGAAGAATCTGATTACCAATGAGGTAATTCTTAGGTTGCCAGAATGAGGCCGTAGTGAACCTCAGCTTATTTGAAGTGTTACCAGATCAATTCAAAATACAGCAGAACCCCGGGATACGGTGACCCTAGGATACGTTTTTTTTCAGATTACAATGTGGAATACGATCTTTTTCAGCACCTGGTTACGGTATTTGCCCCGCTTTACGGTTATTTATAATGTTATTTAATTATATACATGTGTATTATATACTATAATGTATTTTGTTACTAATTTTTGATGCCGTATCCTCGGGTTCTACAGTATTTACTAATAACATCTCTACTAACATAGGGTTGCACATAAGTCACTTTACCATTTTAAAATAAAATCTTTTTTAAAAAATTCATTAAAAAAACAAAATACACGATGTAAGATTTGTTTTCGAACAAATGAATTACTAATCATTTTTTTCAATCCAAATTTTCAGCTCCATGAGTCTTCATCAGGGTGATACAGACAATTTTTAAAGATTTGATTTTGATTTATATATGAAAAATAAGGTCACATAGATGACCTCCATTTTCAGCTTTGTAAACACAAGTTCTTTGCAAGCAAAGTAACTCATGCACCACTCTGCATAATCACTTTTAGGGTACTATACATAGGAACATAAAATATTATAAGAATGATCCTCTACCTATGACGTCATATTTATCTTTGTTTTATAAACACGTTGTTGAGCTGGAATGGCCTTCATGCATACTGAAAAAAGTATTCTGCATTTAAACTATAAATAAGCTACACAAAAGTATACAGATTTTCAACTAGTTTTAAACTATTTGACTTATTATAACGAGATAATCCCGGATGATTGGAGAAGCAGGAAATGAAGAAGAATTATAAATTTAGATTTCAGTGGATGTTGCATTTGGAATGCGACTGTGGTTGATTTGACTATTTCAAGATTGAGAGGAAAATGGGAATATAAACATTCATTATTTGTTGTTTGAGGAAAGTGGGTAAATAAAATTCAGAATTATTGTCATCGATTGAGATGTGTAGGTGCATCTGTGTGCATTTAGTGCACAGAGCGTGATCGTCCGCTCATCCCATGTGTCTTTAAAAAGTCCATAAAAATAAAGGCAAAATATCGATTCTTAGTTTCCTTCAAATTGGCTTCTTTGTGTCATTTTTAGTTTGTCTTAATTTAAATTTTTATTTTTTATTTTTTTTTTTTACCTATGTCTACAGGATAGAATAATAAAATTCTTGCCCTAAAGAAAACAACACTGCTGCTTTATTTTAAAACTTTTATTGTAAAAATCAATTTAGGTAACTTGATTATGTAGTAGAGTTGACACCTATTCTATGTAGCCGCCTTCAGCCTCAATCACCGCCTCAATACGGGTCTGGAACTGGGAGCATGCCTTTTTCACAAGTGCTGGCGGGAGCTCGGTGAATATTCGGTGGATGGCAGCGATCAGGTTGACTTTGGTGTTGTGGGAGATCATGTTGGTAATGTTCTCGATCTATGACCAAACAAAGTAGTCCAGCGGATTCAGGGGGGGGGGGCAGTAAGAGAAGGGTACAAAATTGTAGCACTCCTTCATTGGTCTCGTTGGCTGGTTCCGAGTTTTGCTGCCACACCCAAGGTCTACCAGTGGCTACCTGATTTCACCAGGGGATCACCACAATCTTCAGCACATCCAGATACACTTTGGTGTTGACTTTCAAGCCAACTTCAAAGATGTGAGGTGGCATGATGTGGCCCTTACTTGAAACCACACCAAAGCCCATAAACTATGGCCGGAAAAGGTCGTAAGATGCATTGAGCTGTGCCCTCAAGCGTTGAACCGTCTGGATTTGCATTTTGAGGGTGCTGGCAATGGTCCTGTTGTCATAACTTGGCTCAGTAAAGAGCATAAGTTGTACAGCGGCACATCTCTGATCTTGATCATTGAACATTGTGTCACTTTCAGATCTAATACAAGGCTCCTATCGCTCTTGAGATTTGTACACAACTGGCCAACTAGTAGATCGTCTGCAATAACAAAAAAAAGAAAGCCATTTTTCATCAAACGGAAATGGAATCAGGTCCTCTTTTCTAGGGCGTCAATTTTATCATTCCACCCTGTATAATATTTATTACAAAATTAAAGCTTTTTGCAGACAATTTGTTTTTTTATATTGTATGCTTTAAGATGGTGAGAATCGTTTTTATTACATAGATACAATGTTTTGTTTTATATGGAAAAATATTTCGATTTAAAACCATGCTTCACCATAATCTGAAATTTTAATTATTTTTTTCCTTTTTAGTCTTTGACAATAAGTCGGAATCTAGAAACTATACTAAATGCCATGTGCGAAAGGAATCCATCCCTTCGTATTGCCCTTATCCACGTCCTTGAGGTAAGTGCTTGTTTATTATGTCACCCTTGTATATTTATTTCCACTGATACATCTTAGTGGCTTTGTGTTATGTTTTGTACCTATGAATCTTGTCAAAATCTTGATTTTAATTTTTGTGGATCAAATTAATTGAAAGAAACGTTACATAAAAATAACTTACATAAGAGCATGAGCAATAAAATAAAGTTTTGTTTTTATTTTTTATTTTTTTACGGCGTATCAACCCTTTCAGATTTTTTAATGCTAAATCCAATAATTTTGGGGAAAAGGTTATTATGCTTCAAGTTCTTTATATCTTCAAATATTTATTCATTGTGTTTGGTTTGGTTGTTTTATAGAGGAAAATCGTTGTTTTTTGTTTTTGACTTTGCAGGACATGGCTGGGTTTTGCAAAGGGAAAGGAAAAAAAAACAATAACATCAATGTTTGTTCGGTCAGATAATCAGATCTAGTAGCACAAGTCTGTCTCTTTTTCTTTCTCTCTCTCCCCCCCCCACTCTCTCTCTCTCTCTCTCACACACACACACCATTCCACATGCAAGTTTAATAGAAAAAAGATCACTTTAAATGTTGACCCCTCAATATAATGAATATTGCATTTAAAAAATAGTGTCCATATTCTGATCAAGGCAATGTTAAAAAAGAATATATCAGCTTTATCGCATAGTTTCTGATGCACACAAACATACAACTGTCCTTTACATAACATTAACACAATCTTTATTTCTAATTAATGACATATTGAATTTGATCCTGAAATTAAAATTGACAACAGCAGATTTTCTTCTTCTTTTTTTTTTATATATATATATCTTATGACCTTGTTTTTACTTCCCTTGGTTAAATGGTTTTGAGAGTTGCAAAATTTGATTTTTCTATCTTAATCTCTGCATTGATAAAACAAACTCGTGTATCTACTAATGAGACCGTTTTATTAATGTAAACAGTATGATTGTTTCTCGTATACATAAATGCACATTAAATAATTTATTTTTGTATTTATTGTGATTAAAAATTAAAGGAAAAATAAAAATGATTGTTGAAAATCCTATTTTTAAAAACTTGCAAACATTTTTACATTTGAATTATTTTTCTGCAAGACCCTCACCGATGGCAATATGCCTCTACCTGAGTAGTTTTTAATGTCTTATTTTTATTGGATTAAATCAGATATTAAGAATTTCTACTTAATGGGCTTTGAAGAGAAGGATTATTGTATCTTTAAATGTTCCAGTATTTTGTATTTGGATTATTCAGACATTTGGAGTGCTATTTTCACAACGTTGCAGTCGATGTAACCCCCACCCTTCTTCAGGTATACCTTATCGGACTCTGGAATTTATCTGTCAAACTCGGGGAATCTGCATGGAATTTTGAACGAAACCCTAAATCTACGGGGTTAGTATGTTCTTGTTCTATTGGCCATTACTGGATAGAAGTCCTAAGTAAGTCGTAATTGCATTTTGATTGTCGTCCACACTGAGTCACAAGAATTTGTGGTGTAAAAAATATTTGGTAAAATTCAGTTGTAAGTTACTCTTCTAGAGAATCGGAAGTTACATCGACTGAAACGTGAAAATAACACTCAAGATGAGAACAGTAGTCTGAATAATCCAAGTAATGCAATACTGATCAACAACAAAATTTGTTATCTGCATATTTTTTTTCAGCTGATTTAGGATGCATCTGATACACTGAATCCAAAAATCACATTGGTTTTGTTCAATTAGGTCAAGTTTTTGAGCTATGACCCATGTCGTTATTTTTAGTTTTTGTTCACATGTACGCATGTCTGAAGCATTTTAGAAGTTGGCGAATGTAAAATGCCATGTTGAATAATTGTTTTGATTGGAAATGATTATTTTAATGACGAGAAATATTCGGGACTGATAGTTCTAGTTGGCTATGCTTAAAAGGGATCATTCAGAAGTCATAAAACCTCAAAATCTTCCAAAAAATTGATGCGGCACCATACTCAGCATTACACAGAGAAAGACGGGCCTGTGCAGGAGGAATTGGTGCCTTGAACTGAAAGGAACATCATCAATGACTCTCTGGTGGACAGAGACAGAATACTCTTCCCACCACTGCACACCAAGCTTGGCTTAATCAAGCAGTTCACCAAGGCTCTGGACAAAAATGGTGACTGCTTCATTTACTTGCACCAGACTTTTTCAGGATTGACCATGGAAAAGTTGAAAGCTGACATCTTTGATGGTTCTCAGATTTAGCAACTCATCAGAGATCTAGAGTTCGAAAACTCAATGAACGAAGTGGAACTGGAAGCGTGGAAGGCATTTGTTCTGGCAATGAAGCTAGAAACTATGTAGTACTTTTCAACAACATGCTGGTTGTTTTCAGAAACCTAGGCTGCAGCATGAGCGTCAAGATGCATTACCTATTTGCACATATGAACCGGTTTCCTGAGAAGTTGGGTTCAATGAGTGACAATCAGGGGAAGAGATTCCATCAGGACCTGAAAGAGATGGAGATCAGGTACCAGGGTCGCTGGGATGCAGTCATGATGACTGACTACTGTTAGAATCTGAAGAAAGACCCCTGCTACTAAGCATTCCAGGAGTGTTTTTTTTTTTTACGTGGAGGTCATCACTTATCAAGGCCCTGAGGCCACTCAGGGATAATGGTTATTGCGTGTACAGTAATCAATGAGATAGTATTGTAGTAATCATTAGTATTGGAGATTTGATAGAGTGTCTTACTTAAGAGGGCGGTTTGTAAGGAATTTATTTATGTTGGACTTGAAGACATCCAAGTTATAGTCAGGTGGGAAACAGACAAACGGAGGAGAGTTCCACCGTCATGCACTTCTGAGAAAGAAGCTCTGCTCATGGAATCTACGTTTGGATTTAGGCATAGATAAAGAGTGGGGAAAATTATTAACAGTAGTTTCAGCCAGACGGGTGTTTCTCGTGAAAGATTGGCAAGGGGGGACGAGAGATTGGAGCTCAGACGAGCATTTGCCATGGAAATAACGATAAAACAAAGATAGGCTCACAACGTCTCTTCTGTGGGAGAGAGGCTGCAGGGAAGAGAAAAGGTCATCCCCCACTAAGCTACGAAGTCTATTTTGTACTCTGTCAAGGCAGGATAGGCTGTTTTTAGCAGCTCCTGCCCAGATGTAGCAGTAGTACTCCATCCTTGGACGTACTTGGCTTTTATACAGATAGAAAATTGCATCAGTAGTGAGATATCTTCTGGAGCGGTAGAAGGATCCCACCATTTTCTCAGCGTCCTTGGCAACAGACCTGATGTACGTGTTCCATTTCAGATCAGGAGTAAAGGTCAAACCCAAAAGCTTGTCAAAACATGGAGTCTCCCCAAGACGACAGCCAACCAATTTCAATTGATGCCACATGGGGATCAGAGCGTTGATGATGTAAAGATAGAAGCCTGGTTTTGGATGCATTAAAAGTAAGGGGCCACCTCTTTCCATACTGTACCACGCGCTCAAGATCAGAAGAGAGAGAATTAGAGAGAACATCATCATTTACGGCCTTTGATGTGTTGCCATAGATGGTCGTGTCATCAGCGTAGATGTCAACAAATGATTTAAGTATGTGTTTTGGGAGATCATTGATGTAGATCAGGAAGAGAGTTGGGCCCAGGGTGGACTCCTGAGGGACTCCAGCATTAATACTGTGGGCCTCTGATTTTTGCCCATCAACCACTACTCTTCTGAACTTATCGGAGAGAAATGATTTAATGATTGCGAAAACATTTCCAGTTATACCGTAGCTTGAAATCTTGTGAAGTAGGCCCTTGTGCCACACCTTATCGAAGGCCTTTGATATGTCAAGAGCAATTACCCTAGAGAGGAAGCCTTTGTCAAGAGATTCACTAATCCTATGAGATATAACGGTTAGCACATCTGCTGTAGATCTAGCAGAACGGAAACCATATTGCATATCACTAAGAAGGTTGTTTCTGCTGAGGTGGTTGCCTACTTCTTCATTTAATATGGATTCCAACAACTTACTCTGAATTCTTAAATATAGGGCATACTGATGAGGTTTTCCAGGGTGTTGGGAAGCACTTCTCTTTAAGGCAACGCTTAAACAGTTTTGTAAATATGGGGGCAAGTTCTGGTTGAAGCTTTTTCAGCACTATAATCGGAATGCCGTCAGGTCCAGTTGCTTTACTGGAATCAAGGTTCTTGATTAGCTTGGCGACCTCACGCACAGATATTTGTATGTTGCATAACATGTTGTCTGTTATAGGAGGAAATACGGGGAGTTGATGGCCTTCGTCGCATAGGGTAGAATTAGCTGCAAAGTTCTTGGCAAATGTTTTGGCCTTGTCTGATACTGACTAGATGATCTCAGGTCCATTGATGATGGTTGGGATAGAACGCACGTTTCTGTTTAGGATCCTGTTTCAAAAGTTCAAGTCCTGAAGTTTGAACAATGGTGAAGCAACTTGCAATTTACGTGTACTTACCTATCTCAATGGTCACCATTCAGTTTACAGTAATCAATGTTTCTAATAGGTAATTAATATATGTTGTTGGCAAAACATTTTTTTTTTAAACATATATTTAGGATATATATGTTGACAAAAGTTAGCTGATAATGCTGCAAAAATGTGATCATAAGATCTTTTTTTTTTTTTTTCCAAATCAACCAGCACAAAAACCTGATGGAGAGAAACAGATGGCATTTCCTTATTCAGCAGTGCAAAATATATCCTAAATCAGTTGTAGAAATCTAAACAGCATTCAAAAAATTTTTAAATTGTTGCTCAGTGATCAATCATCATCTCAAACAGATATTGAATGGCGAATTTTAGTCCTCATATAGTTTAGGATTTGCATTTTAACTATTTTGGAAGGATTGCCTCGCCACTTGGAGTCATAAGATGATTCTGGTTTTCCAACATCACACTTAATTACCTATGTTTAACAACAGGGTTGATCTAGACAAGGAGATATAGAACGTTTTGGCATCAACTATGTAATAATCAGTGATGAGAAACTCGAAAAAGACTTAATAAAGAAAATAAGAGTTATGTTTCCTTGAATAAATGGAAATTCAAACAATTTAATCTTTAAATGTTCCTGATAATCTAATATCATTAACTCTCTCTCACACACACACACACACACACACACACACACACACACACACATTACAAAAAATATATATTTATGTATATATGTGTTCGGTACCGCTGGTTTCAAATCCAATACAATAAAGAATAGGCTCTGCTCACTTACGCTGGACTCTCTTCAGCCTCTCTTTATGTCTGTCTCATCCAAAATGGTGTCCCGCACACTGCATAAAATTTTGCATTGTTTACAATTTTCGATGCTATTTTATTTGTTACTTGTTTTTATTTTTATTTCTTAAAAACCCCTTTATTTTATTTTATTTTTTTTCTGGTATCTTGCCGATATATGTACAGTTTAATAAATTATCTTTTTATTTACGTAATCGATAAATTTAGTCAGCTTAGTTCCCAACAGTCTATTAAATATAAACTATAAATAAATAATAAAAAATAAAACAAATGGGGTTAAAGAAATAAAAAAGAAAACATAAATAAAAAATAAAATAACATCAAGAATTGTAGACAGTACAGTATGCTACGCAGCATGCGGGTAACTGTTTTTGGTAAGACAGACATAAACAGAGGCTGAAGAAATCCAGAATAAATGACAAGAGACTCTTCCCTTTTGTGTTGGATTTGAAACTGACGGTACTAATGGGTTTTTTTTTCTAATTTTCTGTAACACATGTATAAATAGATATTATTTTGACTTTTCTCTATAATTGAGCATTTTGTTAGGGTTCTCTCCTACAAACCTAACACAGAGTAAGTATGTATAGTGAGTTATGAAAATGTACATGGCAATTAAGTAACATAAAATTTTCTGTTTCATCTTCATAAGGATTTATTAGGATAATAAATTAGCCTTACAGGCCTTATGAGGATGAAACCCGGAAAATTCATTGTAGCTTAATTGGCATATATATTTTCATTACTTACTACCTAGTCCTACTCACGTACTAAACACTGTTGAAGTAAATACTGAAAATCAATGCATATATATTGTGTGTGTGTGTATGTGTGTGTGTGTGTGTGTGTGTGTGTGTGTGTGTGTGTGTGTGTGTGTGTGTGTGTGTGAGTGTGAATCTGTAAAAGATATTATCCTCAACAAGGCAAACCTATCAAGATAGTAAAAGCTCTACCCGGTTAAGAGGAGTAATTCATAAATTAAATTTCAAAAATGAGGAATAAAAGTTACATGAAACTTTCTTAGTATCATCAAATCTATAAGGACAAAGATGGGAAGAGAGTAGGAAGGAACCTGTTTTTGCTATGGCATTATGCAAATATAAAAGTATATAGATAAAACTTACTTTAAAATATTTAGATTAGAAATGAAAAAATAGGGGATGAAATGTGAGGAATAATAAAGAAGATGAAAAAGAAAACATAAAAACAGTAGTAGGGGAAAGAGAAACAGGAAAAACATATAAGGAATAAAATAGAAAAATATATACAAAAATGAGGAAAGAAAAAAGATATTTTAAGTAGAGACAAGATGGAGAAAATGTCCAAACTTCATAGAGAGTTCAATTAGTCCTTTTGAAATGGTATTCTGGGTAAGACGACAGTTGTCCAAAATAAATTGTCTCGAAAGTGAAATTTAATGCAGGATTCCTGAATAAAATAATCCTCAAGAGAATTTCATATGTTGATAATTGATCAGAACCACTCGTATGTGAAGGCATATCCCCCCCCAAAAAAAAAAAATTATAAAGATGCGGCATATTTTTAAGAAAAATACACAGTACTAAAGAAGGAATTTTACATTGCAAAAGAATCCCATGTATCCTTTTGAGGAAATGGTTGTAGCTTTGTCTTGTCTTTAATGCTATTATTATATTCAAGCTCCACTGTGCCTGTTGAGCTTTACACATTTTGATAGGTCCACATTTAAAGAACCCTTCAATACTTCTTTAACCCTCTTCTAATATATATATAGAGAGAGAGGGAGAGAGAGAGAGAATAATAGACCAAAGGTCTAAGACAGCAAAGTTTCTGTTAATGTATGAATACTTTAAAAGTGCTGTGTTCGAAATACCGCAAATATCGGATAAACTCGATAAGTGTATTTACCTAAAGCTATATTAATACAAAAGATAAAAGATCAATTATTGTGAAACTAAAAATCAACTTCAAATTAAAATCCTTGAATGAAAGGTTCACCCGCCATACCCACTCCAATATGATAGATAAATTTGAGTGTCTTACACCCGCCCCTTTTGTGCTGATAAGGAGACAGTATCCAAAAATGTTTTATTTATCAATAATAAATAAATATCGTTTCCGCAACGATCGTACACTTATTTCGATTTTGTTTTTTTTTTCTCCTTTTGAAGCTGATTTATAATTTCACCATTGTTTATCTTTTATCCTATAATTCTTTCCTAAATATTATTATTAATAATTTTTAAATTTTATTTTCATTAAAGTCAATATTACCTATTTATTATTTATTAATCTGCTAGCGGTTTATTTTTTGTCTCTATATAAATAAAATGAACTCATTTTTTCCCGTGGGATTTTGACCTTAATAGGATTAAAAATCAAGATATTTCATGCAAATATAATATGCACAAACGGCAGAACAATATCTGAGGTGTGTTATAGGCTTATTATTTCTCAAATTCCTCGATAATCTTAGATTTCTATACTTTTTCTGCTGAGAAGTCACGGCCAAAATCGGTTAAGATCAATGGAAGTGGTAAAATATTTTCTCTCTAATAAATTCCTCCTCCCCCTGCCACCACTTAACACCGTTTGGGGATCGTTCACAAGGAACAGTTGAGAAGAGAACACCGGTTTGGCTTCGTAGTTCTTTCATGTGAAGTTATTTAAAATCACTAAACTAAGCTGCAGTGCTCTGTGGCGTAGTGGTTAGCGTGCTGGACAATTCACATTATATTTTCACGTTCGCGCCGACCTACCGTAGTCGTTTTTTTTTTTTTTTTTTTTTTCCTAAACAACTGGAATGGACTTTTCTTGGTGGCCGAACTGTTAACGTTGCAGATGCTTTTTTTTGTTTTTTTTTTCACACTTTATTTTTCTACTTTTACTCATGACTCCGGGTTTGATCCTTCCTACTTACCTACCATAACATTTTTTAAAACTCCCCCCCCCCCCGTCCCGATAAACAAACACTCGGGCAACGCCGGGTACCCCCGCTAGTTTACTAATAAAGTTTTTATGCAACAACAGCCATTTGAAAAGGAGAGCATTCCTCAAATATATATTATGGAACAATGTCACACACACAGTATATCACTGTTTAGAAGGCTGCCTTTTCAAGTAAGCCTTATTATTGATATAAAAATTAAAAAATTACAGTGTGTGTGTGTGTGTGTGTGTGTGTGTGGATAAATAGATAGATTTATATAATATCGCTTGTTTTTGTCTTCCTTCATCAACACCAACAACATTCTATTCCTTATATTGTGATAGTTTGCTAACACTTCTCTCAATACATAACTCACACAATGCTTCTAGAAAACTACATTTTATTATACAAGTGTGTGTGTGTCATTTTGTCCAAATTCAGAGTCTCTTAAGATAACATTTTCCCATCATTTTTGCTTTTATATTTCTAAAACTATTATTACACTGGAAATATTGTACTAATTTGTTGTTTCAAAGAATGGAGCCTTTGGAGGTCTTGCTTTTCCACCAGAAATCCAAACTTTGCCAATTCTTATACTTTTCGCATTAATTGTAATCAGCAATATCAGTGATTCCAGAATAAATTATACTGGCAGCATAAAAAAATTACTTGCTATTCTTAAGCAATATTATTCTTATTAAATATATGGAATATATGATGCTGATAGACAATAGTATCATTTTATCATCATCATCTTGTCATCATACTGTCTCGTACTATCCTCTATCACACCAGGTTGTTCTTCATAATGTAGGTTCTGTGTGGTCCTTCCACTGAACCGCATCCCTTTTGGCATTCATAAAAAGAACATTGCCAACAATTTCATCCAGAGACCAGAAAATATGGTTCTCCTCTCTTTGATCAGGGCTGTAATCAGAGCAGATAGTCCATAGGCTTGCTCTCTCATGGGATGCTGCTACAAGCATATGTTAAGAACCGCTCTTAGCATTCTAGAGTATACACCATCAGTTTTATTCTCCAATCTTTTTTTAAAAGTCCGGGTGCTATTTCCATATACAAGGTCCTGGATATGACCTTAAACTATATCCGATGATGAGGCCCCAGTTTGCGGCTTTGGGGAGTATGGAGTCACCCTTTAATTGCGATTGCTCCCAAGTCCACCGACCCGGAGTGGTAATACCTGTTAGGGTCCCAACTATGGGTTGAATAGAAATCGACTTTAAAAAAATGTATATATTCTATTAAAAAAAAAAAATTCAAAATCACTGGATTCAGCATTAAATAACCTGAAAAGGGTTGATATGCCATAAAACAAAAACAAGCAAACCACCCATATACAAGAACTGATGTAACAATGGATTCCAAAAAGTCATATTTCATCTTGGTAGGAAGATTTGATTTGAAAATTACTTTTATCTTGTTTAGTCCTTCCCAAGCTTTTTTACCTATTTAGTTCACTTTCTGTGCAATTTATTTTGTTTTGTTTTGTTATTTTAATGCCAAGATAGATAAATTCTTTAACGTTTTTGAAACGTCTCAGTTAGAGAAGAGATACTTCGATGTTGGTTCAGGAAAATGTGCTCTTCTGCATGTGTTAACAAAAAGCAAAAAATACAATTTGCCATTGTAGTAGAGCTTTTGCCTTTTTAGTTGTGCCAGAAAACGGAGGCGCCGTTTAGTGCACCATAAATGACGTCAGCAAGTAGAAATAAGACATAAAACGTGTCAAACTCGTGTGTAACATATAAAAAGAATGATTTGGGAAATGTGTGTGTGTGTGTGTGTGTGTGTGTGTGTGTGTGTGTGTGTGTGTGTGTGTGTGTGTGTGTGTGTGTGTGTGTGTTTTAAATTCAGATTCAAAGTTTTTGTTGTATAAAGTTAGCCCAAGTATATATATCAGTGATTGGAAGGGAGGGGGGCATCTTGATAAACATGTAGATTTGTTAACATTTTCATCAGGGTTTTCTTACAAAATTAATCAGGTGGGGAAAGGAGAGGCGAGAAAACTCCTACAATTAGATCCTAAAATCTGACCCTTGGTTTTGTGGGAAAGGAATAAAGAGATAAACAGAAGCTTGACTATTTGCAATACACTTTCTGTGGAACTAATTTAGAGAACTTCGCAATCCTTCTCCTCTCTTTCACTACCAAGACCCTTCAGTTTTTTTGTTTTTTGTTTTCTGGGGGTGAGATAGGGTTTTCTTCTTCGTCATTGTCCTCTCTCTCTCTCTCTCTCTCTCTCTCTCTCTCTCTCTCTCTCACTGAGTCACACACACACACACACACACACACACACACACATTGTAGGAGAGAGGCCTGTCCTTCTACCTAAAGGACTCTGTGTGTGTGTGTGTGTGTGTGTGTGTGTGTGTGTGTGTGTGTGTGTGTGTGTGTGTGTGTGTGTGTGTGTGTGTGTGTAAAACAAAAAAGGAGTGACGGTTTCCAAGGTTACGAATCGAGGAATGCCATAAAGCAGCCAGTTTGGGTTTTTGGGAATCGGTAAAGACTCGGTGAATTATGAAGAAAGGGTCAGTTACCTGATCTTCTCTTGTAAGAACATCTGGGATTGCTTACATGTACTACTGTTGGGCATCCATTCCACCCGACTCGTCAACGCCCAGACGGGGAGGGGGCGGAGGAGGAAGGATTGTGCCTATCCTTCTCTTCCTATCTTAAAATAAAATGATCTCTTCCTTCACACACGTTTTTGACTCGATCATGAACATTAACAAAAACTTCAACCAAACTCTTATTAAGCATGACACACTGTTCACAATGGTTGGGATTTCTTAAACTAAATATAAAGTTAAGTGTATATGCATTGGATAAGGCTATAAGCAATGCAGAAAACTGGAATGGTGAAATGGAATATGAACAAAAACAAATAATCCCAGACATTATTTGTAGTATTATTCTTCACAATTACTGTTTTATCTACTTTTTATTATTCATATATGTATAAATATTACATATTATATATATATATATATATATATGTGTGTGTGGCATCCGTCAGTCGAAACGACTATGGATCAGCGCCGTATTAAGATGTTGCCTGTTTGCATCCTTTTGTGTGACTGTAGAGACCAATTCTTGATTTGCATAGTCTGCCACAGCCTTGACATACGAAGGTTGTTATGCAATTTGCCGCTTCGTCCGGCTGTTCCGCCTGTACACTCGCTCTTCTCCTAGCTCTCTTTGCAGCATTTTCAACATGGAGCGTCCTCTCGCTGATGATAATCCCCTGGCGTATCATTTTCCTCCAGGCAGTTCTGTCAGCTGCAGAGGCTTCCCATGTATTCCTGTCCACCGAGAGAGCCTTCATATCACGCTTGCAGACATCCCTGTAGCGAAGATGGGGTCGCCCCCTCTTTCTTGAGCCTGAGGCAAGCTCGCCATATATATATATATATATATATATATATATATATATATATATATATATATATATATGTATATCCTCGCGCAAAAGAGCAGGACACAAAATGTTTTAAATAATAATAATATATATATATATATTATATAGTTATATATATTATATGTATATCCTTGCGCGAAAGAGCAGGACACAAAATGTTTTAAATAATAATAATAATAGAATAACAATAACAAAGACTTTCGCTGGCGAGTGCTACTACTGAGCGTAACCAGTTATACAATCCTTTTTAAATTTTCATCTCTATTTTTCTCGTTATCTACTGAATATTTTTTAAGAAACCTATATGAAATATGTTCCTTATTAAATTTTAAAGATTTTCTATTCTGAAAGAAGTTTAAAAAAATTTAATCTAAAAAAGTTATTTCAAAGTTTTTGTTTAAAACATTCAGATTTTCTCATTTAGACATGTATGACAAAGAGGGAGTTGCAAAAAAGAGTTGTGGTGTGAGAAGAAATACAAACTGAAAGAGAAAGAATATTCAGACCTGTAATAATACAAAGAGGGGGTTGCAAAAATGAGCTGTGGTGTGAGGAGAAATACAAACTGAAATAGAGAGTAGGAGAGTTTTTTATAAATACATGCAAAACCACATTCATTATTTTTAAATCCAAATTAATAAATTAAATAAAATATAATCTTAAAAAGATATCATACAAGTTAGAAAGCATTTCATCCAAGGCATGAAAATTGTTAAACAAAACGTTTTTACTATAAGCTTTAAAAAAAGGCACAAGATTGAATTTGAAATGTATTTATCTTCAAAGTGCACTTTTATACATTTTACACAGTAAGGTATTAAATTTTTATACCTTACTTTGTAAAATTTATAAAAGTGCACTTTGAAGATAAATAAATTTCAAATTGAATCTTGTGCCTTTTTTTAAAGCTTATAGTAAAAGCATTTTATTTAACAATTTTCATGCCTTGGATGAAATGCTTTCTAACTTGTATATTATATGTATACATTACATGTATACATATATATATATATATATATATATATATATATATATGTATATATATATTATATATATATGTATACATTACATGTATATATATATGTATATATATATTATATATATATGTATACATTACATGTATATATATATATGTATATATATATTATATATATATGTATACATTACATGTATATATATATATGTATATATATATTATATATATATGTATACATTACATGTATATATATATATGTATATATATATTATATATATATGTATACATTACATGTATATATATATATATGTGTGTATATATATATTATATATATGTGTATATATATATTATATATATGTATATATATTATATATATTATATATATGTATATACATATGTGTGTATATATATTATATATTATATGTATATATATATATATATGTGTGTGTGTATATATATTATATGTACATATATGTGTGTATATAATATATTATGTGTGTATATAATATATTTAACTATATTATATGTATATATATATTATATATTATATGTATATATATTAAATGTATATATATTATATATTATATGTATATATATAAAATGTATATATATTGTATACTAATGTATATATATTGTATACTAATATATATATTGTATACTATATGTATATATATTGTATATTATATGTGTATATATTGAATATTATATGTATATATACTGTATGTTATATGTATATACTTATATATTATATGAATATATTTATATATTACACATATATATGTGTATATATGTGTATATATGTATATATATTATATGTATATATATTATATGTATATATATATTATATATAGATATATATATTATATGTATATATATATATATTGTATATAGATATATATATTGTATATAGATATATATATTATATGTATATATATTATATGTATATATATATATATTATATATAGATATAAATATTATTTGTATATATATTATATGTGTATATATATATTATATATAGATATATATATATTACATGTATATATATTATATGTATATATATGTATATATATTATATATAGATATATATATATTATATGTATATATATTATATGTATATATATTATATGTATATATATTATATGTATATATATATGTATATATAATATATGTATATATATATTATATGTATATATATATATTATATGTATATATATATGTATATATATTATATGTATGTATATATATTATATGTATGCATATATATTATATGTATGTATATATATATTATATGTATGTATATATATTATATGTATGTATATATATATTATATGTATGTATATATATTATATGTATGTATATATATATTATATGTATGTATATATATTATATGTATATATATATATATTATATGTACATATATATATATTATATGTATATATATATATTATATGTATGTATACATATGTATATATAGTATATGTATATATAGTATATGTATATATAGTATATGTATATATATGTATATATATTATATGTATATATATATTATATGTATATATATATTATATGTATATATATATGTATATATATATATTATATGTATATATATATGTATATATATATATTATATGTATATATATGTATATATATTATATATATATGTATATTATGTGTATATACATAATATATGTATATATTTATTATATGTATATATATATATATCTTATATGTATATATATATCTTATATGTATATATATTATATGTATATATATATTATATGTATATATACTATATGTATATATATATATTATATGTATATATATATTATATGTATATATATATCTTATATGTATATATATATATATTATATGTATATATATATGTATATGTATATATATGTGTATGTATATATATGTATATGTATATATATATTATGTCTATATATCATATGTATATATATATTATGTGTATATATGTGTATATAATATGTATATATGTGTATATATATTATATGTATATATGTATATATATTTTGTATGTATATATGTGTGTAATGAATGGAACTTGCTACTAAATCAGTGTCCTTTAGTTTCAACAATATTATGTACCGTCAAATTGATGGGATATCTATGGGTAGCCCTCTTGGTCCTTCGTTAGCCAACATTTTCGTTGGATTTTTCGAAAACGAATTATTTTCCAAAATTACTAAGCCAGCATTCTACACACGCTACGTTGATGATACTTTTGCATGCTTTCCCTCACGGAGTGAAGCTGAACAGTTTCTTCGTCTTCTTTGCAACCTGCATCCTTCTTTACAATTTACTATGGAGGTTGAAGACTGTAGCTCTCTCCCATTCCTCGACGTTCGTGTTTCTAAAGTTGGTACTACGTTTGAGACCTCTGTTTATAGAAAACCTACATTTACAGGGCTCTATCTTAATTGGTTTTCTTTTGCCCCTCAGTCTAGAAAAATAAACCTCATCAGCGCTCTTACGCATCGTGCACTTATGATTTGTTCACCAACCCGTCTTGATACGGAACTTGAGGAAATCACAAATATTTTTCTTAATAATTGATATCCCATTAATATAATAAAATCTACTATTGAACGTAAAATTACTACATTTAATAGTGGTAAACATATTGGTCCATCACGTTGTCCCATTTATCTAAAATTACCATGGTTGGGTCCTGATGGCCTTCATATTGTTGAAAGGATTTCTTCTGCTACTCAACGTTGTTTTCCAGCTACTATGCTTAGAGTAGTTTACACAACTCGAACCTTTTTCTCTTCTTTTCGTAAAGATGTTCTGCCAACCATTCAAAAGAACTCTGTTGTTTATAAATTCGTTTGTCAGTGTGGAGCTGACTACGTTGGCAAAACATCCCAAAGATTAGAAATGAGAATATCCCAACATATCCCTCGGGATATTCGACTACGCCAGGTTTCGAGAATATCCGGGCACTCCCAAGCTCATGAGTCCGCCATTGGTAATCACCTGTTGAGTATAAATAGGTGTGCCGATCAATATTCCGATGGGTGGTTTTCTGTTCTATACAGTGCTAGGTCGAACTATCATCTCAATATTATTGAGGCGTTAGTTATTAACAACTCTCGACCTAGCCTGTGTAGACAAAAGATTCTGAAACACCAGTTGGAGATATTCATTGATTTAAAACCACCTGAACAGTGAGATTTTTTTTTTTTTTTTCCCCACTGTTCTTCCAACTGAAACCAAAATTCCCTTCTTCCCTCATTCGTTTTCTTAGTTTTTAATTTATCATTCTGACGTTTCCTCTTAGAGGGTCAGACGATAAGGCCTTAAGGTAATTTTAATAATTTCACCTGCCCATTTCTTGTTTTTTGGTATTTAAATTAAATTATGTTTCCTCTGAAATTTCTCCTTCCATTTTGCTGTACCAAAAATTTACGTATATATATGTATATATATATATATTACATGTATATATGTATATATATGTATATGTGTATTACATGTATATATATGTATATATATATTATATGTATATGTATATATGCATATATATATGTATATATGTGTATATGTGTATACATGTATATATGCGTATATATGTATATATACATGTATATATGTGTATATATGTATATATGTGTGTATATGTGTATATATGTATATATGCGTATATATGTATATATGCGTATATATGTATATATACATGTATATATGTGTATATATTTATATATGTATATACACGTGTATATATGCATATATATGTGTATATATGTTTGTATATGTGTATATATGTATGTATATGTGTATACATGTATATATGTATGTATATATATATATATATATATATATATATATATATATATATACGGCATAATCACGTTGACACACCGGTTCTCGTCAGATCACCGAAGTTAAGCAACGTTGAGCCTGGCTAATACCAGATGGGTGACCATTTGGGAATTCTAGGCGCTGTATGTGCTCTCCACTTATCTCGGCATTGTTTCCAGTCGTCTTGTACCTCAACTTGCCACTGGTATGCAACAATGTTGACTCAAGAGAGGCGTGGTTAGAGGTTGCGCAAGTCTTGCCACACAAATTTCACGCGCAGGCACCCTTACAGTGGGTATCCATAGTCTGTCAAGACTGATGGATGCCTTCATATATGTGTATATATGTATATATATATATGTGTATATACGTATATATGTATGTGTATATACGTATATATATATATATGTATATATGTATGTATATATATATATATATATGTATATATGTGTATAAAGGGCGAATGAACTCTTTTTCTGGGTCAACGGCCAACTAGCACCGTGTATATTTGTGTGTGTGTGTATATGTGTATTTGGGTGGAGAGGGCTCCCGTAAGCCGTGGTGAAGGCAACCTTTATAGGAGAAGCAAATCTCTGATTTAAAAAACCATAAAACCATTACCCGCATTAAGCTGGTCTGCAGTTTAATTTGTTGCTGGCTTTCTTGCTCTTGCTTGTTGCTGGATCTCAACATTTTGAACCGAGGGAGAGACTTAGCTGTCGTACAAAGCTAAGACTCTGTAACATCATATTTGTATAGATACTCCCTCTGGAATTTGGGCTCATGGATTTTAAATGTCTGAGGGAGTTTAGAACCAAAATTGACGGAGGAGTTTGGTAGAGTCTGCAAACATAAACTCTTGCAACTTTAACATCTTGGCAGACAAATTTTCGCCCAAAAACTGATTACAAAGCTTGCTGCATGTCTGAATACCTTTTATGTAAAATTTCAAATGTTTAGACCCAAAATTGACTGAATAGTTTACTAGAGACTGCAAAGGTCAAATCTTTTGAACTTTGACCCCTTGGCAGCGAAAATTTCGGCCAAAAAGCTTACCCTATGTCTGAATACACTTAATACAAAATTTTAAATGTCTAGACTAAAAACTGGCTGAATAATTTTGTAGAGACCGCAGGGGTCAATTTTTTTTTTTAATTTGACCCCTTAATACTTATTTTTTTGTGCTCAAAGCAAATTAAAAAGTTCGATCCATGTCCAAGTAACCTACATCTTAAATTTCAAGTGTTTAAACCCAAATAGATAGTTTTCAAAGGTCAAATCGTTGAACCTCTTGACACCCAAATTTCTGGTCAAAAACGGATTAAAAAGATTTTCCTAAATCTCAATACACCTTATGTCAAATCTCGAGTCTGTAAACTGAAAATTGACAGCGTAGTATGGACACATACACACACACACACACACACACACACACAGAGACAATTTCACTTTTACACACACACACAAACATATATATATATATATATATATATATATATATATATATATATATATATATATATATTATTGGTTCACAAGGAGCTTTCACACAGTTCATCAAAGATCTCATTGAAAACAGGCTGTGGTGTTCCCTGGAAACTGAATGACAAGTCTCCCCAGATTTCCACTACTCTCCACCTCTTTCGATAACATTTGCAAATAAATTTGCATTATTGCAACAGCTATTTGCCATTGATTTCATTGGTTTTCCACTGGAATTTGAGTGGCAATAAGCCTCCCCAAGATCCCAGTTCTCTTCGCACTTATACAGCAGAGGTTTGGTCAGTGCTCACTCCTCGGTCTTTCCTTCCTCCTTGACTCTACTTGGCTATTCGGTCTCACTCTTTTTTTAGGGGGGGGGTATGTGGAAATGAGGGGGTAAAGAATTTATAGGCATGCAGCTTCAATGTTCTTAGTTCCATGTAGCGCTTCATGTTTTTTCTCTGCAGCAGTTTGTCTGGCCCCGCGCTTGTTGTTCATGTGTGTTAGTTTCCACATTCAAGGGTTTTTCTTAATGTTTCAGCTGTTTTCATTATTGTCGTTCATTGCATTTTTCCAGTCATATCTCTGATTCCAATTTATGCCATTTTTTTTTTTCAAAGTTTTTCGGGATTTTTCCTAGTACTCCTATTATTATAGGTATCATTTTGATTTTCTTCATCTTCCATATCCCATGCAGCTAGCTCTGTGTATTTGCTCCGTTTCTCCTTTTCTTTGATATTCACCCTGTGGTCAGCTGGAACAGCAAAGTCTACGATTTGACAGGACTTTTCTTTCTTGTTAATTATTACGACATCCGGTCTTCTTGCTTGGATGGGTTTATCAGTTTGTATGTCCATGTCACATAGGATTTTGTGATTTTCGTTTTCAAGTACTGTTGCCGACTTATGTTTGAACCACTCGTCTGTGCGTTTGAGATACAGTTGTTTGCATAATTCCAGTGTACTGCCCTTCCCACTTGGTCGTGTCTGTTCTTGTATTCCTGTTGGGACAGTTTACTGCATTCACTTACTATATGCTTTATCGTTTCGTCTCTTTGTCCATAGAGTCTGCATTTATTGTTTTCTTGTGTTTTATTGATCTTTGCTTTGATGTGGTTGGTTCTTATAGAGTTATCTTGTGCTGCGGTTATTAGGAATTCAGTTTCTCGGCTTATGTGTCCTTTTCGCATCCATGTCCAAGTGTTTTTGTTATTTTCATCTTTTGTCATCCGTATGAATCTTTCACGTAGTTGTTTTTCTTTCCAATTTTTCTTTTCTCGTCTTATCCTTTATCTCTGTTTTCTGTTTTGTCGATTTTTTTCAGTGTCTCTCGCTGCCGTGATTATCCTTTCCGTGTTTTGCGTAATGTATTTTTCTAATTCTTTTTTGTGTCATGCACACAGTCTTCTATACAAACTAGTCCTCTCCCGCCTTCTTTTCTTTTCACGTAGAATCGGTCAACATCGTCCTTTGGGTGTAGTGCATTGTGCATGGTCATGAGTTTCCTGGTCTTCTGATCGAGCTGTCTCAGTTCTTCTTTGGTCCACCCTATGAACGGTCCAGAGTATCTTACTAGTAATACTGACTATGTATTTATATCTTTTATTAGGTTTCTGCTATATAATTTAGTTTCGAGAAGTTTTCTTGTTCTCATGAGGTATTCTTTTCCAATTCTCTAATTCATTTCTGTGGCTTTGATAGTGTCTGCTGCCAGAATTCCGAAGTATTTATAGGCGTCTTGTTCCCCTAGGGTCCTCATCTCCGTTTGGTTGGGTTGTTTCATGCCTTCTGTTGTCCCCAGTTTTCCCTTTCTGATAACTAGTAGTGCGCACTTTTCCATACCAAACTCCTTTCCGATATCCTGGCTGAAGATCCTGGTAATGTTTCTGTACAATTTTACCATCAGATTTGTAAAGCCTGGGAAATAAATTTGTGATATTAATTTAGTGACTTTTTTTTAAGTATGAATACGCAAATATAGGGTAGAGGAAATACGTGTGTAATGGGCGAGGAAGGTTGAAATAAGGAGACATGATGAGAGGGTTTGTATCTTTGATTTCTATAAAGGTTTAATGAGTTTTTCTTTCGTGTGTTTTAATTAGCTGTTTGATGTCCAGATTGGCACTTATTAACTTATTTTCATAACAAAGTCAAGAGGATTCGAATTTGGCGTCAAAGTTATATAAACATTCCTCTTCAACGAAATTATTTTAAAAACACTTCAATTACGCAAGTACCTTTCATTATTGATATAACATCAATCAACCCCCTCTCTCTCTCTCTCTCTCTCTCTCTCTCTCTCTCTCTCTCTCTCTCTCTCTCTTTATCTCTCTCTCTCTCTCTCTCTCTCTCTCTGCACCAATCACTCAAGTCTCTTTCAATACTAGTCATTTATCTGTAGCCTCTACATTGACTTATTTTTTTTCTTTTTCAATCTCTATATTCGCGTTCATAATATATATATATATATATATATATATATATATATATATATATATATATATATATATATATATATATATATATATAGGTTTATGGGGGAAATATGTTTATTTAATCATATTTCACCTTTTATTTATACTAGTCCTTTAATTTATGAAGCTCAATGTAACTACAGAGTATATATAAATAAATGACGAAAGTCTATATTCCCAAATTTCAATATGTTCACCATCTTATCTTTTATTTTTTTCGAGTTCATTGAAATGCACAATTCTTGACAGCACCTGTTTCGTAGTGCCGAATCATTCATGTAATTATTATGTAATTTTTTTTAAAATTTATTCCGCCCTTAATAAGAAAGAGAACTTATCAACTTTAAAAGAAAATAAACGAATATGGGCATGATTACAAAATCCGAAATTGGAAGAAAAGTCGCAATTATTTTTCAGTTTATTCTACTATGTTTGGATTTTCATTTTTTTATTAATAAAATAACAAGTCTTCTTTGAAGCCACCGAATGTCTCAGTAAAATAATAATTTTATTACTGCCGTCTGTAGTAAATAAAGTTGAGTCAAGATACTGCTTGTACCCCGACTCCCACAGGACAACGAAAAGAATATACATAGTCAAACAGACTGAAGCTTTGGCGATCATATAAGGAGCTGTGAGTCTTTAACAAACACCAGTTGTCAGAAGGGTCAGTAAACTTACAACGGAAACTGAGTAGAACTGAGTGACAAGCTAATTACTCAACTAACTGCTTGAATAGATGAAATACAACTGCTTATATTAAGCCCAAAATGTCATTGATTGGTCAGCAAAACGAATCAGGCTCACTTTGTTGTCTTGACTCTGTGTCTCCAACCACTTGCTTGGGATACCACAAGTAATGTGCACAAGTGGGCATACCTTTGACTGGTATAGACAGCTGTTATCACTGGAAAGCGGTGAGTGGTCCATTGTTGGTATTAGCTCCACTACACTGGCTGTTGATCAGTCAAACTTCAGTTTCAAATAGCCTTTTCAATCTAAACGTGAAGATTGTATGGACATATTACATAACGAGGGCTGTGTTTGGGTGGAAGGGTTTGAGTGACATTTTAAAGGTCAGAAGTGATCATGAAACCCTGTAACTTCTGGCCAAGAATTTCTGTCACTTTGACAGTCAGGATTTAAAGTAAAAAAGACTGTTACGGTTCATACAGTGAGTGGGTGTATCAAAATGAGCTATCCGTCTATCTATTTGTCTATTTTTTACTCTCTCTCTCTCTCTCTCTCTCTCTCTCTCTCTCTCTCTCTCTCTCTCTCTACGTACACAAGTGGCCTGTCGTTCTGATGTTTTATATGACTGTCTCTCTTTTTAAGTAAATCCTTTTTATAAATATTGTCATCCATTTGGCTTTGTCAGCAGACGAATAGAACCTGGGTTCACAATGACAATGACACGGATGTATACATCGTCAGTGAGTGCAAATATTACAAGCATATCTGAAGAATGGCTCTGATCTTATTTCATTTGAAGATAGCTCTGCTAAATGTTTCCCAACAAAAAATACAATACCAATTTTAAAAATCTTTTTAATTCCTCTTTTTTTTCAGGCCTGTTCACTCCAATCACAGCGACGCACTGTTACCCGCACTCCAAGCTTTTCTCAGAGTGTGGCTCGCCTCGCAAAAACCGTTACAGGAACACAAGCAGATGTAAGTGTAACAATTCCCTTCCGTTAACCATTGTCTTTTTGCATACTTTATTTTTCCCCCGTATTTGGTTCTGTTATGTTGTTAGTCTACCGGAAAACACCGGAAAGTATTAAAATGGTCGATTATTATGATGAAATTATAATAGCCGTTTATTATGATTTGTAAAAGCATATTTGTTAGATAGAAGAATATTATCAAAGCGAAATAAATATCTACAGATAAAATTATTTGTTTTAATAGAAAGGAATGTTAGTTTTCATAACTAGCACAAGCAAAAATGTTAAGTTGGTGAAAAAGAATGTTAGAACATAAACAAATATACATGACAAAAACCCGACAAGGATCTTTAGGCTACGTGTAGTGATGCCGTAATAAAAAAAATGATAGATTTTAAGATGTAGAGTTTTAGTTACAAGGGAGATCAGTTTCATACGCAACGTATTAGCAGACTGACAGAGTTTTTGGACAGGACGCCCGTGAAAGCTAGAAGGGGGCGTCTTAGCAAATATAGTCAAAGCGTGCCAACTCTGAAAATCAAAATATAATTCACGCTTGAACGTTTTCACTTTAATTTCAGGACGCATACAAGGAAGATTGGAAGGATGTGTTTTTGCTGGTGTTCCAACCGACAACGATGTCTGTCTCTTGGTTACACTCTGTCTATAAGTTGCTGAAACCTGTATACACACATCAGCACACAATAAAGAATACACTCGATGAATCGCATATCAGAACGTTTCACACTCATGTTAAAAGAGACTCATTATAGACAACACGCATATATACACACATGAATATATGTATATATATATATATATATATATATATATATATATATATATATACAAGACACGTATATATGCTCATTATAGACGCTCCTCCTCCTGCTATCCAGTATATAACAGTTCCATCTTGACTGATTCTTAATTTTTTTCTAGGAAGTTACCACTTATCCAGGCCCAAAAGCCACTCGAGGATAAGGGTTAATGAATGTAAGGTAGTAGTGTACTAATCGTTAATCGTGTAAATTGGGTAGAATTTGATTATTTAAGGAGACAGCTCAACAAGAACTTGTTCACATTGGATTTGGAGGTTACCATGTTGTATTCAACAGGAAAGCAGAGCTCCACAGGCGGGCAGTTCTGGGAAAGAAGCTTTGTTCATGTAATCTGCATTTAGTTTTAGACACAGATACAGAGGGGGAAATTTGTTGTTAGTGGTTGTAGCTAGTCGAGTGTTCTTTATGAAAGTTTGGCAAGAAGGGGGCCATAGATTGGTATTCAGTCGAGCACTTGGCATGAAAATAAAGATAGCGCAGTGAGGTTTGCAACATCTCTTCTGTGGGAAAGAGGTTGCAGGGAAAAGAAAGGAGCATCACCTACTAAGTTTCGGAGTCGGAACACAAGGTTGAATCAAGGTTGGATAGGGAGCATCGAGCAGCTTCTGCCCAGATGTAGCAAGAGTACTTTATTTAGGGCGTACTTGGCTCTTGAATATTTCATCGAAACGAGTATGAAAGAAAGAGTGAAGTATAGAGCTATGGTGATTTGATCTGAAAAAAGTAATGTTTAGCTCAAAACAGAACTTTTGGTTTGGGATATATTTTAATGTGTGTTTATATTTTTTATTGTTTATATTTTTTTTTATTTTGTTTGTATTTGTTTTTTTGTTGTTTTTTTTTTTTTGCTGTGACCCACCCAATTACTTTCTCAAAATATTTAGACTCAATATACAAGTACATATATATACCCACTCACCTACCTCATTTACACCTATATGCAAGCTGGTTTCACTCACACTAAATTGCTCAGCAATTTATTTACTTTTCCACTATTTGCAATCATTAAACCAAAACTAAACCATAAGACAAAACTAATTGATAAGAAAAAACAGGCAAAACTAACTGATAAGCAAAAGTAGACAAAACTAATTGATAAGAAAAAACAGACAAAACTAATTGATAAGAAAAAGCAGACAAAATTAATTGATAAGAAAAAGCAGACAAAATTAATTGATCAGAAAAAGCAGACAAGACTAATTGAAAAGAAAAAGCAGACAAAACTAATTCATAAGAAAAAGTAGACAAAACTAATTAATAAGAAAAAGCAGACAAAACTAATTGATAAGAAAAAGCAGACAAAACTAATTGATAAGAAAAAGTAGACAAAACTAATTGATAAGAAAAAGTAGACAAAACTAATTGATAAGAAAAAGCAGACAAAACTAATTGATAAGAAAAAGTAGATAAAACTAATTGATAAGAAAAAGCAGACAAAACTAATTGATAAGAAAAAGCAGACAAAACTAATTGATAAGAAAAAGCAGACAAAACTAATTGATAAGAAAAAGCAGACAAAACTAATTGATCAGAAAAAGAAGACAAAACTAATTGATAAGAAAAAGTAGACAAAACTAATTTATAAGAAAAAGAAGACAAAACTAATTGATAAGAAAAAACAGGCAAAACTAACTGATAAGAAAAAGAAGACAAAATTAATTGATAAGAAAAAGCAGACAAAACTAATTGATAAGAAAAAGCAGAGAAAACTAATTGATAAGAAAAAACAGACAAAACTAATTGATAAGAAAAAGCAGACACAACTAATTGATAAGAAAAAGCAGACAAAACTAATTGATAAGAAAAAGCAGACAAAACTAATTGATAAGAAAAAGCAGACAACACTAATTGATAAGAAAAAGCAGACAAAACTAATTGATAAGAAAAAGCAGACAAAACTAATTGATAAGAAAAAGCAGACAAAACTAATTGATAAGAAAAAGCAGACAAAACTAATTGATCAGAAAAAGAAGACAAAACTAATTGATAAGAAAAAGTAGACAAAACTAATTTATAAGAAAAAGAAGACAAAACTAATTGATAAGAAAAAACAGGCAAAACTAACTGATAAGAAAAAGAAGACAAAATTAATTGATAAGAAAAAGCAGACAAAACTAATTGATAAGAAAAAGCAGAGAAAACTAATTGATAAGAAAAAACAGACAAAACTAATTGATAAGAAAAAGCAGACAAAACTAATTGATAAGAAAAAGCAGACAAAACTAATTGATAAGAAAAAGCAGACAAAACTAATTGATAAGAAAAAGCAGACAAAACTAATTGATAAGAAAAAGCAGACAAAACTAATTGATAAGAAAAAGTAGATAAAACTAATTGATAAGAAAAAGCAGACAAAACTAATTGACAAGAAAAAGCAGACAAAACAAATTGATAAGAAAAACAGACAAAACTAATTGATAATAAAAAGCAGACAAAACTAATTGATAAGAAAAAGTAGATAAAACTAATTGATAAGAAAAAGCAGACAAAACTAATTGATAAGAAAAAGCAGACAAAACTAATTGATAAGAAAAAGCAGACAAAACTAATTGATAAGAAAAAGCAGACAAAACTAATTGATAAGAAAAAGCAGACAAAACTAATTGATAAGAAAAAGCAGACAAAACTAATTGATAAGAAAAAGAAGACAAAACTAATTGATAAGAAAAAGAAGACAAAACTAATTGATAAGAAAAAGAAGACAAAACTAATTGATAAGTAAAAGTAGATAAAACTAATTGATCAGAAAAAGAAGACAAAACTAATTCATAAGAAAAAGAAGACAAAACTAATTGATAAGAAAAAGCAGACAAAACTAATTGATAAGAAAAAGAAGACAAAACTAATTCATAAGAAAAAGTAGATAAAACTAATTGATAAGAAAAAGCAGACAAAACTACTTGATAAGAAAAAGCAGACAAAACTAATTGATAAGAAAAAGCAGACAAAACTAATTGATAAGAAAAAGCAGACAAAACTAATTGATAAGAAAAAGCAGACAAAACTAATTGATAAGAAAAAACAGGCAAAACTAACTGATAAGAAAAAGAAAACAAAACTAATTGATAAGAAAAAGCAGACAAAACTAATTGATAAGAAAAAGAAGACAAAACTAATTGATAAGAAAAAGAAGACCAAACTAATTGATAAGAAAAAGAAGACAAAACTAATTGATAAGTAAAAGTAGATAAAACTAATTGATAAGAAAAAGCAGACAAAACTAATTGATAAGAAAAAGTAGATAAAACTAATTCATAAGAAAAAGCAGACAAAACTAATTGATAAGAAAAAGCAGACAAAACTAATTGATAAGAAAAAGCAGACAACACTAATTGATAAGAAAAAGCAGACAAAACTAATTGATAAGAAAAAGCAGACAAAACTAATTGATAAGAAAAAGAAGACAAAACTAATTGATAAGAAAAAGTAGACAAAACTAATTTATAAGAAAAAGAAGACAAAACTAATTGATAAGAAAAAACAGGCAAAACTAACTGATAAGAAAAAGAAGACAAAATTAATTGATAAGAAAAAGCAGAGAAAACTAATTGATAAGAAAAAACAGACAAAACTAATTGATAAGAAAAAGCAGACAAAACTAATTGATAAGAAAAAGCAGACAAAACTAATTGATAAGAAAAAGCAGACAAAACTAATTGATAAGAAAAAGCAGACAAAACTAATTGATAAGAAAAAGCAGACAAAACTAATTGATAGGAAAAAGCAGACAAAACTAATTGATAAGAAAAAGTAGATAAAACTAATTGATAAGAAAAAGCAGACAAAACTAATTGACAAGAAAAAGCAGACAAAACAAATTGATAAGAAAAACAGACAAAACTAATTGATAAGAAAAAGCAGACAAAACTAATTGATAAGAAAAAGTAGATAAAACTAATTGATAAGAAAAAGCAGACAAAACTAATTGATAAGAAAAAGCAGACAAAACTAATTGATAAGAAAAAGCAGACAAAACTAATTGATAAGAAAAAGCAGACAAAACTAATTGAAAAGAAAAAGCAGACAAAACTAATTGATAAGAAAAAGAAGACAAAACTAATTGATAAGAAAAAGAAGACAAAACTAATTGATAAGAAAAAGAAGACAAAACTAATTGATAAGAAAAAGAAGACAAAACTAATTGATAAGTAAAAGTAGATAAAACTAATTGATAAGAAAAAGAAGACAAAACTAATTGATAAGAAAAAGAAGACAAAACTAATTGATAAGAAAAAGCAGACAAAACTAATTGATAAGAAAAAGAAGACAAAACTAATTCATAAGAAAAAGTAGATAAAACTAATTGATAAGAAAACGCAGACAAAACTAATTGATAAGAAAAAGCAGACAAAACTAATTGATAAGAAAAAGCAGACAAAACTAATTGATAAGAAAAAGCAGACAAAACTAATTGATAAGAAAAAGCAGACAAAACTAATTGATAAGAAAAAACAGGCAAAACTAACTGATAAGAAAAAGAAAACAAAACTAATTGATAAGAAAAAGCAGACAAAACTAATTGATAAGAAAAAGAAGACAAAACTAATTGATAAGAAAAAGAAGACAAAACTAATTGATAAGAAAAAGAAGACAAAACTAATTGATAAGAAAAAGAAGACAAAACTAATTGATAAGAAAAAGAAGACAAAACTAATTGATAAGTAAAAGTAGATAAAACTAATTGATAAGAAAAAGCAGACAAAACTAATTGATAAGAAAAAGAAGACAAAACTAATTGATAAGAAAAAGCAGACAAAACTAATTCATAAGAAAAAGCAGACAAAACTAATTGATAAGAAAAAGCAGACAAAACTAATTGATAAGAAAAAGAAGACAAAACTAATTCATAAGAAAAAGTAGATAAAACTAATTGATAAGAAAAAGCAGACAAAACTAATTGATAAGAAAAAGTAGACAAAACTAATTGATAAGAAAAAGCAGACAAAACTAATTGATAAGAAAAAGCAGACAAAACTAATTGATAAGAAAAAGGAGACAAAACTAATTGATAAGAAAAAGAAGACAAAACTAATTGATAAGAAAAAGTAGATAAAACTAATTGATAAGAAAAAGCAGACAAAACTAATTGATAAGAAAAAGCAGACAAAACTAATTGATAAGAAAAACAGACAAAACTAATTGATAAGAAAAAGTAGATAAAACTAATTGATAAGAAAAAGCAGACAAAACTAATTCATGAGAAAAAGCAGACAAAACTAATTGATAAGAAAAAGCAGACAAAACTAATTGATAAGAAAAAGCAGACAAAACTAATTGATAAGTAAAAGTAGATAAAACTAATTGATAAGAAAAAGCAGACAAAACTAATTGATAAGAAAAAGAAGACAAAACTAATTGATAAGAAAAAGAAGACAAAACTAATTGATAAGAAAAAGAAGACAAAACTAATTGATAAGTAAAAGTAGATAAAACTAATTGATAAGAAAAAGAAGACAAAACTAATTCATAAGAAAAAGCAGACAAAACTAATTGATAAGAAAAAGCAGACAAAACTAATTGATAAGAAAAAGCAGACAAAACTAATTGATAAGAAAAAGTAGACAAAACTAATTGATAAGAAAAAGCAGACAAAACCGATTGCTAAGAAAAAGCAGACAAAACAAATTGATAAGAAAAAGAAGACAAAACTAATTGATAAGAAAAAGTAGACAAAACTAATTGATAAGAAAAAGAAGACAAATCTAATTGATAAGAAAAAGCAGACAAAACTAATTGATAAGAAAAAGCAGACAAAACTAATTGATAAGAAAAAGAAGACAAAACTAATTGATAAGAAAAAGCAGACAAAACTAATAAATAAGAAAAAGCAGACAAAACTAATTTATAAGAAAAAGCAGACAAAACTAATTGATAAGAAAAAACAGGCCAAACTAACGGATAAGAAAAAGCAGATAAAATTAATTGATAAGAAAAATCAGACAAAACTAATTGATAAGAAAAAGCAGACAAAACTAATTGATAAGAAAAAGAAGACAAAACTAATTGATAAGAAAAAGAAGACAAAACTTATTGATAAGTAAAAGTAGATAAAACTAATTGATAAGAAAAAGAAGACAAAACTAATTGATAAGAAAAAGCAGACAAAACTAATTGATAAGAAAAAGCAGACAAAACTAATTTATAAGAAAAAGCAGACAAAACTAATTGATAAGAAAAAACAGGCAAAACTAACTGATAAGAAAAAGAAAACAAAACTAATTGATAAGAAAAAGCAGACAAAACTAATTGATAAGAAAAAGAAGACAAAACTAATTGATAAGAAAAAGAAGACAAAACTAATTGATAAGAAAAAGAAGACAAAACTAATTGATAAGTAAAAGTAGATAAAACTAATTGATAAGAAAAAGAAGACAAAACTAATTCATAAGAAAAAGAAGACAAAACTAATTGATAAGAAAAAGCAGACAAAACTAATTGATAAGAAAAAGAAGACAAAACTAATTCATAAGAAAAAGTAGATAAAACTAATTGATAAGAAAAAGCAGACAAAACTAATTGATAAGAAAAAGCAGACAAAACTAATTGATAAGAAAAAGCAGACAAAACTAATTGATAAGAAAAAGCAGACAAAACTAATTGATAAGAAAAAGAAGACAAAACTAATTGATAAGAAAAAGTAGATAAAACGGATGAAGTAAAGAATAGATACCCTGTAGCAGACGACGCCGCCTGGCGGTGCCAGGCGCACAATTCAACTAACACCGGTGATTCGACCTTGACATTGGCACAAGCACATGGCGTCAGTTGTTTTTAAACACGTCAAATAGCAAACCTGCTCGAATATTCACCAGCATTTTTTTAAAAATATATTTACAAAACCTTTGAAGATTTAAAAGAAAAAGTATATATTTACAAAACATTTTTTTAAAATAAGTAACAAAACGAACGTATTTAAATAAAAGATATTTAAATAAACGGGTTTCTCTTTCTGTTTCGGATTTTTGCGACCAAGATTGATTTTTATGTGCCGTGTTTTATCTCGAAAAGAAAAAACACCTCGTCTTTTTTTTTTGTTTTAAATAAAACTTTAATTTTAAAATTTCGATGTTTGAAAAACAGTCCATAATATATATTTCATTATAAAAGTTCTATTTTTGTTTGATAAAAAGAATAAAACAGTTAATAAAAAAAACAGTCCATTAAGTTCCAATAAAGACTATTTGAATAAAACTTATAAAAAAAGATATGAATAAAATAATATATTTTTTTATCTCGATTGTTTATACTTGTGATTTTATTATGCATAAAAAATTGCCTCGGCCTAAAAGGATTTCTCCTTCACTGACCACCGACATACATCGCACTGTAAATAAATATTGAATTGTATCAAAAACGCACAAAAAAGAAATGACCACAACCGTATAGAATGAACCTTTTTTATAAGTTTTATTCAAACAGTCTTTATTTGAACTTTTTTTTTTTAATCTTGCTTGCGAATATTCGTAAAAATGTAATATTTAAAAATATTATTTTGAAAATATATTAATTGTCGCTGAAGTTAATGTTTTAAAGAATAAATATTGAATTGTCTTAAAAACGCACACAGAACCCCCCAAAACACGGCACATAAAAATCAATCTTGGTCGCAAAAATCCAAAACAGAAAGAGACACCCGTTTATTTAAATATCTTTTATTTAAATACGTTCGTTTTGTTACTTATTTTAAAAAAATGTTTTGTAAATATATACTTTTTCTTTTAAATCTTCAAAGGTTTTGTAAATATATTTTTAAAAAAATGCTGGTGAATATTCGAGCAGGTTTGCTATTTGACGTGTTTAAAAACAACTGACGCCATGTGCTTGTGCCAATGTCGAGGTCGAATCACCCGTGTTAGTTGAATTGTGCGCCTGGCACCGCCTGGCGGCGTCGTCTGCTACAGGGTATCTATTCTTTACTTCATCCGATAAAACTAATTGATAAGAAAAAGCAGACAAAACTAATTGATAAGAAAAAGCAGACAAAACTAATTGATAAGAAAAACAGACAAAACTAATTGATAAGAAAAAGCAGACAAAACTAATTGATAAGAAAAAGTAGATAAAACTAATTGATAAGAAAAAGCAGACAAAACTAATTCATGAGAAAAAGCAGACAAAACTAATTGATAAGAAAAAGCAGACAAAACTAATTGATAAGAAAAAGCAGACAAAACTAATTGATAAGTAAAAGTAGATAAAACTAATTGATAAGAAAAAGCAGACAAAACTAATTGATAAGAAAAAGCAGACAAAACTAATTGATAAGAAAAAGAAGACAAAACTAATTGATAAGAAAAAGAAGACAAAACTAATTGATAAGTAAAAGTAGATAAAACTAATAGATAAGAAAAAGAAGACAAAACTAATTCATAAGAAAAAGCAGACAAAACTAATTGATAAGAAAAAGCAGACAAAACTAATTGATAAGAAAAAGAAGACAAAACTAATTGATAAGAAAAAGTAGACAAAACTAATTGATAAGAAAAAGCAGACAAAACCGATTGCTAAGAAAAAGCAGACAAAACAAATTGATAAGAAAAAGAAGACAAAACTAATTGATAAGAAAAAGTAGACAAAATTAATTGATAAGAAAAAGAAGACAAATCTAATTGATAAGAAAAAGCAGACAAAACTAATTGATAAGAAAAAGCAGACAAAACTAATTGATAAGAAAAAGTAGATAAAACTAATTGATAAGAAAAAGCAGACAAAACTAATTCATGAGAAAAAGCAGACAAAACTAATTGATAAGAAAAAGCAGACAAAACTAATTGATAAGAAAAAGAAGACAAAACTAATTGATAAGAAAAAGAAGAAAAAACTAATTGATAAGTAAAAGTAGATAAAACTAATAGATAAAAAAAAGAAGACAAAACTAATTCATAAGAAAAAGCAGACAAAACTAATTGATAAGAAAAAGCAGACAAAACTAATTGATAAGAAAAAGAAGACAAAACTAATTGATAAGAAAAAGTAGACAAAACTAATTGATAAGAAAATGCAGACAAAACCGATTGCTAAGAAAAAGCAGACAAAACAAATTGATAAGAAAAAGAAGACAAAACTAATTGATAAGAAAAAGTAGACAAAACTAATTGATAAGAAAAAGAAGACAAATCTAATTGATAAGAAAAAACAGGCAAAACTAACGGATAAGAAAAAGAAGATAAAATTAATTGATAAGAAAAATCAGACAAAACTAATTGATAAGAAAAAGCAGACAAAACTAATTGATAAGAAAAAGAAGACAAAACTAATTGATAAGAAAAAGAAGACAAAACTAATTGATAAGAAAAAGAAGACAAAACTAATTGATAAGTAAAAGTAGAAAAAACTAATTGATAAGAAAAAGAAGACAAAACTAATTGATAAGAAAAAGCAGACAAAACTAATTGATAAGAAAAAGAAGACAAAACTAATTAATAAGAAAAAGTAGATAAAACTAATTGATAAGAAAAAGCAGACAAAACTGATTGCTAAGAAAAAGCAGACAAAACTAATTGATAAGAAAAAGAAGACAAAACTAATTGATAAGAAAAAGTAGACAAAACTAATTGATAAGAAAAGGAAGACAAAACTAATTGATAAGAAAAAGCAGACAAAACTAATTGATAAGAAAAAGCAGACAAAACTAATTGATAAGAAAAAGCAGACAAAACTAATTGATAAGAAAAAGCAGACAAAACTAATTGATAAGAAAAAGCAGACAAAACTAATTGATAAGAAAAAGAAGACAAAACTAATTGATAAGAAAAAGAAGACAAAACTAATTGATAAGAAAAAGCAGACAAAACTAATTGATAAGAAAAAGCAGACAAAACTAATTGATAAGAAAAAGCAGACGAAACTAATTGATAAGAAAAAGCAGACAAAACTAATTGATAAGAAAAAGCAGACAAAACTAATTGATAAGAAAAAGCAGACAAAACTAATTGATAAGAAAAAGTAGATAAAACTAATTGATAAGAAAAAGTAGATAAAACTAATTGATAAGAAAAAGTAGACAAAACTAATTGATAAGAAAAAGCAGACAAAACTAATTGATAAGAAAAAGTAGATAAAACTAATTGATAAGAAAAAGTAGATAAAACTAATTGATAAGAAAAAGTAGACAAAACTAATTGATAAGAAAAAGCAGACAAAACTAATTGATAAGAAAAAGCAGACAAAACTAATTGATAAGAAAAAGTAGATAAAACTAATTGATAAGAAAAAGTAGATAAAACTAATTGATAAGAAAAAGTAGATAAAACTAATTGATAAGAAAAAGCAGATAAAACTAATTGATAAGAAAAAGTAGATAAAACTAATTGATAAGAAAAAGCAGACAAAACTAATTGATAAGAAACAGTAGATAAAACTAATTGATAAGAAAAAGTAGATAAAACTAATTGATAAGAAAAAGCAGACAAAACTAATTGATAAAGAAAAAGCAGACAATACTAATTGATAAGAAAAAGTAGATAAAACTAATTGATAAGAAAAAGTAGACAAAACTAATTGATAAGAAAAAGTAGACAAAACTAATTGATAAGAAAAAGTAGACAAAACTAATTGATAAGAAAAAGTAGACAAAACTAATTGATAAGAAAAAGTAGATAAAACTAATTGATGAGAAAAAGTAGACAAAACTAATTGATAAGAAAAAGTAGATAAAACTAATTGATTAGAAAAAGTAGATAAAACTAATTGATAAGAAAAAGTAGACAAAACTAATTGATAAGAAAAAGAAGACAAAATTAATTGATAAGAAAAATCAGACAAAACTAATTGATAAGAAAAAGCAAACAAAACTAATTGATAAGAAAAAGAAGACAAAACTAATTGATAAGAAAAAGAAGACAAAACTAATTGATAAGAAAAAGAAGACAAAACTAATTGATAAGAAAAAGCAAACAAAACTAATTGATAAGAAAAAGAAGACAAAACTAATTGATAAGAAAAAGCAGACAAAATTAATTGATAAGAAAAATCAGACAAAACTAATTGATAAGAAAAAGCAAACAAAACTAATTGATAAGAAAAAGAAGACAAAACTAATTGATAAGAAAAAGAAGACAAAACTAATTGATAAGAAAAAGAAGACAAAACTAATTGATAAGAAAAAGCAAACAAAACTAATTGATAAAAAAAAGAAGACAAAACTAATTGATAAGTAAAAGTAGATAAAACTAATTGATAAGAAAAAGAAGACAAAACTAATTGATAAGAAAAAGCAGACAAAACTAATTGATAAGAAAAAGCAGACAAAACTAATTGATAAGAAAAAGCAGACAAAACTAATTGATAAGAAAAAGCAGACAAAACTAATTGATAAGAAAAAGCAGACAAAACTAATTGATAAGAAAAAGTAGATAAAACTAATTGATAAGAAAAAGTAGATAAAACTAATTGATAAGAAAAAGTAGACAAAACTAATTGATAAGAAAAAGCAGACAAAACTAATTGATAAGAAAAAGTAGATAAAACTAATTGATAAGAAAAAGTAGATAAAACTAATTGATAAGAAAAAGTAGACAAAACTAATTGATAAGAAAAAGCAGACAAAACTAATTGATAAGAAAAAGCAGACAAAACTAATTGATAAGAAAAAGTAGATAAAACTAATTGATAAGAAAAAGTAGATAAAACTAATTGATAAGAAAAAGTAGATAAAACTAATTGATAAGAAAAAGCAGATAAAACTAATTGATAAGAAAAAGTAGATAAAACTAATTGATAAGAAAAAGCAGACAAAACTAATTGATAAGAAAAAGTAGACAAAACTAATTGATAAGAAAAAGTAGATAAAACTAATTGATAAGAAAAAGTAGATAAAACTAATTGATAAGAAAAAGTAGACAAAACTAATTGATAAGAAAAAGCAGACAAAACTAATTGATAAGAAAAAGTAGATAAAACTAATTGATAAGAAAAAGTAGATAAAACTAATTGATAAGAAAAAGCAGACAAAACTAATTGATAAAGAAAAAGCAGACAATACTAATTGATAAGAAAAAGTAGATAAAACTAATTGATAAGAAAAAGTAGACAAAACTAATTGATAAGAAAAAGAAGACAAAATTAATTGATAAGAAAAATCAGACAAAACTAATTGATAAGAAAAAGCAAACAAAACTAATTGATAAGAAAAAGAAGACAAAACTAATTGATAAGAAAAAGAAGACAAAACTAATTGATAAGAAAAAGAAGACAAAACTAATTGATAAGAAAAAGCAAACAAAACTAATTGATAAGAAAAAGAAGACAAAACTAATTGATAAGAAAAAGAAGACAAAATTAATTGAAAAGAAAAAGCAGACAAAACTAATTGATAAGAAAAAGCAAACAAAACTAATTGATAAGAAAAAGAAGACAAAACTAATTGATAAGAAAAAGAAGACAAAACTAATTGATAAGAAAAAGAAGACAAAACTAATTGATAAGTAAAAGTAGATAAAACTAATTGATAAGAAAAAGAAGACAAAACTAATTGATAAGAAAAAGCAGACAAAACTAATTGATAAGAAAAAGCAAACAAAACTAATTGATAAGAAAAAGAAGACAAAACTAATTGATAAGTAAAAGTAGATAAAACTAATTGATAAGAAAAAGAAGACAAAACTAATTCATAAGAAAAAGCAGACAAAACTAATTGATAAGAAAAAGCAGACAAAACTAATTGATAAGAAAAAGAAGACAAAACTAATTGATAAGAAAAAGTAGATAAAACTAATTGATAAGAAAAAGCAGACAAAACTGATTGCTAAGAAAAAGCAGACAAAACTAATTGATAAGAAAAAGAAGACAAAACTAATTGATAAGAAAAAGTAGACAAAACTAATTGATAAGAAAAAGAAGACAAAACTAATTGATAAGAAAAAGAAGACAAAACTAATTGATAAGAAAAAGCAAACAAAACTAATTGATAAGAAAAAGAAGACAAAACTAATTGATAAGAAAAAGAAGACAAAATTAATTGATAAGAAAAATCAGACAAAACTAATTGATAAGAAAAAGAAGACAAAACTAATTGATAAGAAAAAGAAGACAAAACTAATTGATAAGAAAAAGCAAACAAAACTAATTGATAAGAAAAAGCAAACAAAACTAATTGATAAGAAAAAGAAGACAAAACTAATTGATAAGAAAAAGAAGACAAAACTAATTGATAAGAAAAAGAAGACAAAACTATTTGATAAGAAAAAGAAGACAAAACTAATTGATAAGAAAAAGCAAACAAAACTAATTGATAAGAAAAAGAAGACAAAACTAATTGATAAGAAAAAGAAGACAAAATTAATTGATAAGAAAAATCAGACAAAACTAATTGATAAGAAAAAGCAAACAAAACTAATTGATAAGAAAAAGAAGACAAAACTAATTGATAAGAAAAAGAAGACAAAACTAATTGATAAGAAAAAGAAGACAAAACTAATTGATAAGAAAAAGCAAACAAAACTAATTGATAAGAAAAAGAAGACAAAACTAATTGATAAGTAAAAGTAGATAAAACTAATTGATAAGAAAAAGAAGACAAAACTAATTGATAAGAAAAAGCAGACAAAACTAATTGATAAGAAAAAGAAGACAAAACTAATTCATAAGAAAAAGTAGATAAAACTAATTGATAAGAAAAAGCAGACAAAACTGATTGCTAAGAAAAAGCAGACAAAACTAATTGATAAGAAAAAGAAGACAAAACTAATTGATAAGAAAAAGTAGACAAAACTAATTGATAAGAAAAAGCAGACAAAACTAATTGATAAGAAAAAGCAGACAAAACTAATTGATAAGAAAAAGCAGACAAAACTAATTGATAAGAAAAAGCAGACAAAACTAATTGATAAGAAAAAGCAGACAAAACTAATTGATAAGAAAAAGCAGACAAAACTAATTGATAAGAAAAAGCAGACAAAACTAATTGATAAGAAAAAGCAGAGAAAACTAATTGATAAGAAAAAGCAGAGAAAAATAATTGATAAGAAAAAACAGGCAAAACTAACTGATAAGAAAAAGTAGACAAAACTAATTGATAAGAAAAAGAAGACAAAACTAATTGATAACAAAAAGAAGACAAAACTAATTGATAAGAAAAAGCAGACAAAACTAATTGATAAGAAAAAGCAGACAAAATTAATTGATAAGAAAAAGCAGACAAAACTAATTGATAAGAAAAAGCAGACAAAACTAATTGATAAGAAAAAGAAGACAAAACTAATTGATAAGAAAAAGCAGACAAAACTAATTGATAAGAAAAAGCAGACAAAACTAATTGATAAGAAAAAGCAGACAAAACTAATTGATAAAGAAAAAGCAGACGAAACTAATTGATAAGAAAAAGCAGACAAAACTAATTGATAAGAAAAAGCAGACAAAACTAATTGATAAGAAAAAGCAGACAAAACTAATTGATAAGAAAAAGCAGACAAAACTAATTGATAAGAAAAAGCAGACAAAACTAATTGATAAGAAAAAGCAGACAAAACTAATTGATAAGAAAAAGCAGACAAAACTAATTGATAAGAAAAAGCAGAGAAAATTAATTGATAAGAAAAAGCAGACAAAACTAATTGATAAGAAAAAGTAGATAAAACTAATTGATAAGAAAAAGTAGATAAAACTAATTGATAAGAAAAAGTAGACAAAACTAATTGATAAGAAAAAGCAGACAAAACTAATTGATAAGAAAAAGTAGATAAAACTAATTGATAAGAAAAAGTAGATAAAACTAATTGATAAGAAAAAGTAGACAAAACTAATTGATAAGAAAAAGTAGACAAAACTAATTGATAAGAAAAAGTAGACAAAACTAATTGATAAGAAAAAGTAGATAAAACTAATTGATAAGAAAAAGTAGACAAAACTAATTGATAAGAAAAAGTAGATAAAACTAATTGATAAGAAAAAGTAGATAAAACTAATTGATAAGAAAAAGTAGACAAAACTAATTTATAAGAAAAAGCAGACAAAACTAATTGATAAGAAAAAGCAGACAAAACTAATTGATAAGAAAAAGTAGATAAAACTAATTGATAAGAAAAAGTAGATAAAACTAATTGATAAGAAAAAGTAGATAAAACTAATTGATAAGAAAAAGTAGATAAAACTAATTGATAAGAAAAAGCAGACAAAACTAATTGATAAGAAAAAGTAGACAAAACTAATTGATAAGAAAAAGTAGATAAAACTAATTGATAAGAAAAAGTAGACAAAACTAATTGATAAGAAAAAGCAGACAAAACTAATTTATAAGAAAAACTAATTGATAAGAAAAAGAAGACAAAACTAATTGATAAGAAAAAGTAAGCAAAACTAATTGATAAGAAAAACCAAACAATAAGAAGACAAAACTAATCGATAAGAAAAAAGATTAATTAAATTAAAAATAGAAATCACAAAATTCGTTAAATAAAAAATGATTGATAGTTTTTTTTTCTTTAAAGTGAGTCAAGTGACACCAATTGGTATTTTGTCTTTCCAAGTATGCAAAATTATTGAAATTGTCTTAAAATAAACAAAAATTCTAATGAAGATATTTTGTTTTTAAAATTCATTTCTATAGTCAGTAAGCTTCAAGTATACATTTTCGCCATTGCGAACCTGGATTTTAACATTAAAAAAAAAATTAAGTAAATAAATAACATTATTCGGTTGTTAAATAAAATACTCTCTCTTCCCCCCCCCTACATAATTTGAAGTTGAGATTTTTAATTTCAAGAACGAGGGATAATTTTTATGCCTGTTGTCACTTGAACTCACATTTTACAACAAGTTTGTTTGTCTCTCCTCTGCCTACTCCCTTCCTAGTCTTTTACTCTTTGTTCTTATCATTTTCTTCATTGAAAGTTTTAACATTGAGGGTTTTATTTTTTATTTTACCTTGTTAATCATGTATAACAATGCTACACACAATTCTTGGAACTTTAACATTTCCATGTCTTTATAACAGGCAATCCATGATAGAAAAGTCCAAGGCATTGTTCTAATAATCGGCGCAGGAGGGGGGGGGGTAACAAATTTTCAATACCACACAATCAGTTATAGTGATGGGACGATTAATTAGAATCAGGAATCGGAAAAATCGGAACTTTTTAGGGTATTGGAATTAGTATCAGAATCAGAAAATGTGTACTTATTTTTCGATGCCAAAAACGATTCTTTAATTGTTACTTTTTTCTTTTACAGTAGATTTCGGCGTATAAGACGACACTTAAACTTCCAAAATCATCTTTAAAAACCAATATTTCATAATATACCGGATATTACAATCTTTAGCCTAGGCTAAACAAACATGGTTTGGGGATTTAGAAGTAATCTTATACAACCAATATATGATAAATTTATTAACATTTCCTCCAATATGGGATCTCGGCTTATCTGACGGTCGCCTTAACGCCGAAATATAAGATAATTTAAATTGTACTAATTACAATTGCTACTAATATTAAAAGGATAAATATGTATTGATTTTAAACTACCAGTGTATTTTATGTTGAGATAAATATGAGCATATATTACTTGGATTTTTTTGTTCATCCGAAAAGTAAAAAAATTAACAAATTAAAATTTAGAGCTAAATATTTGATTCAAGAATAATAGGAATCGATTATTGTATAGGAATCAACAATTTAGAACAGAATCAGTAATTGTATAAGAATCTGGTAAAATATTACAATCATACCATCACTAATATATATATATATATATATATATATATATATATATATATATATATATATATATATATACACACACACATATATATATATATATACACACACACATATATATATATATATACACACACACATATATATATATATATATACACACACATATATATATACACACACACATATATATATATACACACACACATATATATATATACACACACACATATATATATATATACACACACACACACATATATATATATATATATATATACACACACACATATATATACACTTGTGCCCGATATTATTCATACCCCTCGGATCTTTGAGATTTCTATAAGAATATTGCTCAAACCAGAAGATAGACAATATTAAAGGGATTTCAAACAATAAATCAAGCATAAGCATTTAATTTAAACTCAACAAATAAATAAATTATGCAAGTTTGAAGCATTATACAAAGAAAAACAATAATGGCACTAGTTCAAAATTATTCATACCTCTCTTACTAATAGTCAATAGCATGCCCTTTATTCTTAAT
>NC_136507.1:53234773-53264773 GCF_053919585.1 Euprymna scolopes | reverse complement strand
CTTTCTCAAATGTTTATATTTTTTTCCAACAAAAAATATTCTGGATGAAATAATCAATTAGGAACTAACCTCATTTTTAGTGTGAGAAAATAATCACATTCATTTTCAATGAATAAAAAGTATGTTTGTTTTTTTTTCTTTTCTAGAGAAATTGGCATAAAGAAATGAAAGGGATATCATTTTTAAAACTTGGCACAACAAAAATACTGACTCGTTTTTATGGAAATTTAGCTAAATTTTGCGACTATAAATACTGCGATCCTATGCATTGTAAAACATTAGACATTCTGAGATTCTATACATGCTGAGAGCTTATAACACATTTGAAGCTAAAAATACTCATTCTATAGTATTTGCCCAAATTGATCTGAAGTTTAGATAGTGAAAATGAAGTGCTTCATGTAAATTATGAGAAAAATTTTGTTTCAGAACACAGGTCATCATCACCAAGATGTCCTTATGCAATGGTTTATTTCTTTACTTACTTTAATCATATCTTGGTGTCATCATGCATGTATGTTGTTTTCGATGGGACTGAAATAATGTTATCTACAATGCAAAGTCATCTAAAATGCTTCTTACATTAATTTTTTAACTAATTCACAACAAATTCTTAGAAACTGAATGATTTATGCAAGTAGATGATCGTCTCGTAGCTGAAAGGTAAAAAAGTTATGGTAGAATTTAATTTTTATGGCTTAATTATTCACATTTTTAAATTTGTGCTGTCTCGTTTATGCTTCCAAGGAGATTGTCCAGAGTTGCATCTGCTACCGTTTTTGTTGCATGTCTGATATCATATCCGAATCAATATGATAGACATCCTTCCTCATGAATTTTAGTTTACAAAAGCAAGATCAAACGCTAAACTTATTGTGAACCCTTGTTGGAAATATTTCCTGTTTTTAACATCATATTATTGATTCCAGCAAACATACCAACCACTTGGTCACCAATATTTTTAGTCAGTCTATCATATTTAAATATGAAATAACAGTTCCTCTTTGATCATTGGCGCTTAAATTTTAAATCACGTTTCCTCTTTGATCTATCACGCTTAAATTTTAAATCACGTTTCCTCTTTGGTTTATCATGCTTAAATTTGAAATAGCATTTTTATCTCTAAACCTTCATCTTAAATGAAACACTTCGTAAGAATATTTTTCTGTTCCAATGTACAAAAATATTTGTTTTTTACTTGGGAGGTCACCACTTATCAAGGTCTGGAGGCCACTTTAGAATAAGGACTAAGTGTTAAGTGGATGATAAGACAAGATCAATTATGGCGGAATTTAGATATAGCTAGATTATCTAAGAGGATGATTCAACAGGAATTTATTCACATTGGATTTGAAGACGACCATATTATAGTCAGCCGGGAAGAAGATCCATTGCATTGCATTCCACAGGCACACAGTTCTAGGAAAGAAACTCTGCTCATGGAATTTTTGTTTAGTTTTAGGCACAGATAGAGAGTGCGGGAAGTTGTTGGCGGTTGTTGCAGTTAGGCATGTATTTGTTGTGAACGTTTTACGAGGAGCTCGGTCAAGCACCTGTCATTAACATATCGATAGAGAAGAGATAGACTGGCAACTTCTCTTCTGTTGAAAGAGAGCAAGTAGGGAGGTGAAAAGGTCACCACCCACTAAATTTAGCAGACGGTTTTGATCCCTGTCAAGGTAGGAGAGGGTGCTCCTTGGAGCTCTACCCTAGATGTGGCAACACTACTCCATTTTAGGCCGTATTTGATTCTTCTAGAGGATTGTGTTGGGAGTGAGATACTTTCTGAAGCGGCAAAACGACCCAACCATTTTTCCAGTGATTTTAGCAATTTAGCTTCTGATGTAGATCTTCCATTACAGGTCAGGGGTAAAGGTCAGTACCAGAAATTCGTCAAAGCAAAGTACTTTTTCAAGGTGAAAGCCTTTCATTTCGACTAAGGCAAAATGAGGACATGAGTGTTAATGGTGAAAAGACAGAAGTTTGGTTTTAAATGCATTAAAATTAATCATTTTTTACTCCATCGAATCACACGCAGCAGGTCAGAAGAGAGAGAATCAGAAAAATCCTGATCTTTGTCAACCTTCAAAGTGTTGCCATAGAGTGTCGTATCGTCTGTATAGATGTCAACGAATGGACAAAGGATGTGATTGGGGAGGTCGTTGATAATGATCAGAAAGAGAGTTGAACCCAGGATAGATCTCTGAGGTGTGCCAACATTGATATTGTGAGCTTTGGATTTCTGTCCGTGAATGACTACTTTAATAGACCTTTCAAAGAGAAAGGATTTTATGGCTGAGGGGACATTACCAACTATTCTGTAGCTGGAAATCTTATGAAATAGACCTTTGTGCAAGACCCTATTGTTATGTTACGAAGCGTATGGTGACAAGCAAAAGAATAGACAACACAGGATTAAGATTTGAACGAACTCAACAATTTATTTTCTAATAAATAACACAGAATAATAACGAGCTGTCCTTGGGGTGAAGATGGCAGATTGTTGTCAGTTGTTGTTATTGTGGTTATAAGGCACGACGAAACCTTCGTTTGTAATAGTAGTAGCAGCAGTGCTGGTCTGGTTATAATCGTGTGTCAATAGCGATAGTTGTTGTTGTTAGAAGGCGCGACGAAGCCTTCGTTGGTAATGGTAGTAGCAGCAGTGCTGGTTATAATCGTGTGTCAATAGCGATAGTTGTTGTTGATAGAAGGCGCGACGTAGCCTTCGTTGGTAATGGTAGTAGCAGCAGTGCTGGTTATAATCGTGTGTCAATAGCGATAGTTGTTGTTGCTAGAAGGCGCGACGAAGCCTTCGTTGGTAATGGTAGTAGCAGCAGTGCTGGTTATAATCGTGTGTCAATAGCGATAGTTGTTGTTGTTAGAAGGCGCGACGAAGCCTTCGTTGGTAATGGTAGTAGCAGCAGTGCTGGTTATAATCGTGTGTCAATAGCGATAGTTGTTGTTGTTAGAAGGCGCGACGAAGCCTTCGTTGGTAATGGTAGTAGCAGCAGTGCTGGTTATAATCGTGTGTCAATAGCGATAGTTGTTGTTGTTAGAAGGCGCGCCGAAACCTTCGTTGTAGTAGTAGTAGCATTGGTCGCGACAGCCGTAGCGTTGTGGTGATGGCGAGGCTGGTGGTCCTTCTGCTGTCTTTTCCTTGGCTTCGCTAAATATAGCAAGCACGCAGACGTAGTTGTAGACAAACGGTTAGTGATGAAGAAATTGCCTCCATGTCGAGAAAACTGTGTTTCTTTTGGGTTGTTGTTTTCGCTACGGTGTGTAAGGCATCTAAGCGTTTTGCCCGTAATTTTGTGGAGGTAACCATGATCATGTGCCTCGACTTTGGTGCCATGGTAGCGATCGTAGCGTGAATCCCTACGTAGTCAATTTCTCCCCAAAGCGGTCAGGAATCATGAAACTTGAGTGGTGGTCGTCACGGTGACACGTGGCAGACAGTATGACGGCGTCCCCAAGTCAAAACGAGATCTAAATCATAACATCATAACAGCTCCCCCAGATCTCATTTTGGCTTGAATTGTCCAGTGCGGTCATAGTTGCATGTGTGAATAATCAACCCATGATGAAATCCTTAAACCGTTTAGGAAGCTGGCCTCGTGTTGACCGATTCCGAATCAGGTCCGATCTGTATCCGGACGGTAGTCGAGGGGTTTCTACGTATATGGGGTCCTGCAACGCTCTGTGTGCCCCTGCCTTGGGTGGAAGCGTTGTCTCTTAGGTAGATTGACGAGTTGGGTAGGGTAGAGGAGGTAGATTGGGGGACAAATGTTTTGGACGTGGTATTAATCGGCGGACATGTGCCCGGTGAACCCATTCACTCTGGCCATCATCATTTTTATCTGGATCACCATGCTGTTGGTCTTGGCCACTTCGAAGGTACCGATCCAGGGTAGGTGAGATGCGTGAGCAATAGCTGATTGAGGCCGGTGGATTAGTACCTTGTCACCGACTTGTATTGGTTCCTTATTCATGTCCTTGTCTAAATTTGGGTCTTGGACGTGGTCAGCTTCATTGTTGGCCAGCGCGACGTGTCGATGAACTTGTCTTAACAGGGTATTGACCTGCATGCCGTAAGCCGTGGGGCTGGGGTTTGTGATACTGTTGTCGGGTAATCTTGGCAAACCAATGTTGGGCTGCCGACCAGTGATTATATAGTGTGGTGACGCTCCAGTGGCACTGTTGATGGTAGCATTCATTGATGAGATGACGGATTCGAGGACGTCGGTCCACTCACAGTCTCTATCTTCGCACAGCATGTATATGGCGTTTTTCATCGTGCGATGCTGTCGTTCAATGTTACCTGAGCTTTGTGGTCGCCAGGCACAATGTAATTCCTGCGTGATTGATGTGAGTTGGCAAAAGATCCTGTATACCTCCCCCGTGAAGTGGGTTCCGCGATCGGATGAAACAATGCGTGGTATTTCCCGGTGTCGAAGGAAGAAACTGTAAATTCCACGGGCAGCATCGATCGCACAATCTCTGGAACACGGCACAGCCGTAAGGTGTCTACTGAAACTGTCCAGCATGGTTAGGATGTAGCGTTTCCCCTTTGAAATTGGCATCGTGACGAAATCAATGTAGATGATTTCGAACGGTCTTTCTCCACGTTTGCAGTGCCCGGTGGGCCAGACCTTACGTTTGCCATAGTTACCCTTCCGCTTGGCACATGTTTCGCAGGAGTTGACATACGTCCTGATGTCATGGTCCTTGCATTCCCACCAGTAGCCGGATAGATGTTCGCGCATGCGGGCGATACCTGAATGATTGATGCAGTCATGGGCCTGATGCAGGTACTTGGGACGGAGTTTGTATGGTACGACCAGTTTTGGGGAATGATTGTTGTCCCTAATCATCAAGACAGATGTGCCGGGCTCCAGGTAGAACTGGTGGATGTATTTGTTGAGTATGGGGGCCCGATGGTCATCGGGGTCGATGTTACAGTTTTTGCTGGAGTTATTCGTCTGGAGGGTTTTGATGATTCTCGACAGTGTGTTGTCTGTGCATTGCTCAGCAGCGATATTGATATGGTCACAATTGTATTTTGTGGGGATGGTCGATGAAGAGTGATAGGCAAAGAACGCATCCACAATATTCTTGTGATGGCGGGTGTTCTGAGGTGTGTGTGCTTCGGGGATGAGCATTGATCCATCAATTTCGTCCATACACCAGGATGGGATGTAAATACGTAGGTCCGAACCCTGGATTCGGAATGTTTTGCCTGCAGGGTTGGCGTCAGCTGGTGTGTTATTTTTTCTTTGGCCATGACTTCTGCTGAGCATGTCGGCCCAGACATTGGATTCGCCCTCCACAAATTCCAGGACGAATTTATAGCATGCGATCTCTTCCTGCCATCTGCGGATTTTGGCATTGTTGAATACCCGCTGATCCAGATAGGTTAGTGATCTGTGGTCGGTGAAGATGACGAAGGGGCGGCTGTGTAGGAAGTAGTCGAATTTTGCTATGGCCCACTTTATTGCGTATGCCTCGCGTTCAGTTGTGGACCAGTTTTGTTCCGTGGTGTTAAATATGTGTGAAGCGACTGCTATGATCTTCTTCTTTCCCCTGTCATCTTCTTGCATTAGGATGGCCCCACATGCGGTGTCACTCGCATCAGTGGTGAGCGTGAAGAGTTGATCAAAATCAGGGAATGAAATGACAGGAGGCGAGGACAGTCGTTTCTTTATCTTATTAAAGGCCTTGTCCGCCTGCTCAGTCCATGCAAATGGTTTGCCAGCCCTATTCAGTTCATGGATGGGGGTCATGATGCTGGAAAATGTGTCCGACCTGATTTGTTCCTGTACCCGTGTCTCCAGGAATTGCCGTATCCACACTAAACGACCTATGAGGCCTTGCAGTTCCTTTTTTGTTGTTGGAGGCTTCATTTCCATGATGGCGCGGACGTATTCGGGGTCGGCCTTGAAACCCTTGCTATTTACGATGCGACCGAGGAATTTTGCTTCGTTCGCGAGGAAGGTACATTTATCCGGATTCAATTTTAGTCCAAATTTACGTAGGGCGGTGAATAGTTGCTCCAGTGCCAGTATGTATCCTTCAAATGTTTTGGCGTGGACTAGGTTGTCGTCAATGTACGAGGATATGTTGGTGCGAGATGTAACAGTGGCCAAGGCTTCAGCTATGCAGCGGGAGAAGATTTGTCCGGCAGATGTGAGACCAAAGGCGAGTCGTGTGTATTGGTAGCATTTGCCCTTCCATGTGAATGCAGTTTTGTGTCGATCACGCTCGTCGATAGCGATCTGCCAATAGCCACTGCGAAGATCAAGGGATGCAAAATATTTATTTCCTTCGCCGATTCTGTGGAACAGGTGGTCAATCGTAGGTATGGGGTAGGGGTCGAGATCGACTAGGACCTTGTTGAGTGTTGCTTTGAAGTTGGCAACTACCCGGATTGCCCCGTTCTTCTTGCGAACGGCAAATACAGGGCTATTAAAACCCTTGGGGTCCTTGCATGGTTCGATGATCTCTCTGGCGGCCATGTGCATGATTTCAGCATCGACGTCAGCCTCAAGAGCCTGGGCGATTGGGTGTTGCTTCTGACAGCGGGATTGGCCATTGGTTGGTATTCGAACTGGTCTGATGAAGGTACCCTTTTCTCCCTTTTCGGTACCCATGATGTCGGCGAAGCGGATGATTAAGTCTGCTGTGGCCTCCAGTTCGTCGCGGTTTGGATGGTTGGGCAATGCCACACCCACATTACTCTGTAGCCAGTGTAGTTTTTCATTTAGTGTCTTGGGGCTGGGCTGTGTGAGTCTAGTGGAATGATCGATGGTGTGGGCTCCAAATGTGGTATCATCAGCTGGTATCTTCTGTGTAAGAGCTGGTAGTATTGCTGCCGTGTGAGTTATCGGAGTGGACGCGAGCGTGCGTCTGAATTCGATCGTTGATTTTTGGTGGTCGATTGTGTAGGAGTCTAGTGTGCTGTGACCAAGGATGCTTTGGCCGATCAGGATTGGAGATATAGCGGATGTTATCAGCATGTTGATCCCGTCGAACCTGGGTGAATCGTGGTTGCCGATGGCGATGCCACAATTAAGTTCGCCAAGGATATGGATGCTGCCGTTTATGCCTCTCACATGCACGTTGGATGGCGTTATTCGACGTCTGACCTCTTCAGGTATTCGAGACACTGGCATAATGCAAGTGGAGCAGCCTGAGTCCAACATAGATATGTCCGAGAACGTAGCTCCCTCGATCATGAAATGTGTGTTGACGAAAGGTGACTTCTGCGCCGAGTGTTGATGAAAGTTAAATATGTGATGGTGAGTCTGTTGGACCACGGGGTGAGCCATCACATCTCGCCTGGTCCGTATTGAAAATCCTCGGCCATGGTAGTGGGGAGAGTATCTTCCGGTGGCATATCCTTGTCGTCTGTTGCGATATATGCCTGGGCACGAGGTGGGTGCCGGTACCGACAGTTGCGTCCATGGAAGCATGCATAGCCTTTCATGTAGTTTTGGCAGATCTCAGCATCCTGATTGTGTTCATCATCCCTGCGCATCTGAAAATGGCCGCGAGTGCCAGTGGGTTTGGTGTTGCGCAGTGTTGTGGTATCTTTCCTTGCCTGTGGGCGGAGAGTTTGCCTGTTCACATTGTGTTCATTTCGCCTGGTCCTTTGATCAGATCGTTGTGGCCTGTTTGCGTAGTACGCGATGGGACTATCATTGATTTCATCGTCCGTTTTGACACCACAGTCGATGTACCGCTGTACATCACTAGCTATCCCACCCGCCGTATAATGCTTATCCATTGTTTTGACGATGTGTGGGTATAAGCTCGGTGTCCAGGCTTTCACCTTCTCACTCATTAGCATTGCACCCATGAGAGAGAAGACAGTATCTGCAGGTATTTCCCGTGAGTGGTCCGACTTAAATTTTGCCTTTATGTGTACTGCAGCCTCTCTAATCGTGTTTTCCAGTCGGCCGGCGAAATCTGTCAATCTCTCCCCATCTCGACGCTGCAAATCCCAAGCCCGGCTGAGGTGCTGGAAGTTTGTCATTTGGCTGCCGTGGGTCGTTATGAGGTATGCTTTGAGTTGCTCGAAGGTAGATGTGTCGTGTTGGGAGTCCGTCATTTGCTGGAATATCCCTTCGTTCAGAAGCTGTTTGCAGATTCTGACAAACTCTTTTTCGATACTAGGGTGTGTACCGATTTCCGGCTTGACATGTATCATGTATGTTTTGTTTACATCCGTGATGAAGCGGTTAACATCGTTCCCGGGGTTGAACTTTTTTATGTCCTTTACCGAATCGTGTATGGCCTGTAATCTGATCATCAGATTGTAGTCGTTATTATCGGCTTTGGGCGTGTCGTTTAAGGTGGTCGATTTGAGGGTGGAGAGCATAATCTCTAGGTCCGCTTTTATTTCGAGGATAAGGGCCTCGTCTGGTCGTGATGTACTCGATTTTAGCTGGAGGAGTGCCGATTTCTGGTCTCTGATAAAACTGAGAAGTTCGTTACGGGTGCACCCTGAGTAGTCCATTCTACCTGTCGCACGCTTCTGACACCAGTTGTTATGTTACGAAGCGTATGGTGACAAGCAAAAGAATAGACAACACAGGATTAAGATTTGAACGAACTCAACAATTTATTTTCTAATAAATAACACAGAATAATAACGAGCTGTCCTTGGGGTGAAGATGGCAGATTGTTGTCAGTTGTTGTTATTGTGGTTATAAGGCACGACGAAACCTTCGTTTGTAATAGTAGTAGCAGCAGTGCTGGTCTGGTTATAATCGTGTGTCAATAGCGATAGTTGTTGTTGTTAGAAGGCGCGACGAAGCCTTCGTTGGTAATGGTAGTAGCAGCAGTGCTGGTTATAATCGTGTGTCAATAGCGATAGTTGTTGTTGATAGAAGGCGCGACGTAGCCTTCGTTGGTAATGGTAGTAGCAGCAGTGCTGGTTATAATCGTGTGTCAATAGCGATAGTTGTTGTTGCTAGAAGGCGCGACGAAGCCTTCGTTGGTAATGGTAGTAGCAGCAGTGCTGGTTATAATCGTGTGTCAATAGCGATAGTTGTTGTTGTTAGAAGGCGCGACGAAGCCTTCGTTGGTAATGGTAGTAGCAGCAGTGCTGGTTATAATCGTGTGTCAATAGCGATAGTTGTTGTTGTTAGAAGGCGCGACGAAGCCTTCGTTGGTAATGGTAGTAGCAGCAGTGCTGGTTATAATCGTGTGTCAATAGCGATAGTTGTTGTTGCTAGAAGGCGCGACGAAGCCTTCGTTGGTAATGGTAGTAGCAGCAGTGCTGGTTATAATCGTGTGTCAATAGCGATAGTTGTTGTTGCTAGAAGGCGCGACGAAGCCTTCGTTGGTAATGGTAGTAGCAGCAGTGCTGGTTATAATCGTGTGTCAATAGCGATAGTTGTTGTTGTTAGAAGGCGCGACGAAGCCTTCGTTGGTAATGGTAGTAGCAGCAGTGCTGGTTATAATCGTGTGTCAATAGCGATAGTTGTTGTTGTTAGAAGGCGCGACGAAGCCTTCGTTGGTAATGGTAGTAGCAGCAGTGCTGGTTATAATCGTGTGTCAATAGCGATAGTTGTTGTTGTTAGAAGGCGCGACGTAGCCTTCGTTGGTAATGGTAGTAGCAGCAGTGCTGGTTATAATCGTGTGTCAATAGCGATAGTTGTTGTTGTTAGAAGGCGCGACGAAGCCTTCGTTGGTAATGGTAGTAGCAGCAGTGCTGGTTATAATCGTGTGTCAATAGCGATAGTTGTTGTTGTTAGAAGGCGCGACGAAGCCTTCGTTGGTAATGGTAGTAGCAGCAGTGCTGGTTATAATCGTGTGTCAATAGCGATAGTTGTTGTTGTTAGAAGGCGCGACGAAGCCTTCGTTGGTAATGGTAGTAGCAGCAGTGCTGGTTATAATCGTGTGTCAATAGCGATAGTTGTTGTTGTTAGAAGGCGCGACGAAGCCTTCGTTGGTAATGGTAGTAGCAGCAGTGCTGGTTATAATCGTGTGTCAATAGCGATAGTTGTTGTTGTTAGAAGGCGCGACGAAGCCTTCGTTGGTAATGGTAGTAGCAGCAGTGCTGGTTATAATCGTGTGTCAATAGCGATAGTTGTTGTTGCTAGAAGGCGCGACGAAGCCTTCGTTGGTAATGGTAGTAGCAGCAGTGCTGGTTACAATCGTGTGTCAATAGCGATAATTAGATATAATGAAAGCTTTTGCTCTAGAAGCGAATCCATCGTCATTAAATTCGCTGATCCTGTGTGATATTACCGTCAGCACATTGACTGTTGATCTCTCAGAACAGAAATCATATCGCTTGTCACTGAATAGGTTGTTTTTGCTGAGGTGGTTGACAACTTCTCTATTTATCACAGATTCAAACAACTTATTCATGATGCACAGGAGGTTGATTGGTTTATACTGAAATGTGGAAGACCAATCACCCATATTTTGAAATACTGGGCAGACTGTCGAAGTTTTCCAAGGTGTTGGGAAGCATCTTTCTTTAAAACAACATTTGAACAACTTTGTCAGGGCCAGTTACTTTGCTGGAATCTTTGGAGTTCTTTTTGCTGGAATCAAGTTTGGAAACATCTCGGACAGTTATGTATATGTTGCTCAGTTAGACAATCAGTTAAGTCGGATGCTATAGATAGTTTTAGCATTGTTAATTTAAAAAAAATAAAATGTCTTTTATCATTTTCTATTTTTTTTTTTCTGTCTTTGAACCGATTTCAGCTGGAAATGTAGAAAACGTTGATCCCAGAGAAGATAAAACCACAGACACTTCATCAACTTCAAGTCAAAGCACAGTTAGGACAACCCATACTACAGCTTCTCCAAAACGAAGACCGTCCACTAACAGCCGACCTTCGAGCCTGCACATCCCATCCAATGGCTCGATGACAACAACAATACCTATGCCTACCATGAGCAGCTCTGCATCACAGGCCAGATCAGATACATCACAGTATTCATATGGTTCTAGTTGCTCCTCACGGCACAGACGATCTCCAAGTTCCTTGTTTGGTGCTAAGGTTGATGTAGCCAATCATTTGGCCAACAATCCAGCCTATGATAGGTATCTTCGTTTGAAAGACCGACAGCGTAAACTACAAGCTCTTCAAAAGAATCCAAGTGACGAAATTGGATTCTGGGGAAGTGATAACTCCGACGGATATTCAGACACTCGATCTGTAACTTCTGGAATTTCAGTTATGCAAGGTAAAAAGTCCAAATTTTCTTTAAATTTTTTTATTTAATTTGTGATTTAAATTGTTTTAATGTGTTTTTTCTATTCCTGACTATATAAGCAATGTTCTCTGTCTATTGTGTAAAATAATTAATATAGAGATTGGATCTAAAAATCATTTTTTTTGTCATTTTCAATTTCAATTTCTCCAATTTAATAAATTTGGCAAAAAATAAAACAATCATGTTTCAATTGATATATAGGGAAGGGAGGGTAGCAGAAATTTACACGGAAGAGGATATAGTGGCCCAGCAAATTTCCAATTTTGCCTTGAATTGCTGCATCATTGGAACATTTACTACATCCCCTGGAAGTTTATTCCAAGATCCAGAGATCCTGATTAAGAAAAAGGTTTTCTTTAGATTCAATTGAAATTAGCAGTGATGCACTTTCTGGTAATGTCCACATTGACCTCTTTCTGGTACACAGAGTAAATACTAAAAGGATATCATAATGGTCAGTCAGAAGATTGTAGGTGAAAATGAGATCACTGTGGAAACGGCCGACTCAAGAAAGAAAAGATTTAGCTACTGGGGTCGGTTTTTGTAGGTCAGATCCCATAGTCCCTGTAGCATTTGAGAAATCAGTTGTTGAACTTTATGCTTGTTTATCGTTTTGCTAATTACATTCTTCTCAGAAATGGTTGAAATTTTTTAGCTTTTTTAAAAAATTTTCCTGGGGTCTGTGAATGTTCTTTGGGGGTTTGGATTGGGATGAATTTGATCAGACGGTCATAACAATGTCTTGTTTTGTCACAGATGAAGCTGACCATTGTCTGCAACGACCAGGTGACAAAAATAATGCCAACAATGGAAATCACTGTAAATATTCTGTTTGTTAGCGGTAAAACATTTTGAATTGTCTCCATATGCAGATAAATCATAAACAGTTGAACAAAAATAACGGCAAGAACACCTGGCGTTGCCCAGGATTTAATGAAAGTCCCTATATCCTTTTTCACCATCCTATAACACCTTTTTTATCCTAACATTTTACATATTATTCAATTTTTTCATTGAGGCCCAAGGATGTACTCAGCATTGATTGGATAGGAGAGGGTATAAGTAGAGTAATATTAATATAAATAATTTGCAATAACTTTATAGTATTTAAGTCCCCATCGAGGCACATTAGGCGTTTTTTTTTTGGGGGGGGATAAATGAAACACCTGCGTACTCTTGCTCTAAGCATTGAGTTTGTTATTAGCATTTCTATCTTTATTTTTTAATTTCTATAATTTCCAAGTTATAAATAAAGTAAAATAAAATTTCTGTGTTTAAAAGAATGATAACAACACTGACGTACAAAATGTATAAAACATAATGATATATTTTCATTGTAAAGTGATTGGCAGTGAGTGGGAATGAGTGAGGAAGGGAGGACATGCAGGAATCTCACTTTTGCTGCCAATGTCGTCACATCCTGAGGGTGTTTATTTAGTGATAGGTTATTCCCATCTGCAGTTAAACTTTGTGAATAGGATAACTTTTGCAGATGATTTTGAATCAATCAACATTTTTTTTATTCCTGGCAATCAACCAAGTTTTATTTCTACAAGTCATTAATCAAGTTTTTCCTTTCGGGCAAGTGCATATCAAGTATGTTATAATCCTGTCAGGTGAAATTTTCAGTATAGTCAGCCAAGATATTCAGCAGTATAAGTATATCAAGTTCCACATGAGGAAATGAAGAAAATGATTTCAATAACTTCAACACAAATAAAATCCTCCTGGCTTGATGTTTTGATAAACTGGGATAAAAATTAAAATTTTCTAACATATTTCTTTGAAAAATTATTGGGTGAAAGTAGTTTAAGGGAATAATTTTTTTTAATTAAAATTATACTTCCATTCAAATGTAACCATGTATAAAGAAAATTTAAAAAATAAATTGTTTTTTTTATTATTGATTTTGACTCTAATGTTCAAACTTTGATCATTTGGTAATAATTTTGAATAGTTAACCTTTTGATATTACATTGCCCCCTCAAATGGAAGAGATAATGCCCGGAGAACAGTATCATAGCAACAGAACCAATGCTACAGTACACCCAAAAGGATATATTAAAATTAATATAATAGATATTACAGTTCTGAATTTTTGATGTGAGTGATAATTGCTTGTATCATTTATATTAATCAGACTAATGTTCTCATCTTTAGTCTTATTTGTACAACGTTTCAGTCAATATAATTTGAGTGTTCTGCTTGATATTTTTATTGACTTTATTTATTTTTATTTTTATTTTTTTTGTAAATTTATTTTCACCTTAACCTAAATACGAAACCTCACTCTCTTTTCTTTACCAAACATGGTGACTTATACATATGAAAAAGATTGGAGTTACATCGAGCAGAACATTGTGCAAATAACATCCACGAGAAGAACATTAGTCCGATTAATCTAAATAATACAAATAATATGACAGATATTATTTTTCAGTATGACGGAGTGATCTCCCCTTATACTATTTCTGACTAGACTACAGTACCTCCCTCTATACTATTTCAGACTAAATAATATATAGTACAATAGTCTTAAATAGTATAGTTTTGCTTTACAGAATCTTTATTATTAATAGATTTTTCTGTTCAACATTTATGATGCATCCGCATCTAAAGGCAATTTCAAAAGTAAATTTTTGCTTGCTTTCAATACTAATGCTGAAATATTAACCTTTTGGTAATAATCCTTGTTTGATACGATTGCAATAAGAGATTCTACCATTTTCAAATGGTAGCACTTCACAAATAACAATATTCTTCAGACACTGCAGATTTTTAGATGAGAAGTCTGAGATGTGGCTGATACAAAAAGGCATCTTCATCAAATCTTAATAAGACTATCATTCGAACATACAACACTTTTGCATTGCGTTTGACCTACCCAACTAATAATGATTTTTAAGGTAAAAAAAAAAATGCAAACAAATAGGCAATCACACTTCTAAATTTTTGAGATGAGGATTGATAATTTGGATTATTCAAACTACTGTTTTCATGTTGAGTTTTATTCATACAATGCTTTGGTCGATGTAACCTCCGACCTTCTTTAGGTGCATCTTGTCAAACTTGGAAATCTCTCTATCGAACTCTGGAATCTGTATGAAATTTCAAACAGAGCCTTTTATTTTATCCGTGGGAGTAACATTTCATTTGCAAGGATCTGTAGCATAATGGATAAAGTATTAAGTAAAATTCAGTTCTAAATTCAACGTTTCTTGAAGTTGAATGTTTGCTCCTCAGTGCGGATGATACTGAGGATACACTTGTGAACTACTTAAGATTTCTACTGAATCATGGCAGGCAAAACTAGAGCATGCTACGCCTGTGGATTAAAACAAAAGAGTTCTGTTCAAAATTCCATATTAATTTCCAAGTTCAACAGAAAGATCCAAAGTTTGATAAGATACACCCGAAGAAGGTTTACATTGAAAATAAATTATGGTTATGAATTTAGACATGTTTTAGTGGACCCTCCTTCTGGACTTGGTGCCTTCTCCTATTAACTGCTGCACCTTTCTTCAGCATGTTTTATGCCCTTTTATGTCCTTGAGTTTTAGATCCCTGTTTTAGATGCTGTTATTGTGGCTGTATAACATTGTAGTTGGAATATATGTTGCAGAACAATCATCATCATCATCGTCATCATCAAAATAATAATAATAATAATAATAATAATAAAATAATAAAATAATGATAATAATAATAATAATGGGGTATATTTAGAAGTTTTAGGAAATATACAAAAGGGAAGACTCTAAAAGTAATCAAAACCATATTTTTATTGGCAAAAAGTATTTGAAAATAGAGATTATATAATTGAAGTTATGAATTCAAAAAAGGTTTTATTTTGGGAGTTAAGCAAAATTTGCTAAAAATATTATTTTTGTAAGTTTATGCAATTAAAATTAGGAGCATAGAATTATTTTAAGTTTATGTAGAGTCTGTAGAGTTATGATCCAAATTTGCTTAATGATTAAAATTATGGGTCTTAAAATTATTCAAATTTATAGGCTCTTAAGATCAAAATTTTAGCAAATCTGAAAAATCGATTTTATGTTTGTGTGATGTAACAATGTTTTAATTCTCATTTTTAACCTGTCATAAATAGATTGTCACTCCAAATTTTACCCAACATACCAATGCTAATACTATCATACAGTAGATGATTCTTTCTAAAGAAACAAATTACCAAAAACTAGAGATTTATTCAAATTTAATGAAATGTTCAGCATTTAAATTTTATAATTTAACATCAACACGATTTTCAACAAAATAAATGTTTGACAGAATTTGAGTTTGGGTGTTAAATCTAGTCCAAGTTCAAATTCTGTCAAACTTTCATTCTACATGTGCAATAACGTTTTTTTTTTTTTTTCTTTTGTTTTGTTTTTATACTTCGTTGCTGTTAAAACTATGTAATTAATTTCGAACAACTTTTCGAGTAAGGTGGTCAAAACAAAACTAAGGAAACCTCCGGAGCATCCTCCCCGGCAGATGTAGGGTAGGTATCATGTACCACATTAATTAAACAAAAAGAATAGATTTTAAAGGAAAAACTGGATAAAGGGGAGATAACCTCATTGCAACACCAGAAAAGGCCGGTTACAACCAACGTAAAAACGCAGACGAATTTTCCTCTCATCTCTTCTCTATATAAATAAAATGAACTCATTTTTTCCCGTCTGATTTTGACATTAATAGGATTAAAAATCAAGATATTTCATGCAAATATAATATGCACAAACGGCAGAACAATATCTGAGGTGTGTTATAGGCTTATTATTTCTCAAATTCCTCGATAATCTTAGATTTCTATACTTTTTCTGCTGAGAAGTCACGGCCAAAATCGGTTAAGATCAATGGAAGTGGTAAAATATTTTCTCTCTAATAAATTCCTCCTCCCCCTGCCACCACTTAACACCGTTTGGGGATCGTTCACAAGGAACAGTTGAGAAGAGAACACCGGTTTGGCTTCGTAGTTCTTTCATGTGAAGTTATTTAAAATCACTAAACTAAGCTGCAGTGCTCTGTGGCGTAGTGGTTAGTGTGCTGGACAATTCATATTATATTTTCACGTTCGCGCCGACCTACCGTAGTCGTTTTTTTTTTTTGTTTTTTTTTCCTAAACAACTGGAATGGACTTTTCTTGGTGGCCGAACTGTTAACGTTGCAGATGGTTTTTTTGTTTTTTTTTCACACTTTATTTTCCTACTTTTACTCATGACTCCGGGTTTGATCCTTCCTACTTACCTACCATAACATTTTTTAAAACTCCCCCCCCCGTCCCGATAAATAAACACTCGGGCAACGCCAGGTACCCCCGCTATATACCCTTCTACTCCATGTTTCTCAAACCATTTTTTTCTTCACGTCAATCAGATGGAAAATATTTTTATTTTAAATTGTAATAAAACAATTAAAATTCATTCTAAACATTTTATTAGAACAGAAAGATTAAAATTACTTCTTTTCATTAAATATTTATCATTAGTATTAACTTTTGGAGAATCCTAGAAAATAATACTTCAAAAACAACTTATTATTGCATACAACCATTATATTGAATATTTTTTCACACAAAAAAAAAATATGTTTAATTTAATTTTAAAAAATACCTGGTGTAACTCGAGGATAAATTCAAAATAACTCTTTTTGTTTACACTGATTAAAACACTGATGTAATTTTTTTTAATAAATTTGCAGAAAAATAAAATTATCAATTTTGGAAGAGTAAAAATTATAGATAAAAAATCCTTCAATCCCAGAATGCAACACTTATTATTGAACCGCCATCTTGAAATATCTCCAGTGTAGTCAAATACTTTGAATTAGTACACAGAAACACCTTTTGCTTCTTTTGGCCTTATTCAGATTTTCATAAAATGTATAAAGGTACACTTTATGTCTGAAAGGGTGAGGCTCTCTTCCATAAAATTTGATGATAGGTGGTTGAAAATTTTGCAATCATGTCAAGTGAAACGCGTTAGTCTGGAATGGTATCTGGACATGCAATAAGTAAAAGGATATTGGGCAACCTCAGTGAACATTGAGAACATTGACCTGTATAAATCTAGTATAGATGACTCTTTGGGGCCAATTTTTGTTTAATTATTTAGCTATTGTATGAATGATCTCATTAGTGTCCCTTTCTTATTTTGTCCTACCCTTTTTTTTATCCCCACCTTTTCTTTGTGTTTTTGATAATTTTCCATATCCCTTCCCAATTAGGTGACAGGTAGCTTGATTTACTAGAAATGCGAGCCCGATTTTGTAATTTTGAAGAAGCTTGTGAAATAAAATAGATGCTTTACATTTTGATTGGCAAATCAGTTTATCTAGCGCGCTTAAGATAATATTGTTTTAATCTCTATTTATAAAATGATTGTAAAAATGTAAATAACTTCCAAAACTTTTTAATCAAATCAAGATTTGCCCAAAATTTTAACGCTAGTTTAAATAATTTTCTATTCAACAGTTAAAAGGCTTCCAAGTTAGAGTATCATAAAGTAATTTATTTTTCCCTATTTCTTTCTTTTTCTTTTCTTTTCTTTTCTTTTCTTTTTTCAACTATTAACAAACGATTAAAATGGCTAGCTTGCTTATGAAGAAATTAAAATGCATTCTGGTGGATTTAATTTTGTAGTTAAATTATTATTTTAAATAAAATGTTCAAAAACTTTTAGATTTTTATGCTATCACAATTTTTTAATTTCAATGAATAATCGATTAATAGTAAATAAAAAATGTGTAAGTTGCATAGTGGCGAGAAACACACACAGACACATAAAAGTTATCACACAATTTTATTAATACAGAGATGATAAAGTGTCAAGTTTTCACTGACTGATTTATGTATAAACCATTATATATTGTTGTTTTTATGAAGACAAGGCATAAAGCCACTTGATGTAATGAGCTTAAAAAATACATAAAAATAACACTTCAAGGTCAAACATAGCCAATAGTAAGTATTATATAAATAGATTCTGGCCCAGCAGACAGCAATTCTTCCCCCTTTGTCATAAACATCGTTTATGAAAAATGAGGACTACAGAATAAAAAAAGTGAGGGTTATAAGACTGCTGAAAGTAAACCCCCACTTTCTACTCTCCATACATTAGGAATTCAGATTCTGAATGTGGGGAATTATCAAAAACACAAAGAAAGGGAGTAAAAAAAAAGGGTAGGACAAAATAAGAAGTGGACACTAATGAGATCATTCATACACTAGCTAAATAATTAAACAAAAATTGGCCCCAAAAAGTCATCTATACTAGCCTTATACAGGTCAGTGTCCTCAATGTTCACTGAGGTTGCCCAATATCCTTTTGCTTATGGCATGTCCAGATACCATTCCAGACTAGTTGACAAAATAACTCGGACTCTGATGCTAATTTATAAAAAAAAGTGAAAGATACCTTTATAATTTATGTGACTGAATGATGCATTTAGATAATTGATTCCTACTTCAGTCCCATAAATAATTTCAAGTCGAAAGAACATACACTCAAGCTGCATTACTTTTATCCTCATCACTGATGACAAAGATGTTTGCATAAGCAGCAGCAGTCATTTTTCTCTTTTCACCAACAACAAAATATAAGCAAATGATGTGGCGCCCAGAAAGCAAAATATCTGTCACCTTTTATTCTGCCATTTCAGACTCGCAATATCATTTAAATTTGCTTAATCGCCCTTGCCTCACATCTAGATGGTTCTAGATTTGCATGTGTCACCATTTCCTTACAGTAGGCACATGCTAATCATGGCCACTTATTTCTGTCTCTCCACAAAAAAGGTTTATTAAAAACAGAACAATCACATGGAAACTTAGAGACTGGTTACGAGGAAGAGAGATATAGAGAGATAGACAGATAACTTGTTTCGCATTGTGCACCCCCTTTCCATTGAAGATGGTACCTTGGACACATCTCCTTTAGTTGAGATATTACCAGGAAAATCTCACTCTGTAAATTACATGGTTTTTGTCATTCCTGTTCTGGGGTCACCTTTGACTATTTATGTGTCACTCAGATTTATTTTATTCAAGCAATGGCTTTTGTTATGTAACAAAAGCAACCACACATGAAAATACTTTTGGTAATACAGGTAATACAAAATTTTATAATTCAAAAATAAAGAAGAAAAATGCTTTAATGTGTGATACTATTGGCATTCCTCTGTCCTTCAGTGTTAGGAAGTGAAAGAGAAAAAGAGGTATTGCAAAAGACAAGAGGAAATCAGTTTATCAAGTGAACAAAAGTATTAGAAATGGGTTTATCGGCATAACAATGAAGAAGTTGTTTACTAAGATAAACAAAGGAAGCTGAATTGGATTTTTATTCAGGATGTGGTGAACAAAAAGACCTGAGATATATTTAATCTGAGTTTTACAACAGTTCATGACATTGGGAATGTTTTGTGGGCAGTCTTGGATTTACGATGGTTGATTTGATGAGAGTTCAGTTAAGGACAGTGTCCAGTTTGGGACAGTTGCGATTTTGACCCAATCAAAGGCAGATCGTGGCCAAGAGGAAATGGTGAAATGAATTGATCAACTGACTGATGAACACAGCTTTGACAGTAGATGTAGATGTGGATCTAACCATGTAGAGGGTCGACACAAACCCGCACCCAGAGTGCAACAACTATTTACAGAAAGTGTTGGAGTTGTTGTTTTCCTTTTATTTCTTATACTTGTGAACATGTGCACACCGCCTCAACAAAATGTCAGAGACGATGATGTGGCCAGCAGAGAAGATGAAATGGGGTAACACGTGGCCTTACAAATACAATACAGATGTCTAAAATCAGATGTAATTACCTACTTGTATTAAGCAGCTACTTTATCAATAAAAAAGTTTTCAACCCTAGATTCTAGTGTTTAATACTTTCATTTCAAAGTGTCTGAAAAAGATTGTTGAGTTCCAATATAAGATGCGTGAAGTGGTGTTATATGGTACCAAAACATAAAATCAGCAAACAAAGTTCCAAGTTTTGCTCAAGGTTGTGGTTGTAATGGTGTATGTTTCGGATCTTACAGGCCGTTAATACTCAAAATACACACAGTGATACAATTAGCAAAAAGTGTATTAACAAAAGTATGTTATAGAAGCATACATCATGATTCTGGGGCCATAACTGCTACAAATCGCAATCCAATAATATGTTAGATGTAAATATATAATCTCCAAATAAGTTTATCATCAGAAATAGGTATATCAGTTTACCTCATAATAGTTTTTTGTGGAGGGGATCATGAACCAATTTCTATTCTCTCAAAATCTGATATGAGAAAAATAGCTAGGTAGATTGGTTTCTTCAGTTATTTATTAAATAAACTAGGAAATTAGTTAAGAAATAAAAATAAAGAATTGGGAAATATAGAAGTGGAGTGATCTAGTGGTTACAGGCAGAGTTGTTGGCTCGGCAGGCCAGGTTCGAGTTCTGTAAGAGTTAATGTATCACTTTCACTAATGCCATTGGAAAAGATATGAACCCATCTATCCTTCCTCCAGCTTTGAATGAAATAGGAAGGAAGACTAGACTCTCACTCTTAGTCTATTTGTTTCCCTTTCTCTCCTTATTCTCTGCATTGTTTCCATTTATCCTATGCTTCTCTTTGTAACTAGACTCATGCAATGTTAATTCAAGAGAGAAGTGGGTAGGGACTGTGAAACCATTGCTTCACTGTAGACTCTCCAAAACAGTCATCTTTACAAAGATATCCTGTTTTATTAAACAGAAATACTGACATAAAAACCTGCCGGTAAATATTTACAAGACAAGGCAGGAGGTGGGGGGGGGTACATATAGTAATCATTTTATGCTTTACTTTATTGGCCTTTTTGCTAGGAACAAAGTGTAGTATCTGTTCTAATATTACATCTTTCTGTCCTTGGACAATGAATTGGAAATCCTTTTAGACTGAGACAATTTTCATTTTTGTTCCAATTCAGAATGCCCCTTTTTGGGGAACTGGATTTTCCTGAAATTAAAAACTAACCTTTTGTGTAACTCTGCCCCTGTGGGGAGGAAAATAAACAGGAACCCCTTATTATAATTTGAATTGCAAAATACTTAAAGCCCATCTAAATATAACAATAATTTTTTTTCGTGGCCAGGGGTGAACTGATTGTATTGTCTGGTTCAGTTTTGAAGAAAAAATATTTTTGAAATTTTCAAAAATGAATTTGCATAATTATAAAATACACAACAAATTCCAATTGTAGCAAGAGTTTTAATGTAATTTTTCTTTTAACAAAGTAAAACAAAAGAACAGAATTATGAATTGTCTCCCTTGAGCTTTCCTTGATCTTGGTTTGTACTGATATATCGAGGTTCTTTAATTTGCATGTTGACCTCGTGGGTCAGATGAGTTATTTTCATCTCAGTTTCCTCACAATCATCTCAAACTTCAAAAACCCACATCATTCAAATATATATATATATATATATATATATATATATATATATATATATATATATATCACTGTTCACATTCCAAAATTCAGAAATATTGATATCATACAAACCAAAACAATATTTAGGCATCATCAATATCTCATAAAAACTACATTATTCCTAAAATCCAGAGAACACCATTATCCTAAACTTCAAAAATATCATCCCAAAATCAAAATATCACTTATACTACACCAAAATCTTTTAAAGCAATTGACACTATACTCACCATCTATGTGAGTAAAAAAAATAAACATTTATTTACAACCACTCGATATTCGTAAAGTAGATTATTTTCAAATCCAGAAAAACATATTCTCCAAAAATCCAAATTTCATTAACATTATTCAAAAAATTTCCAAACAATTTGATACTATTTAATTAATGCAATTCTTTTCAGATGATTAATTTGTATATTTTTATTTGTTTGTGGACGATTATCCTCATCTTTTACAGTTGTTGTTTCATGACGTTTTGGCTAACTATTCTTCTGGCTTTCGTCATGTTATGGATAGAAACGTTGAATCTCTACAGTTTCAGGTGAGCATTGTCTGAAGATAGTGGTTTCAATTCTACCTAAATCCGGCCAGAGGATTAGTTGTCTAAAACGTGATGAGACAGCAACTATAGAAGGCTGTAATTACTGAAGATACAGTTGAAGATTCAGCATTCCTATTCCATCGCGGTTAACAATCTGACGAAGGTCAGAGGAATAATTGGCCAAAACATTGTGAAATAACAACTATAAAAGATAAGGAAATAAATAAATAAAAATAATTTGATGCTATTCCCAAATATTGATCAATACAAAATTCAGACTATTAAAATACTGGGAATTTATTAACTGCATATTAAATCCAAAATTTATTACCATTTATTAACTGCATATTAAATCCAAAAGTTATTAACTGCATATTAAATCCAAAATTTATTACCATTGGAAAAGCAATAAATATTAACACCATCCGAAAATACAGGCATTGTAGGCGCCATTCTGAAATCTGGGCACCATTAATTCAAATACAAAAAAATCAGACATCAATTCCCATCATAATTTTCAACATCCTAAAATCCAGAAATTTTAAAGAAAAAATTTCAATAAATTTGTTATAACATCTGTCCCACTTTTTTTTAATGAAATTTATAAACATCTGAACATAACAGTTTACAACAGTCCAGTAACCAACAAAATTAAAAAAAATAGTTTTCGCTTCACCTTGAGATAACCTTGAGAGTAGATTTGATTTACAAACCTTCAATTCTATATTTAAGTGAACATTGTAAAATTCCAAATTTTAATCAGTTGAAATTATATTTCATAGATATTAATTTGATTTGATTAACAATATCAAATATATCCAAATATAAATTCGTTAATATTTCCAGCAATGAAATTCGCCTAGAAGATTAAATTAAACGAAACTAAATTTGGATAAAGCAACGACGTTTCCATTATTTTCATCTCCATTTTTTTTTTTTGTGACTGACTTTTTCAAACCTTTTTTTGTTCATTTTTTTCTAGTTTATTGCTCATAAGAATTTTTTTTCATTGTCAAAAATAATTCTTTTCAACTTTTTTTTTATTGCTTTTTTTATCCTATTCCTTTTCTTTTCTTGAAATGTCTTCCTTTGTTTTGTTTTTTTATAAATCTGATTTGAAATTCGACACGATTTTTTTTTATTTACTTTAAAATTAATTTGGTATAAATTTTATAATTTTTATTCAATCTATTAAATCATTTAAAGTTTATGGCTGAAATCTATAATATTTTTTTTATTTGATTATTTTAATAATTAATATAATTCTTCATTGTAAACAGTCACAGCTACATTTAATTGTATTTTCATTCTAGAATTTTATCTTGAATCCAATTTTTAAAAAGTACTTTTCATTGTTTTTTTAATATAATTCAATAATTTAATATAATTAAAAATAAAATTTTCAAAATAATCCAATGTTATGGTTGAAATTTTATCAAACCTTATCCTGCAACTTGAATTTTAATAACTTCAAAAATTCCAAATTGATGACAACCCATTTTTGTTTTTCTATATCTACAATTACATCTGAAGCAATTTATTTATGAAAATCAGAATTTTATAGTTACGGATGGCCCAAATTACCTATAAGTGTTTTACCTATAATTTTAAAAGCCCTGTCTAATAATACTACATCAGCAGTGGAATGTATTCAGTCGAATATAACATATATATTAGGTAAGTGATGCTAAGAGAAATACTCATAAATGCATTAGATAAAATTAGTGTTGAAAAAAAAAACAGCAGAAGAAGAAGGAACTACAAAAAAAAAAAACAAGTGAAAAATACTAGGACAGGACTTTGGGAGTGTATGCATGTACTATCATGTATGACAGACTTTATATATAAGGTTTTCTTTATGTTTTAGATTAACCATTTACACATCCCTAAAATATCTCTTTTTGAATAGAGAAACTTGGTCACATCTTTGAAAACATTATTATATAAATTTGAAAATTTATAAAACACGAATAATATATAATTTTTTATTAAATTATTAAAATCGTTTTTCTTTTTATTTTCTTTGAGACTTTGTTGTTACACAACTTATTCATAGAAGAGATAGTGTTTTATTTTTAATTATTAAAAACTAGAATCTTTTATATTTTTTCTAAACATTGCAAAATGCCCATTTCTTTCCTCAGATCATCTCTCTAAAAAGTACTGTTTTACCATAGACATGTGAGATCTTAAATTCCATTTTCCTCATCCCCAATTCTGAATACCTTAAGTAAAAATTCTTTATGCACCTTTCTGTGAAAAATAAACACCTCTGATACTGAAATCTTCTTGGTTAATAATGGCACCTCATTATTTGAATTTCCAAGAGAAACACTGCATCGCTTGGATCAGAATCAATTCTCAAATGAGACAAATTCTCATTTGTTTGTGAAAGGCAAAGCCTCATCAATAAACTATTGTTGATGTTGGTTTCGATATTATTAGACTGGGCTAATATTGAAGGGAGCTGGAAAAATGGAAAGAGTATGGAATGCTAGAAAAAAAATGTGATCCGTTGGCTCACCTATTAAGTTCGGGTTAGATTATTTGATTCAGAGAGAAATGAGTTTGCAAAGCTAATTAAACATATAAAAATACAAAATACAATTTTTGTTCATTATATCTCACTTCATCTCTCGTTCTCCATACAATTGAAATGAGTTTGCAAAGCTAATTAAACATATAAAAATACAAAATACAATTTTTGTTCATTATATCTCACTTCATCTCTCGTTCTCCATACAATTGAAGGCTAAATAATATTACTACTTGTGGCTTTTGTTTATAATAGACTATTCTATTTTTAAAATTATTTCCTTTTTATTAGATTCAACTGTTAATAAACAGAAAGAAAGAGTGAGTGATCAAAAGAACTTAGTAAAAGATGGGTCACTTGCCAGGTTAATTGCAAATTACGGCTAATTAAGGCAATTAAAATGGACTTTTCTCAAACATAAGTCGGGGAATATTTCAGCATGTATTTTGGTTGATTAAAATACATTTATGAAAATAAATATCGATTAACCCAGTTTTAGCATAATAATAGTTAATAATTAAAAACGTCCGATTTTCATAAATGCTTGTAAAAATGGTTTCAGGCCGGTTGTGTTTTAATCAATATTTCTAAGTACATATTTATCTGTCACACACACACACACACACACACACCTCACTACCATTTACTTGTTTTGTTTTTCTTTCCTTCAAATCTAGGGAGCTTTCTGCCAGATCTCAGTTCAGAGTATGGACCTGATATGGCTCTCAAACTCGGTCCAAGGGGATCGGACAGGGACAGCATCATCAGCAGTGAAATGTCTTTCTTCCAGCATGATCCAAATGCAATGAGGTATGACGAAGATTCCATCATCCTTTCTCCTCTCCCCCTACTCCGCCATCTATTTTGTTTTACTTATTATTGCTTGCCCTCTATGAATTCTTGCAAAACTCGTTACCAATAAACACTCACTAGCAAAAGCAGGTGGTGTTGGCTGGAGTTTGAGTGACAGTAAATATTCACAGATTTCCAGTACTCTCCACTTCTTTTGATCACCAGTGCAGATCAATTTGCCTTATTGTAACAGCCGTTTACCATTCGGTTCGCACTGGTAACAAACATTGGCTTTCTCTGAAATTTGAGTGACAAGGAAAGCCTCTTTAGGATTTTACCATTTTCTGCACCCTTCCAGTGAAGGTCTGGATGGTGCTATCTCTTTTCGGTCTTTTTATCCTCCTTGGCCCTTCGCGACCATTGTGCGTGTTATCAACTGATGTTTGCCACCATTTATTTTAGGGGAGGGGATAATGATATATTATATGATCTTCTCTCCCACTCGGTTATTATTATTATTATTATTATTATTATTATTATTATTATTATTATTATTATTATTAAGCAACTTTGAACCTGGCCAGTACAATCTGGGTGATTATTTGGAATTTCCAGGGGCTGTATGTGCTCCTGAACTTTTTCTTGCCACTGGACTCAAGCAGTGCCGATTTAGGAGAAGTGTGGTTGGAGATTGCGCAACTCTTGCCTCACAATTACATGCACAGCTGCCCTTATAGGGGGTCTTTTCTTTCGAGATTGAACGGAGGCATCAATTATTATTAACAACTCACTAGGAGTTCTCACACAGGTATTCATCAGCGTTCATCAACAATAACCCGACAGTGTTTCGTGAAGTGTGCGTGATAAATTTCCTCAGATTTCCAATAGTCTCCATCTATTTCAACCAATCATCATTGCAAATGATATGGCATTTAAACAATTGGTGTGTACCATTGATTTCTTGCTGGCAATGACCATTTTTATTATTCAGAATTTGGATGGCAATAAGATCCAGTACTTTTCACACCTTTTCAATGGAGGTCTGAATTGTCTTTTCTTCCCCTCGGTTTTTCCATCTTCCTTGACTATTCATGCCTTTGTGTGTGTGTGTGTGTGTGTGTGTGTGTGTGTGTGTGTGTGTGTGTGTGTGTGTGTGTAGTATTAACTAAGGCTGATGCTATTTCATTGGGAAGGAATATTATTATTATTATTATTATGATTTCACTCACTAGGAGTTCTTAGGTTATCATCAGAGACACTGACAACAACCGATGGTATTTCCTGGAATCTGGCCGACAACAAGTCTCCCAAGATTACCAGTACTCTTCACTTCTTTCAATAACTTTTGCAAGTGAATTTGCATTATCACAACATCATCTGCTATTGATTTCTCTCCGGCAATGACCAGTGGTCTTCACTGGAATTTGAGTGATATTAAACCTCCCTAAGGTCACAACCCTTTTCACATCTATCCAGTGGAGGTCTGGTTAGTGCTATCACGCCTTGGCCTTTCCATCCTCCTTGAGCCTTCGACTATTTGGTGTGGTGCCAGTAAATGTTGGCACTACAATTTTATTTTATTATACAACTATTGTTCTTATCTTTAATATATTTTTTTCTTTTCTTGTCTTTGGCACCGCCTTCCATGCAGGTCTGAGATTGACCCAACCCCTATGTATGCATCACCATCTCTTAAATCCATGACAGAACAAGCTCTTCATTCCAACACTCATCCAACCCGTTACAGTCACGTACCTCGTAGTCCCAGCAGCAGCATCCTCGGATCTTTGGCTGATGATTACAGCACAGGAAACAAAGTAAGTTCCATTCGAATAGGACTGTGTAAGTTGATAACATAGACACTCTACTCTGACTCCTAAAAATTTTAAAGATATGATTCTGACTCCAATCTAAGACATCTTTTTCCAGTTTAATATCATTTTAATATTTGAAATACTTGAAACCCAAATTTCAAATAATAGATATTTTATTCATAAGTTTCTCGTAAACATAAAATAAAATTTTCACATTCATTCATATAAATAGACATTAATATTTTGATAATTTTGATACGAATTCAGTTATCCTTTAAATATGGTCATAAAGAAGTAAAAAGGAAAGAGGAAATCAATTTGCCTTAACCCTGATACGTGTATGAGTGGAAGCCCCTTTTTTAACTTACAATTTTTTCATTGAATTTAAAAACGATAAAAAGAAAATGTGGCATCATTAACAGGAGATAAAAAGTGAACTTCTCCACTTTCTCTATGCTGGAGAGACAGCAAGTAAGCCGTGAATCATTTTCTGAACTTTTGATTATGCCTCGTATATTAAATTTGTCAATTAATATTAATTCTTGCTGGAAATCGGCATTTACTTGGTTCATAAGCTACTTACAAATGAAAACCAAAGAAAACAATAAGAAATATTCTAGGGATAATCATTTATTATTTAGATACCTATGTCATCATTAAAGGAGTATTTCTTGTAACATTAGTTCAACTCAAATGAGTATTGCAATTAGTTTGAACTCCTTGATTGGATTGGCACTCAGTCATTTTCCAGTTGGACCTTCTAGAAATACCAAATTATTCTATAGGCTAGTATAGACTGAAACTTGGGGCCTTGACATTGGAGAAAAAGTGGATGAGTGTATATTTTTTCATGAATGACTATGTATCAAAACAAAAAGCCACTCAAGAATAAGAGTTAATCAGATGGATGAATTACCAGTTAAATGCTGAAGGATATGATGAAAGGATTGAAAATGATAAATGGAATTAACAAAAAGAAACACATTAAGCTTCTACTTAGAATAAGTTTCCAACCCATCCCATATGTGTTAAGTTTACTCTTCCTTTACTCTTCAAGATAATTCTGTGTGGTACCAACCCAAGCTGTTACAATCACTTTGAAGTAGAAGGGCATCACATTTTAGGATTTCTAGAAGTTTGTTCCCTTGGGTTTGTGTAATGTTTCGATATTTTTATTATATTTTTTAGCAACGAGACCTCTTCAGGCGATACAGCTTATACGAAAGTAAATTTTTTGTATCGCTTGAAGAGGTCTCTGTATGTAAAAACAAATAGAAAGTATATATATATATATATATATATATATATATATTATTAATATTGTTATTATTATTACTATAAAAATATGTAAAGTAAATAATGTAAATATATTAAAAAAATATAAAAACTAAAGGGGGTTATGATAATAGGTAGTATAAATGATTCATTTAACTCTATAAAAATACAGTAGTTTTATAAATAACAAATACTTTGTGACCTTGGCCAAAGACGAATAAAATAGGTAAGGAAAACATTTTTAATAACATGAATAAATTAGCAAAAAATAATTTGAAGCGAAAAACTAACTTCAATATCTGAAACGTTTTTGTTCTTGCTTTTAGAGGGATGTGGTGTTTCATCAACACTGTGCATGATAGAAAATATATCAAACAAAAACCTATTTGGAGTAAAAGTACTAGATCCGACATCCGAAACGTTTTTGTTTTTTTTTTAAACCTATTTCATTTGAATGAAAAATATTTCACTCCTTATAGGTGACTATTTTAAATATATAAGCTTATTTTGTTACATTAAGACATTTGACTCTAAAGGAAAAGCTAGGTCAAAACATTTGCAGCATCAATGTAGGAATTATAATCATAATCATGTCAGTCCCTTTAAGAACTCGGCTCTTATTGTCGCGCACTTTACTGTGAAATGAAATGAGTCAGTTATGTGTGCAGATCGTGATGTTAAAATTATAAGATCAATCTCGGCCATCTTGAATGACTTTATATAAATGTTGTTTGGCTGTTTTTGTTTTACGGCATATCAAGCCTTTTCAGGTTATTTAATGCCGAATCCAAAGATTTTGAAGAAAACTTTTTTTTAATAGCATATATTTGTTGTTTTCAAATCGGTTTCTATTCAACCCATAGATGGGACCCTAACAGGTACTACTACTCCAGGTCAGAGTGGACCTGAGAGCAATGGTAATTAAAGGGTAGCTCCACACTCTCCAAAGCCCGCAAGCTGGGGCCTCACCACTGGATATAGTTTAAGGTCATATCCAGGACCAATATAAATGTTAATTTCAACTATATTTCTCGCGGTTAGCATTGACAAAGCTGTTTATTTCTTGTTAATGGAGTCAGAGATAGCTTTGTGATTTAAATCTGCCAACCGGCGGTAATCATGACTCCCTCCACTGATGATTTCCTAAACGATGAAACACTAGTGTCAGTAGATATTAAAAATAATCATAGTAATATATATATATATATATATATATATATATATATATATATATATATATATATATATATATATATATCCACCTTTTAAAACTATATAAAAAATATTTTCAAAGTTAAAAAATTAAAAAAAAAACTTTTAATTCCAAGTCTTTCATCA
>NC_136507.1:52969773-53229773 GCF_053919585.1 Euprymna scolopes | reverse complement strand
ATTTTTTAATATATTTTTAAACAAACTTAGGTCCTTATGCAGAATACAGACAGTGCTATTTTTCAGATAGGATTTTGAAGTTAAATTCAGTTTTTACAGTATCATTTGTTTATTAAATTGTTAGGTGAAAGTACAGAATAGTAAAAATAACTCTTAAGTCCCATCTCCTTCATGTCAAAAATGGGTTTCTAAATAATAACATAATTATTTTGGCACAGTTTGTATTCTGCATAAGTATCCAAATGTGTTTTGTTTAATTATTTGTAAGTTATGTTGAAAATGCTTCCAGATTCTCTCAAAAAATAATTCAGCTTCGGATATGCCCGGGTATATTTTTTTAGTACAGAAAATTTATTATTGAAAATGAGAATAAAAAAAAATAAATTAAAGAATAATTAAAAACAACGTTTGGTTTAGGGAAAAGGGAAATTTTTCTTTAATTTTTTTTTTTTTAATGAGGATGATATATGAGTTTCCCCAGACAATGTTTTCCTCCCTTCGTTATGTGATTTTTTACTGGTCCTTAGTCAAAATATCGTATTTACAATCATCTTTTTGGAGTTGCAAATAGAAAAAGAAAGTGAACATCATCTAAAAACGATTTTTAGAATTAAAAAAAAGCATCTGATACTTTGATGTTTAATAGATAACTTTTAGTGAATAAAAAACAAATCAATAAAAAAAATTAAAGATGAGGAAATGCGTCATATATGTCTGTTCAAATTTTAACAACATGGAAGAATATTATTTCATTGGTTTGTGTCCAAAAAAAAAAGCTGATAGTCTGAATTTTTTTTATCAAGGAATACAATGGACCAGAGTTCATTTGCCGTGGCCGGAAACCATTGGTTAAACTGAATATGCCTTTAAGTGGTGAGGTAAGTAATAATTCGATTTAAAATTTGGATTGATTTTTTTTTTTTTTTTTTTTTTTTTTTTTTTGAAATCTTTTTTAAAAACGAGTTTGGTAAAACTTATGTACAATGGTCTGTTTTACGATTGTTACAAAAATGGAGCGAAAATTTAAATTTCATTTCGTTTTAATCTTTTTTTTTTTAATTGCTCATACGCCCAAAAAATCGAAAGTAATTGATAAAATAACAAAATTAAGTTAACAAAAATTGATATTACGACCATCGATATGTGCACAATTTGCAAATATAAGAATTTTTATGCAATAGTAAAATTTTGGAAACAAAATTTAAGTAGGAGGTTTTTCATTGAACATGGAATATTGCCCAAAATGGTCATATGCCCCAAATATGTGCCAAATTCCGAAAGCCGTTCTTAACATGGGAAGGTTGGGGTGTTTATTCGTTGTAAGCATACCCTAAAACCTATAAAAGTGGACATTTCCTACGTGAATAGTGAGTTGGACTCATATAGAAAAAAAAATACCAAAAAGGCATACCAAATTGATGCTTTTTGTTTAAAAGTTTATTTCGTTTTTGTTAATTAAATTTTATTTTTATCAAAAAAAATCTTTTTTTTTTTATATATATAAAAAGTACGCATTGTTGAGTGTTATTCTTCCGATTACTTTCAATTTTTGGGGCGCATGCTCAATAAAAAAAAAAAAAAAAGATTAAAACGGAATGAAATTTAAATTTCCATTCCATTTTTAAAACAGCCATAAAACAGAGCGTTCTCCGCAAGTTTTACCACCGGGTTAATATAAATTTTTTACTTGAGTTATGTTTGTAAAAAGTTTTTCTTATACTTTATATCCAACACACACACACACACACACACACATATATATATATTATTAATATATATATATATATATATATATATATATATATTAATAATATATATATACACACATAATATACATAATTTCACATCAGTTATTTCAGGCTCTTATTAATTGTAATGTGTGTAGGCATCTGTCCGCTGGGACAATGAAAGACTGATAGATTGCAAAGGCTCTCATAATCTTAAGGTTGTGAGTTCAATCCTTGTATACAGCAATATATATATTCATATACTGCACCACGTTTTCATTAATATGACAAAGGCATTTGACCTAGTTAACAAGAGCGACCTCTTCACGCTACCACAAAAAATAGGATTCATATTATTTAGATCCATCAGACTACTGTTCTCATCTTGAGTGTGATTTTCACAACGTTTCAGTCGATGTAACCTCCAACGTTTCAGTCGATGTAATCTTTAGGTGTAACTTGTCGAACTCGGAAATGTTTCTGTCAATCTCGGGAATTTGTACGGAATTTTAAGTAGAACCCTTTATTTACTTCACGAGAGTAGCATGTTCTTGTTCCGTCAGCCATGACTGGCTTGAGGTCCCAAGTAATTTGCAAATGTATTTTTCGTTTTTGGGCGACCGAAAAATACAATTCAAATTACTTTGGATCTCTATCCAGTCATGGCTGACAGAACAAGAGCATGCTACTCTCGTGAAGTAAATAAAGGGTTCCGCTCAAAATTCCATCCAAATTCCCAAGTTCAACAGAAACATTCTCGAGTTCGACAAGATACACTTGAAGAAAATCGGATGTTACATTAACCGAAACGTTGTGAAAACGACACTCAAAATGAGAACAGTAGTTTGATGAAACCAAATAATATGAATAACCAATCCTCATCTCAAAAATTCAGAAACGTCAAAAAATAAGATCTTCCCCCCAAATTCCTGAGGATGATAACCTCCTTCCATGAAGACATGAAGGGCTCCATCATTTCAATCCATCACTTTCAGAATCTTTCCCCATCCTCAGTGGTGTGAAAACAGGGCTGTGTTCTTGCCCCAACTTTTTGGCATATTTTTTTACTTCTGCAACTATACACTTTTAATGAAACTGAAGTTGGTGTCTATATTCGCAAAAGAGGAAGCAGAAGCCTTTTCAACCTGACCCGTCTATGCGGCAAAACTAAAGTCCGCATGGCCCTCAGGGAAATGCTATTTGTGGATGATGCAACATTAGCTGCCCATTCTGAGGAAGCTCTCCAACGACTCATTGACCACCTCGCCCATGCTTGCAACGAGTTTAGTCCGACAATAAGCCTCAAGAAAACAAATATCATGGCCCAAAATATCAGCAACGTCTCCTGCATATCCATTGGCGATCACAACAGCAATAGCTGTGGCCCACTTGATCAAGAGAGCAAGGAATAACAACATGCTAACCATGAACACAAGGATGGTGTATCAAGCCTGCATCCTCAGCATCTTATTCTACTGCAGTGAGGCATGAACCCTCTACACACATTAAGATCACAGACTAAACGCCTTCCATCTGCGCAACCTCTGAAAGATCTTAGGCATTACATGGCAGGACTGCATTCCGAACAAAGACGTTCTTACCTAAGTAAATCTTCCAAGCATGTTTTCCCTCCTCCCCCAGAGATGTCTGCGCTGGCTAAGGCATGTCGTTCACATGCAGGATGGCCAAATCTCGAAAAACACCCTGTATGGCGAGCTCTCAGCCGGCAGCAGACCAACTGGTAGACCACTCCTCAGATTTAAGGATGTGTGTAAAAGGGACTTCTGGAGTGTTAAAGTCAAGAAGTGTGTCCGGCTGAGTGTGGAGAGAAGAAATGAACAGTGGGAGGAGAGGAGAGGCAGGTGCAAGAGAGCAGCATCAGCAGCAACATTGGCAGAGCCTGATGGAGGGTACCCCTACGGGAAGTGCAATAGAATCTGCCGCTCCAGTATCAGTCTGCTCAGTCACAGCAATAGCTGCTACCACTCAACATGACAACCTTCAGGCGCAATTCTTCATCATCTATCGAGACGGAAGGACGCCAACAACTAATATGTTTCAATCAATTTCATAAAACAATTTCATAAATCAATTTCATAAATCAATTTCATAAAACAATTTCATCATACAATTTCATAAATCAATTTCATAAATCAATTTCATAAATCAATTTCATAAAACAATTTCATAAAACAATTTCATAAAACAATTTCATAAATCAATTTCATAAAACAATTTCATAAATCAATTTCATAAAACAATTTCATAAAACAGTTTCATAAAACAATTTCATAAATCAATTTAATAAAACAATATCATAAATTAATTTCATAAATCAATTTCATAAAACAGTTTCATAAAACAATTTCATAAATCAATTTCATAAAACAATTTCATAAAACAATATCCCAAAATAAACTGGTCATGTAAGTAGGTCATTATTTCAATGTCAATTTTATTGCAATAAAAAATGTTACCTTTATTTTTTTTAATGATTGATTTATTTGTTCGAAAGATGTAACATTTCACTCCATCATTTTTTATGCCACAGCTAGCTCTAACAAGTAAGTATAATACCCATGTAATAATGCACTAAAAGATGTCATGTTCGTACGTTGGTTGTTTTTGTTTTACGGCATATCAACACTTTTCAGATTATTTAATGTCGAATCCAAAGATTTTGAAGGAAAATTTTTTAATAGAATATATTTGTTGTTTTCAAGTCGGATTCTATTTAACCCATAGTTGGGACCCTAACAGATACTACCACTCCGGGTCAGAGTGGACTTGGGAGCAATGGCAATTAAAGGGTGGCTCCACACTCCTCAAAGCCCGCAAGCTGGGGCCTCACCACTGGATATAGTTTAAGGTCATATCCAGGACCAGTTCGTACGTACCTTATTATCCTTCACTTCTTTGTTGAAAGGTGGGATCGCTAGATTTACAAAATAAAAATAAAAGTAATTGTTTAAATTTCATCTGTTTTTTTTGTTTGTTTTTTTTCTCTAGAGTTTGAAAAATACAGCAAATGCTCGTCGAGTGATCATCGTTTTGTTGAATGGTCAAAAACTTGAGGCGATGTGTGATCCGTCCACGACAGGCAAACAGTTATTTCAAACACTCGTCTCCCACACAGGCCTTCAGGAAATCCAATCATATTTTGGTCTCACTTATATGCATGGTAATCAGTCAGATCATTTTCTTTTCTTTTTTTTTTTTCTGTTCTGTTTTTAAATCGATTTATATTGCCAATCTGCAAATATTGATATTTGATGGGGGTGGGGGAGAGAAAAGTTCTTTAGTCATTAGAATCATTTTTAATTTTTGTTTTATGGTGCATATTATAATTGATATGCTTGGGATGGCTTCGAGTAGTGATGGACGATTCCAATACAATTACCGATTCCGATACTTTATAAATCTCTTAATATTTAACCATAGATTTGCTATTTTTTGTGATTACCATCATGTTGTGTTTTTAACATGTTAAATATGCAGATATTTTCTCAAACGTAAAAGTACACTTGAGGTGGGGGGGGGGGTCTATAAATTTTAGTTTTAGTGGTAGTGTAAAATCAATAAATATATATTTTATCATTATTATCAGCAATGGAATATTTTGCTTTAAACAAAATCGAATAAAAAGATAATTAAAAGAATCGTTCTTAGCATCGGAAAATAAACACAAATTTTTCTGATACCAATTTTGATACTCCCAAAAGTTCCCGATTCCAATTAATCATCTCAACATTATTTAGGAGCCATCAAACCTTCCCAAATCAAATGTAAAATCTGTTTGATGTTTCAAAAATGATATCCATAATAATCTGTTGGCAGGAAGCACATGATCGCATAGCATGCTGGGAGATGTGCTAATAAAGGTGAAAAAGATTTTATTTGAAAACAGATATAAAACATAATAATAAAATGTACCACTAATCTATTCTCTTGTCCATCTCTCTGCCTGAACAATGTATCTAAGGAATAGCGATCTATGTGTTTTAGGTACAAATATTTTTCTATTATTTATTTGCAATTAAACAACTAGCATTAAATACTCTAAAAAGGTTTAATATATCATAAACCAAACCTTGTGTAAGGCCAAAGTCCAAGTTTTGTCTTCGAACCAAATCATTAAAAATATATTAATCAACACATAACTCCTTCATGTGAGCTGCATTTTTTTTTCTGCTGATAATGGAAATCAAACATTGAAATACATTTTAGTTTTTCTATATGTGAATCTAATTTTAAAAACTTCATGTATTCTTGAAAGATGCTTTCTTTGATGCGGAAATGTTTTGCCATTTTTTGTTTTATTCTCTTTTAGATGGAGAGCATTTCTTCCTGGACCAAGACACTAAACTGCACAAGGTAGCCCCCGATGGATGGAGAGAAGGAGGCAAAGGCCAAGCAGCCATCACATTCATCTTGTTCTTTAGAATCAAATACTATGGAAACACAGTCCTTGATTCAAAGTGAGGTTCTAAGATTTTTTAACGATGACGCCATTTTAGAAATTAAAAGAATTTCATTAATAAAAACTGTGACTTGAAAATAGATCCAACAACTAATGGTAGCTGGTCTTTTACTGGACAATGGGACGCACATAGTTAGCGATAGAGTAACAAGCAATACAAGAGAGGGACGGACAATGCACGCAAAGACAACATAATTCATACAAATTGATTTAGCCCACCCTTTCCTGTTCCCTGCACTCGTTTTCACAGACGTGATGTTGCTACTCTCAGTCTTTTCTATAAATACTATTATGGCAGGAGTTCTTCATAATTATCTGATCTATTACTTGCTTCCTTTGTTCCAGCTCGTTTGACTAGTTGGTTTAGTAGTCTTCATCAATTTGTTGTTCTGGTACTTCATTGTAGTACTCCTTCCTATTCCAGTAGCTTCTTTCTTAGAACTGCAGACTTGTGGAACACTTTTTACTGAATGTTTTCTTCCTACCCATAGTCTTGGTCTTTTCAGGCATCTTCTGTCTTTGTAATAATAATTCTTGTTAGCTCCTTACATCAAGTGGCTTCATGTCATGTCTGAAGGCAAATTGCCACAAAAAGAAATGATTTATATACTTATATACAGAGCATCACAAAGAATACAGGATTTTAAAGTTTGCACAATGATGAAATCAGTCCAAAATATTTTTGTTGAAATATTTTTAGCAGTTGTTGCGGATGTGTGATGCGTATGTGTATTTTCTCCCACAAGTTGTTTTAGGTAATGCTTATTTGACATGAAGTGTGTGCACGTTGTTCAAATTGCTATATGTAGTATTTTGATGTGATGATTGCTGTAGAACTGGACTGCTACAGGGTAACCCAAAAAAAAAACAGGCCCCAACTCTAATTAGGCCCAGTTTCTTAGTGTTTTGTCCAAATAAAATGAAACTTTGGTCATAACTAGTTTATTATATTCAAAACATCACATCAAAACACTACGGTCTTTGGCCTTTTTTTCTCCGTTCTACTGCATATGTTCTAGATGACCTCCATTTAGCTTTTGTTTTTGTTTTTTTTTGGTCACCCTGTATTTTGTGTCCTTTCTTTACATAGTGAGGGATTGGTTCCCAGGTGTTAGCCCCTCCTACTCACTCTAACATTATTAATCAAAACAAAAAAAAAATGCCAATCGGATTAAATATTAGAATCGATTTAAAGTGAAAAAAAAAACTGTTGGTTTTAAGAAGAGAAATTAATATTTGCCATAATTGTCTTGCGAAACAAAAATAATTATTTACTTTGTAGTTAAAAGGGTATTGATGTCAAAGAAATAACAAAAAACTGACTATACTTTATATAAGACTGGTAGGGCTACCCGGCTTTGCTCAGGGTAAAATTGTAACTTATTTCTATTAAAACTTTTCTATCTTCTCTATCTTTTTTTCTACATCCACACCTTTCTTTCTCCTCTACTCATATATACATACGCACAGACAATTCGGGAATGGGTCGGCATAAAAGAATTAACTAAAAGAAAAAAACCTGAAAAACAATTAGCGTTAATGCCTGGAAAGCAGATAAAATCTGGGCCAGTTTATGGTGAAAGAATGAAAATGTTTTTTTTTTTTATTTGTTTTTTTCATCTGGAGTAATATCAATCTAGAAAATACCAACTTTGTGGGTGTTTGTTTTGTCGTTTTTTAGTTTTAGCCGGACATACATACACACATATATACATATAATTGCTTATTATACATAACATTTACAACTGTATCTACATATTGTTGGATGTGAATAGAGAAGATCTTCACTCTCAATGTTTTTGTGAAATGATTTTGTTTTCCTTTGTCTTTTTGCACAGCCACCAGAACTTGCTTTATCTGCAACTTCGTCAAGATATCCTTGAGGAACGGCTAGAATGTGATGAGAATCGTGCACTCACCTTGGCTGCCTTCGCTCTTCAAGTCGAATGTGGTGACTACCAGAAAGAGATGATGGGGCGAAACTATTTTGTGCCAGATTATTACTTCAGCAAACGTATCCTGCAGCTATACGGCACAGGGTTTATCAGAGATCATACACCAGACGCCCACCGGTCAATCTGCGGACTGAGCCAGGATGATGCAATGGTCAAATTCATTCGGGTCAGTACAAATTAAATTTAAAAAAAAAAAAACATTTTTAAAATAAAGTAAAGGGGGAAGGGCTATCAAAGTGCGTGCATTCCAAAAATGATTACTATATAAAATATCAGTGACTTTATAAAATAAATTTGTACAAAAAATTTTTATGGAAATCGCTCCACGCAAAGCATGAAACCACTTGATGCAAGAAGCTAATAAGAGCAAAAGATTATTATTACAAAGACAGGAGATGCCTGTCAGAGGAGGAAAACAGTGAGCAGGATAAGAGTTCCACAAGTCTACAGTTTTCGAAAAGTAGCTACTTGAATAGGAAGCTGTATTGCAATGAGGTATCAAAACAATGAATTGATAGAGACCACTAGACCAACGAGTTAAACGAGCTGGAACAAATGAAGCAGGAATAGATCAGACAATTCTGAAGAACACATGCCATAATAGTATTTATAGAAAAGACTGAAGTGAGCAACATCACGTCTGAGAGAGTGAGAGGTTGCGGAGTAGAAGAACAGGGGGTCCAATCAAATTGCACATACGTTTCTGCCCCTTATTAAGAATCCTCAAATTGAACAGAGATTCACCAGTTCAAATATGACAGTGTTCCATACATGGTTTGATAGTAGATTTGTAGAGATAGAGAATAGCCGAAGCTGTGAGAAAAAGTTTGGAGCGATAGAACTGATTTTATGAGGCACAGAAAGAGCAGTAGATCTAATGTATAAATTCCAAGAAAGATTTGATGAGAAAGAAAAACCAAGAACTTTCAGAGTCGATTTCTTCTCAAGAGCAGACGAATCCATAAAAATCTTTGGAAGAAGAGGAACATTCCTATGTTTAAAAGACAGGAGCTGAGTTTTAACTTGATGAAACGAAACAAGCCATTTCATATCCTAATTCGCAACCGAAACCAGGTTGACTCTTAGACCAGCTGCATATTTCAACAAGTCAGAGAGATATTGGCAAGAACCAACATCAGAATAGAGAGTGATATCATTAACATAGGCATTAATGATTGTTATTTCTAAATAAGATTCCCGGGAAGATTATTGATATAGAGAAGAAACGATATTGGCCTAGAATAGATAACTTGTACCTTAGTGTTTTATCTTGATGAGAATTAGTATATTGTCTGTCAGGACAGGTCACATATGAGTAAATACTGGAAGGTGTAGGTCTAACAATTATGACAGATCTAATAAAAATGACTCACAAATGGGAATGAAACTCCTGGAGAGCATTGAACCTGAATGACAACCAAGTTAACTGCAATATTTTCAACTGTATGAAAAGAGAAATCAGAAGAGAGTCAGACAATGAGTCAAAGAAATTGAAATAAAAGAAAAAATATTTTTTCCATGAAGGCAAACATAACTAGAGGCTGAAAAGAGTCCGGTAAACAAGATGAATTGTGGGTTCCCTTTGCTTGGATTTGAAACCGACAGTACTGATGTTCTGATCTTTTGCAAACGAGACCACTGACTGGTTCAAAACTGCAATCGAAGCGCATGTTCCCATGCGGAAATTTTATAGTAAGCCCCACTCTCCCCAATGGTTTACGTCGACTTGTGCAACTGCCATTACTCAAAAGCAGCATGCATACCGTAGGTTTAACCGACATAAGTCCAGTTCAAACAGACTGAAGTATATAGAAGCTAGAAATAACGTTAAGAAAGAAATAGCGACAGCTAAGAGAGAATTTACGGAAACCACTAAAAAGCGCATCGAAGCACAAAAACTAGGAACTCGAGACTTCTGGAAAATCTACAACAGTGTAGTAAATAATGGGCAATCAACAATTCCCCCACTAACCAACAATCACGAGGTTGTCTCCTCAGCAACCGACAAGGCTAACATGCTTGCCAGTCGGTTTGCCTCAAACTCCACACTGGACCCTTCCAACCACCCCCTACCTGACTTTCCTATGCGGACAGACGCCACACTAGACGATCTGAAAACCACCCCTGCTCAGGTGCATGCTATCATAAAAAACCTTGACACCTCAAAAGCATGTGGACCCGATCTTATCCCAGCTGTGCTATTAAAAAAGTGCTCAGCCGAAGTAGCTCCAGTTCTCTCCAAACTCTACAACAAATGTCTTAATGAAGCTTGCTTTCCGGGCTGTTGGAAAACTGCTTCTGTTGTACCAGTATTCAAGAATTCTGGCGAAAGGACAGACCCATCAAATTATCGCCCCATTAGCCTCCTCCCACTTTTTGCCAAAATATTTGAGACCATAATTAACCATGCTCTAGTCCATCATCTTACAGATGCTAAACTACTGACTGACAAACAATATGGATTTAGACAAGCCCGTTCCACAGCAGACATCCTCACCGTGATCTCTGAACGTATATACCAATCACTGGACAAAGCGGGGGAAGGCAGAGCGGTAGCTCTAGATATATCTAAGGCTTTTGACAGGGTATGGCATGAGGGTCTCCTCAGGAAGATTAGATCTTACGGTATCACTGGTAGAATACTTAACATAATTAAATCCTTCTTAGATAAGAGAAAAATCCAGGTAGTCCTCGACGGTCGCACATCTAAACAATATGATATAAATGCGGGAGTGCCCCAGGGTTCTATCCTTGGACCTCTATTGTTCCTGATATTCATAAATGACCTCCCCGACAACATTGCCTCTGAGATGGGTATATATGCTGATGACACTACACTCTATGGCAGACACGACAGGAAGACGAATGAACACATTTCTAAAGAAATGGCAGAAACACTAGAGGAAGACCTCCAATCTGTAGTGGAATGGGGACAAAAGTGGTTGGTCGCGTTCAATGCTGCCAAGACTAAACTAGTTTCATTCAATAATTACAAGAAACCCTCTCTACCACCAATAGCAATGGCCAACGACCCTTTATCTGAGAGTCCATCTTTCAAACTCCTTGGCCTAACGTTCACAGGAAACATGAGTTGGAACAATTACATTGAAGGCATTGCCAGGGCCGCTGCAAGAAAGGTAGGCTCTCTCTACCGTGCTAGAAAACTACTAACACCCAAAAGTATCCTGTACCTCTATAAGGCCACCATTCGCCCATGTATGGAGTATTGCTGCCACATCTGGGCTGGTGCATCTGCTACTAGTCTCTCGCTCCTTGACAAGGTTCAAAAGAGAGTCGCAAATCTGATAGGCCCTGAACTGGCATCTAAGCTTCAGCCTCTGTCCCATCGACGAAATGTTGCATCCCTCTGCCTGTTCTACAAGTATTTTAGTGGTGAATGCTCTGATGAACTGCAATCACTTGTGCCCCCACGACGCGAGCACCCTCGACAAACCCGACAGGCTACTAGATCCCACCCCCACACTGTAGAGGTCCCTAGATGTAAAAGATCTTTTTACTCCAATAGTTTCTTCCCCAGAACCGCAAGACTCTGGAATTCCATTCCAGGTCCCTGCTTCCCCAACAGTACTGACGTGCAGAAGTTCAAGTGTAACGTGAACCAACACCTTGCTGCCCAAATCCCTACATAGTACCCCAGTAGTTGTTGCCCCTGATAGTAGCCCCCTACACCAAAGTGGCAATTTGCCTTGTTTGGGGTGAAAATGTAATTAAAAAAAAAAAATATATATATATATATATATATATATATATATATATATATATATATATATATTATATTACACTCTTACTTTTGAATTTTCTTCATACTCGAGCACTCCACTGGGTTTCACTCTCACTAGCCTTATATATATATATATATATATATATATATATATATATATATATATATGTGTGTGTATCTCGACATAGTTTCCGGTCGTCCTGGTATTTTACAACGCTGACTCAGGAGAGGTGTGGTTGGAGGTTGCGCAATTCTTGCCACAAAAATTCCACACGCAGACACTCTTACAGTGGGTATCCATAGTCTGTCTAGACTGAAGGAAGCTACCATATATATATATATACATACACACATATATACACTCACACATACACACATACAATGGGGTTTGCCGGCAGAAACAAAGAGTTCAGAAAGTAGTATCCTGGGGTTTTTAATATTTCTTTACAGGAGAGGGTCTGTAATAGTCCACAATAAAGTCACGAGAATACCCGACTGCAAAGACCAGCTTTCTATGTTATAAATGAGCAGGACATAAAACAACAGAGTACATACATGCTTGCTTCTGAACGAGGAAAAAGTAATTTCTGAATATTGTTTCCTTGAATTGATTTCTTGTTCTTAGAGATATGTTGAGGGTAGATATACCTCTAATCCGTTTGAATATCTGTGTTTGTCTTGCAGATTTTTTTTTTTTATATAGTTCAGTTGGTATTTGTTAGTTGTGCTGGTGTGATAAGTTTTTTATTCCTCGTTTGTGTATGAAATGGGCAGAATTCAGGTTTGATTCAAAAACTGTGACGGCATTCTCTGGAAGTAGTCGCGGGCATTTGTATTCTTTTCTAATGAAAGAATAAAGTTAATAGTGGCAACAAGGTTAGCTGGGTGGGGGAAGTAGAGGATACTCTACGTTGGCGTGTGGGGTTGGTTGGATCTGTGTTTGCTGACCGCCAATCGGCATGGATGGGAATATGTCTGTGTAGATGACGGGGGTGGGAGGGGCTGTATTGAGTGACTGAAAGTTGGAGGACCTTATTGTAAAGTAAATTTCAGTGAATTTAAATATTATATATAAATATTTATGGGTTGACGGGTTAGTATTATTTTAATTTCATAAGTTTATATGTGCTGTTTTTTATTATTATGGGGGAATTTAGATTAGTGCGATTAGTAGGCGGAGGGTTGTAGGTAGGGGGGCAATATTTCTTATTTATAGGTTAGAGGCCTAGGGAAGAGGGGATTTCTAAGTTACTTTTCATTTAAATCGGTGAGGGTATATTTTTTGGTGTAACTGGTGTTAATTGCTAGTTTTGTTGTAGCTTAGTAGTGTCAAGCATGGATGAGATTTGGTTCGGGATAATTGTCTGAGAAGCTATGAGTAAAGTCGCTGTAGCATTAGTATGATCTTGCCGGGGGCATGTGGTTCAAGGAGGGATTTTTAAATTAAAGTTCAATAATCGTTATATATTCAGGGGGTGTGATAATATATATATATGTTCTTAATTTCTGAAAGAAACCTTTTGCTTGAAGACAAAAACAAAATTGATACCTGTTAATGACGAAAAGGCTTTATTATGTAATTGATTTTTCTTTTCCTTTTTTACAAAAATGTAATTTTAAACCTAAATAAAACGTTTTATCCCAGAAACATATCCATAGCATAAAGAATATGTGTATATTATTTATTCTCAGAATCTCTGTTTACATAATTTAAAATCAATGAAGATGTTTTGAATACATCAAATATTCACTTACGATCAAGATGTGCATGTTTATTATTTTGGTTTTATCAATAATTGACCAATAATTGTTAATTGTTATATAAGTTAAAGTAATAAGTCAATCTTTACTTTACAAAATCAATAATTTTTTTCTAGCTTGTCCAAGAACTTCCAGAATATGGGACACATTTTCACAAAGTTTACAAAGTAAGTAACTTTCATTGGAAAGACATTATTATATATTTTTACTTCAATTATTTTCACACACATAATATTGGATACAACCTAATGAATTTGTTTACAGAATGTTAAATGTTAGCGTAGTTGTGTCATAGTAATTAAAAACTGCAACACTTATATTTTTTTTTTTTTGCTTTGAGCATTCTTACTTTCTTTTTCATTTTTCTTTTGTAGATTTAAAAAAAAATTATTTCTTTAGAGTATATGTACTACAATTTTTGCATAATACTCAGCATTAACTTCTCCATTAGGAGGAGAGATAAGAACGTCTGTTTTATTCCACAATTCAACATCAAAGAGTATTGTTGCAGTTTAGAAAGGGTCATACAAAATGAAAATTCAATCCGCATGTATTCACTTTTCAGCTCCACGTTTCAAAACATTTATTTATGTCTAATGGTTCAATAGATTCCATGATAAAAAGTGGTCCTAGATATGACCTTAAACTATATCCAATGGTGAGGTCCCAGCTTGCAGGCTTTGGGAAGTATGGAGCCACCCTTTAATTGCCATTTCTCCCAGGTCCACTCTGACTCAGAGTAGTAGTACCTGTTAGGGTCCCAACTATGGGTTTAAATAGAAACCGACTTGAAAAAAAAATATATATTCTATTAAAAAAATTTTCAAAATAACTGGATTCAGTATTAAATAACCTGAAAAAGGGTTGATATGCCATAAAACAAAAACAACCAACCAAACAACCATGATAAAAAGTAGAATAAAATTGTAACAGTATGCGATGTTAATAATAATAAGGATGTTATCTTTTTGAATTTTTGAGATGAGGCTTGATAATTTATATTATTTGGATTATTCAGACTACTGTTCTCATCTTGAATCTTATTCTTGTTGAACCCAGAAAATTTTTCTGTTGAACTCAGATATCTCTATGAAATTTCGAATGGAACTCTTATTTAATCCAATTGAGTAGCATGCTTTCATTCCATCAGCTATTAACAGGTAGAGGTCTCAAGTAATTTGTGGCATAATGGATAAAGTACTACATAAAATTCAGTTGTAAGTAACACTCTTCTGGAGGTTGAAGGTTCAATCCTCAGTGTGGACGATACTAAGAATACAATTGCAAATTACTTAAGACTTCTACCTGATCATGGCTGATGAAACTGCAACATGAACTGAATACAGTAATATTTTGCTGATCGTTTGGCAACAAGAATGAACATAAGATTTTGATTTCTAAGAAATCTTCAATCAATTTGTGTTGTATTTCCATTTTTTTTTCTTTCTTCCTTTGTTAGTCTAACTTTTATTGCATTATAGTAAGAAGAATTAAGATAAGACAAATTCTGGAAATGGAGATTTATTGAGAGAAAATATTAAATAATTATCAGTAAAATTTATATTCATTTATGTAGGAGACAGGAGACAGTTATATTAACCTAAGTAGCTATAGATAGATGAATAGACTGACAGGCAGTCAGTGTCAATGGTCGCGTGTAACTTCACAATTTTGTCATTAGGACATATTGTTATTAGCAGTTTGCTTCAAACTCCCAAGCTGGTCTACATCAATGTGTAAACATTCTTCCTTGCTTTCATCCCCATGACGTTATATTCAACTCTTCCACTAGTGATACGTTATTCTCAATACATTCTTTCAATGTCCTTTATTTGACACACCATGATCACTTAATCCTGCACTCATTCACTCGTGTTAAAATCTATACTAGCAAATATACTCACCGGTTATCCAACATTTAGCAAGATTCTAATGTAAGCCATCAAAAAATACACTCAACAAATTTATAAAACATTTATTTTCTTTTTCTTGAATAATTTTATTTGTTCCTCTATCATCTTTTTTCCAGACAAAAAATGAAAACCCTAACAGCATGTCATGGATTGGTATTGGGGCACACAGTATGATCATTGCCGAAAATTTGAAAAAAGAACGAGTGATTGTTGACCGTCAGCCGTGGAATATGGTTGACAAGCTCTCATTTAAGGGCAAACGTGTTACTGTCCAGATCAAACCCGACCCGTCCGTTGGAGGAAAACCTTCAAAAGTTTATTTCTATACAAACAGCCATCGAAAGTAAGTTAAATTATTTCAATGTTTGATTGGGGGGGGGGGGCTTTTCTTTTGGATTTTTTTTTTTTTTTTTCTCTTTTGGTTTTCTTTTTTTTCAGTTATTTTTTCGTTTCATTTTTTTCTGTTTTTTTTTTTTCTCATTTTAATTTTATCCTTTTGTTTTATATTTATTTTATTTATAATTTTCATTTTAGTCCATTTTAAATTTTTTTCTTTATTTTTTTGTATTTATTTTTCTGTCCCCCCACCATCCCAAATTTTTTTATATTTTTCTTTTTGTGTAAGTGCATGTATTCTCTTGGACACCATCTTTGCAATATCCGAAACTGAACACACGTCTGCATATATTCCATCCAAAATGAAATCCCTTTATCCCATCTTTATTGATTCTTTATTTTTTTTTCCTCAATTTAATACCGTTTTGTTTCTTTTTTTTACTTTTTAAATATGCCTTGTAATGATAAACAAGAATTGTCATTAGATAAAAGAATTTTTCTTGGGTGTTGAGCCATTCTCATAATAGAAAAAATGTAGTTGTCCGAAGCAAAAGAAATGGCAGCATCAATTCAGTCAGAGAAGCTTTTCCAGATAAAGAATCCAGTTAGGATCAGCAGAATGTGTCAAATCGGAAAGTTATCATTGAAGAATCCAAAGAGATTCATTATATTTTATAAAGTGATTGTGCCATCTGATTGGTTCGTTATTATCACCCATGGTTATACATAAATAAAATCGCCCAAATCTTTGTCATACTCTCTTAACAGGTAAAAAAATATTGCAACATCAATAAATTAAAAAACTGGAATTCCCTTTAAAATTTATCATTTTCCATTAATTCTGAATCGAACTAGCAGTTAGTTTGCAATCATTTTTTTATTTGGTAAGTTCACCTGAGCACCTTTCATAAAAAGTAAAAAAGCATAGAGGAGCAACATTGCAGGGATGGGACAGAGGATGGAGCTTAGTAGATAATATGAGACCTATTAAATTAGAGACTCGTTTTTTGGATCCTATCGAAGAGAAAGAAGCTATTTGTTACTCCATAGACCAGCTGTGATAACAATACAACATGCATGAATGAATGGTTGCTTCGTAGAGATATCATACTGACAGGTGTGAGACATTTTCTCGCACAAAGTAAAGAGAAACCACCTTTTTTGCAGTAGCCTTAGCAATGCTTTCTATGTATTCCATTTGAGCCAATGGGGTTTTATTTCATACCCGCTTCCCCCCCCTTTCCCACACTAATTCAGTTTTTATTAAATTCCATCACTAATGACAAGTGAATTTAAAGGGTGCTGTAAACAGGAAGAATGGAATACCAATGAAAGGGAAATGAGCAACAGAATTGAGATTTACATATTTTTCATTTCATTAACGTAATAAAGCTTCATCTATTTTTCTTTAATGTTCATCGTTGTGTCAGTTAACATGTGTGAATTATTTATTTCTAGCATTCTCAAGTAGTTACGTTCATTGCTGTGCGAATTCAACTTGTCCAGATATCTAATCAACTATTTAGTTTCTATCATTCTTGTAATATTGTCGTCTAAATAATATTTATGGTTCGCACTTTTACAAAATGCATGCCATAATATATACACATTGATGACCATTATTTTTGTAATCAAACAACAACTTGTAAAATCAACAAAGTTTTATTTACATTACAGTGATAGTATGAAAAGAGAGAGAGTTGAGGTCAGTACAGGGGAGGTGTTTTGTTGTTACAGTGACAGCAGAAGTGTGTCAGCTGGCATCTTTCTCTCTCTCTCTCTCTCTCTCTCTCTCTCTTTCTTCTGTCTGACTGACTGCCTTTGTTTATGACTTATATTTACATCACCCACATTCCTTGATCGGAATCTAATTGTTCACTTAATTTGAAATTTCGAATGTTTATTGTTCTGCACTTTTAGCAATTCCAATCGCGTTAAAATATTTTCTCTCATTGTTTCATGATCTCGATTTTTTGATCGGAATGTAGTGTTGACATCATCGCCATCAATTTGATTTATATCTGGTTTTGCCCGGATCCGATATTTTTCGGCATTGTCCATCACCTATGCAACATTCTGACATATTAATGTTGATATTTTTTTTAAAACCTCACTGATCTCTATAGTATTCTGTACTATTGACTAGTGTCAACTAGAAACTGAAAAAAAAAAAACTTCCGTGATTTTGTCTTTTAACCTTTCTAACCCAGCATGGCTGATATATCGACCTTAGCAATAGCTAAAAGGAGGGCACGGCCGATATTTTGGCCTTCTAATATGTTATCAAATAATTTTGTTAATTGCCTATTGTTTTGGGGGGATGATTATTGCTTAATTTAGTCAGGGTCCAAAGGGTTAAAGTTTATTTTATTATGCACAGATAATTGGTTATCAGCTAAAATATGAAGACAAAATTACAAAACATTTTATGAAGGGCTAAGCTCATGCTTCTGTTTGGCAGCAATGAAAAATGTATCCACTTTAACAGTACTCCTATCCGGTTGAAATATTATCAGAAAGTAAAAGTGAATTAAAAGTACTATGTGTATGTGCCAATAGACTAGTGGGGAGTACTAGCAACAAAGAAAAAGTAGGTTAGCCCGAATCAAATAGTTATATATCAGATTGATTGCTATTTGATCCTGAGTTTGAAAATTCGACTGACTTCTATTGATATGTATAGACAGTTCCAATTCCTTAATTCATAGTTGTTTAGGGATCTGGCAGAAATAGCCTCAACAGTGCTATGGAGGCTTCCTTAGTATGTTTCACATAAAATTATATAGAATTACTTTTAATTGTAAGAGGATTAAAAGAAGAGGAAAAACGTTACTATGCCAAACATAACTTCCACCAGAGACTTCCACTCTCTTGAAAATCACTATAATATTTGAAAACTTGTATTCATTAGAAAATATATTCAATAATAAGTGTTAAAAATTTCATTAACATTGAATACTTTTTCAGTGTTTTGGTGATGAAAAATAAAATATTGGTTTATAATTTGTAAGTTTAACAACACAGAATTTTGCTTTTAATTTTATCTATTTTTTGTTAATCAACTTAGTTATGAAGATATACGTCTTCATCAGGCACAGAAATAATTTGTGTTTTTTGTTTTTTCTTCGTGGTGGTATTGTGTTACTAGAAAGATAAAAATCATTGTATGCTGTACTCCTGATTAGAACATTCGAAAAAACAAAACACCGTTAACATGGACTTTATTTTTCTAGTGACACCATCCCATGAGAAAGATTTTAAAAAACACAAACTATGCCTGACGAAGATGTATATCGTCGAAACTAATTTGATTTTAAATAAATAAATGTTTATTTAAAAAAAAAATTATTCTGCATTATATTATCTTCTTAAACCTACAAACTACAATTCAAATTTAAACAAGGAAAAAAATTCTAAAATGTTAGTTTGTTTATATTGTTCCTGTATCGTGTTGGTACAGGTTATAGTAAATAGTATATAAGATAAAAGTTTACTCAGCTGAGAAAAGTTTTAACTTTGCGCAGTTGAGCTATTAGGAGGAAGGAACCTTAAAATGATTGAAATTTGTGCAAAACTTTTAAAATTTATAATTGTATCTTTTGTATTTGTTTCTCTTTCTTAATTTCAGAGGACGATATCTATTGCAAATGTCAACTGATCAACATAAGTTCCAGCTTAAATTACTTAGTCAATCAAGCGTGACTTCCCCCTCTCAAAATAGCAAGCCATGTAAGTGTTACTTATTTTGCTCGTTAGTTTGAATAACATTTAAAAACTAGATTTTTCTTGTTTGAGTTACATTTAAAAAAAATTTTTTTTTTTCAATTACATTTTTAAAAAATTTTCTTTTTTTTTTTAATTACATTTAAAAAAAATTTTTTTAGCAATATTTAAAGATGTAACTTTTTTTAATTATTTTGGTTTTCTTTTCAAAATATATTAATGAAATATGTTTTTAATGAAAATATATGGAAAATAAAAATGGAAAAATTTTTATGTACTTTTGTGTTTACCATCTTATGTTGTAACAACCAACAATTCAATACTTTATTCAGTTAGCAAGCTTATTTAGTTGATTTTTTTTAATCAATAATACTGCTTGAACATTTAATAAAAAAAAAAGTACTGCACAAATGCTCGTGGAAAATATTTTGTCAAATCAGAAAAATATTCAGAAAATAAATGGAAAAACTGACTGTAAGAATACAAACTCTTATGATATTTCGTCTTTATTTATCGAAAGACTTTCTCAGATTTTAATAACAAATTATAGTACATATAATGAATAGAAATAAGGTAGTAAGAATGAAAGGGTACAACTGCTAACGTTTAGGTATATCAGCAGGGTAGGGGGGGTCAGATTTATGTTTAGCTTTCCGTTTCTTTGTTTAACTCTTATTTTCTCACGTCTTTCTATCTTTTATTTTTTTTTTCCTTCTTTTGACTTTTCTTTACCTGAAAACAAAATATCAGCTGTGCCCATGAATTTGATTTGTTCCTTGCAGTCATCCGCTTAGTTTCTCAATGTGTGTGTGTATATATATATATATATATATATATATATAATACGCCTAAATATTATATATATATATATATATATATATATATAATACGCCTAAATATTATATATATATATATATATATATATATATAATACGCCTAAATATTATATATATATATATATAATACGCCTAAATATTATATATATATATATATATAATACGCCTAAATATTATATATATATATATAATACGCCTAAATATTATATATATATATATAATACGCCTAAATATTATATATATATATATAATACGCCTAAATATTATATATATATATATAATACGCCTAAATATTATATATATATATATAATACGCTTAAATATTATATATATATATATATATATAATACGCCTAATTATTATATATATATATATATATAATACGCCTAAATATTATATATATATATAATACGCCTAAATATTATATATATATAATACGCCTAAATATTATATATATATATAATATGCCTAATTATTATATATATATATATATATATAATACGCCTAAATATTATATATATAATACGCCTAAATATTATATATATATAATACGCCTAAATATTATATATATATATAATACGCCTAAATATTATATATATATATATATATATATATATAATACGCCTAAATATTATATATATATATAATACGCCTAAATATTATATATATATAATACGCCTAAATATTATATATATATATATATATAATATGCCTAAATATTATATATATATAATATGCCTAAATATTATATATATATAATATGCCTAAATATTATATATATATAATACGCCTAAATATTATATATATATATAATACGCCTAAATATTATATATATATATATAATACGCCTAAATATTATATATATATATATAATACGCCTAAATATTATATATATATAATACGCCTAAATATCATATATATATATATATATATATATATATAATACGCCTAAATATTATATATACATATATAATACGCCTAAATATTATATATATATATATATATATATATATATATATATATAATACGCCTAAATATTATATATATATAATACGCCTAAATATTATATATATATATATATAATACGCCTAAATATTATATATATATATATATAATACGCCTAAATATTATATATATATATATATAATACGCCTAAATAATATATATATATATAATATGCCTAATTATTATATATATATATATAATATGCCTAATTATTATATATATATATAATACGCCTAAATATTATATATATATATAATACGCCTAAATATTATATATATATATATATATAATACGCCTAAATATTATATATATATATATAATACGCCTAAATATTATATATATATATAATACGCCTAAATATTATATATATATATATAATACGCCTAAATATTATATATATATATATAATACGCCTAAATATTATATATATATATATAATACGCTTAAATATTATATATATATATATATATAATACGCCTAATTATTATATATATATATATATATAATACGCCTAAATATTATATATATATATAATACGCCTAAATATTATATATATATAATACGCCTAAATATTATATATATATATAATATGCCTAATTATTATATATATATATATATATATAATACGCCTAAATATTATATATATAATACGCCTAAATATTATATATATATAATACGCCTAAATATTATATATATATATAATACGCCTAAATATTATATATATATATATATATATATATATAATACGCCTAAATATTATATATATATATAATACGCCTAAATATTATATATATATAATACGCCTAAATATTATATATATATATATATATATAATATGCCTAAATATTATATATATATAATATGCCTAAATATTATATATATATAATATGCCTAAATATTATATATATATAATACGCCTAAATATTATATATATATATAATACGCCTAAATATTATATATATATATATAATACGCCTAAATATTATATATATATATATAATACGCCTAAATATTATATATATATAATACGCCTAAATATCATATATATATATATATATATATATATATAATACGCCTAAATATTATATATACATATATAATACGCCTAAATATTATATATATATATATATATATATATATATATATATAATACGCCTAAATATTATATATATATAATACGCCTAAATATTATATATATATATATATAATACGCCTAAATATTATATATATATATATATATAATACGCCTAAATATTATATATATATATATATAATACGCCTAAATAATATATATATATATAATATGCCTAATTATTATATATATATATATAATATGCCTAATTATTATATATATATATAATACGCCTAAATATTATATATATATATAATACGCCTAAATATTATATATATATATATATAATACGCCTAAATATTATATATATATATATAATACGCCTAAATATTATATATATATATAATACGCCTAAATATTATATATATATATATAATACGCCTAAATATTATATATATATATATAATACGCCTAAATATTATATATATATATATAATACGCTTAAATATTATATATATATATATATATATAATACGCCTAATTATTATATATATATATATATATAATACGCCTAAATATTATATATATATATAATACGCCTAAATATTATATATATATAATACGCCTAAATATTATATATATATATAATATGCCTAATTATTATATATATATATATATATATAATACGCCTAAATATTATATATATAATACGCCTAAATATTATATATATATAATACGCCTAAATATTATATATATATATAATACGCCTAAATATTATATATATATATATATATATATATATAATACGCCTAAATATTATATATATATATAATACGCCTAAATATTATATATATATAATACGCCTAAATATTATATATATATATATATATATATAATATGCCTAAATATTATATATATATAATATGCCTAAATATTATATATATATAATATGCCTAAATATTATATATATATAATACGCCTAAATATTATATATATATATAATACGCCTAAATATTATATATATATATATAATACGCCTAAATATTATATATATATATATAATACGCCTAAATATTATATATATATAATACGCCTAAATATCATATATATATATATATATATATATATATAATACGCCTAAATATTATATATACATATATAATACGCCTAAATATTATATATATATATATATATATATATATATATATATAATACGCCTAAATATTATATATATATAATACGCCTAAATATTATATATATATATATATAATACGCCTAAATATTATATATATATATATATATAATACGCCTAAATATTATATATATATATATATAATACGCCTAAATAATATATATATATATAATATGCCTAATTATTATATATATATATATAATATGCCTAATTATTATATATATATATAATACGCCTAAATATTATATATATATATAATACGCCTAAATATTATATATATATATATATATAATACGCCTAAATATTATATATATATATATATATATAATATGCCTAATTATTATTATTATATATATAAATATATAAATAATACGCCTAAATATTATATTTTAATTTATACAGAAACTGAAACATGTGTATGCGAGTATTGTTTTTTCTAAACAATTTCACTTCTTGTAAGTAAAACAAAAATACTTGAGCTGTGATCAAAACCAAAACCTCACGACAGTGACTCAAGTACGATAACCATTAGGCTTACTTGAAACGATCTTTAAAAGGTGTTTTCAAATCTACTTATAGGTCCTGGATATGATCTTAAACTATATCCAAGCGAGCTTTGGGGAGTGTGGAGCCACCCTTTAATTGCCATTGCTCCCAGGTCCACTCTGACCTGGAGTGGTAGTACCTGTTAGGGTCCCAGCTATGGGTTAAATAGGAAACTAACTTAAAAAAAAATATATATATATATTCTATTAAAAAAATTTCTTCAAAATAACTGGATTCAGCATTAAATAACCTGAAAAGTGTTGATATGCCGTAAAACAACCAACAACCAAATCTATTTATAAGTAATCTGTCATTTAAACAATTCATGCAGGTGCGTATTCATGAAGCAGTTGACAGATAAAAATCTGATGATCCCCTCATGCACCAATTTTTCATTTTTGACCCCTTAGCTGACCTTTTCCGGATGAAAATGGATAAAAAAAATTTCCACATGTTTGAATACTCTATATACCAAATTTCAAGTTTTTGGATTAAAAATGTTGAGTATATAGGTTGAGACACACATTCTCTTTTATAGATATATATTGTTTTAACGTATAATATTGGTATCGAGCATCTGTTAAAGTCATATTCTAAAATGATTGTTAAATAAGCGATGTAATAACGTATTTATATAAGAATTGCATGAATTTATCTCTTAATTTTCGTTAATTTTACTTTCCAGTTGAACCTCCTATGTTTGCAGACATTGCATTTGCTGATTTGGACGAAGAGGATGAAGATGATGAGATGTTTCAGGTATTTTTTAATTCTTATGTTAGACCATTTTCTTCTACGTTTATTAAATTCGCAAAACTAACCATGTGGATTTCTACATGGGAACCTTAATCTTTCCTTTTTGTTTTGTGTTTGTTTGTTTTTTGTTTTGTTTTTTTTCAAGTAGACAATTCAACAATGATTATTTCACATAATGAAATCCATTAGTTGAATGAAGGAGTGATTGACAGAATTTAACTTTTAGTAAACGGAAGTTGGTGAAACCATATGACTTCCAAAGGAGATCTTCCTCTTTTCAGTTAAAATATGACACCACTCCCAAGTTTTACACAATGTAACTAGGTGTAAGGAAACAAGCAACCTGTCTTATTCGTCTCTCTCTCTCTCTCTCTCTCTCTCTCTCTCTCTCTCTCTCTCTCTCTCTCTCTCTCTCTCTCTCTCTCTCTCTCTCTCTCACTAAAAGGTAGCCAACACTTAAAAGTCCAAAGAAGAAGTTGTCTTATAATATTAAACCTCACCTGTTCATCAAAACATTTTGTTTGCCTTTTTTTTCCTTTTTGATATTTATGCAGAATAAGGGCAATGTAAAACACCAAAGGGTGTTGAAATGCTGAGCCAATGAAATAGCAGCAGCCAACACCATTTAAGAAAACATTTAATTTTCATCATTGGTTTATTATTTAAAATAAAACAACTAAATATTTATCTTGATTTCAACAAAAACATCATAAAAAAATAAAAACTCATAAGAAAAAAAAACTTTTGTTTGGTATCAGTTGTTATTAAAAAATAAATATTTATTCATGAAACTTACCTGACAATGAGTGTTTTTTTTTCTTGATTTAAATTTTAATTCTCTTAAAGTTATGTAAAAATTGTATTTTCTTTGTAACAAAAAAAAAATCAATATCGTTTTCATTTTACAGGTAATTTTTCATTGAATTATCTTCATAATAACAGAAATATATTTTTCAATGAAAAAATGGCCAGCATTTACATGAAAACCAAAAATCACAAAACTTTCATCCGGCATCTTCTTCCATTTTACATAAAGTACTTGGAAAATTCCGCCGATAACACGATCCTTATTCTGCATAAGTATTTTTTTTTTAATAGTTGTAGGTTCTTTTCTGGAGTAAAAAAGGAGTCAACTTTTACATTATAGTCTTAATTTAATCCTGAAATCTTAAAAATTGCAAATTGTATTATGATTTACTATCAGGTTAAGGTTAATTGTTAATTTTTTTTTATTTCAATTGTGGATATGTATACATTCACATGTGTTTAGAAAAGGAAGCAGCAGCAGTGACAACTGCATGCGATGTTGTTGAATTATCAACAGCATCTGTTGCGTGTGATGTTGATATGTATATTGATGTGTGGGTTTATGTACATATGGGCATGTAAGCAAACTGTAAGTTTATTCCTAGAATCTGGGAATATATTCCTTTTTCAGTTCCAGTAATAAATTCCTTTACTCTAAACATATTTTATATTTTTTATTCAATTTGATTTTTAGCTTGTATATCATTTTGCTTTCACAACATTCTATGGATCAGCTGGTTATTCAAACACCCCCAGTAACTTAAGATGTTTTGATTCAGTAACGTTAATATCAGTAATTTAAGATTAGACCTTCTTTTACATATTTCATAATTCAAAAGTTCGTCCTAACTTTAGTAAATAATAATGTGGAGAAAACTTGAATCTGATTCAAGGGAAGTATACTGAGCCCAAAGAATAAACATGAATATTTAATTAGAATTAAAAACAACATTTAATAAAATAAAAAAATAAAAAATGGTGATTCTTAATTTATGTATGAGTACAAATTTAAAAGTTGTTTATTATGATTTGATTTTACCTTTAATCCTTTTTATTGTCTTTTTGCAGTTATCATCTCCCGTCTCTCCACTTCCAAATGAAGATCAAAACGTTCCTGTCCAATTAAGGTTAATATTTTAAAAAAAACAACAAAACTCCTCTGCATGATTCATCACATAATAAAAAAAATAGGGCAGTTATTAATGTTTGTACATAATCATATCAGCATGCAAAAAAAAAAAAATCTGTGTTGCTGTAGTCTAATACGATAGTTGTAATATAAGGTATCCTTTTCCTGACCTAAAAGAAAATGGACTCGTTAATAAAATCCACAATTCTTGCTGCAACCCATTTGATACAAATAAACTTCAGTATATGCCTGTACCAAATCTACAGCAATCTTTGTTTTACAATGTGCAAAATTATTAATAACTCTTACACATTCCTATGACACTGCCTTGATTTTGACTGTGGTGACCCTCTTCGGCTCAGACATGATCTGAAACTTATTTTGATAGATAGTACCTTTGAGATAACTCCACAAATAAAAATCTGAGATTAGTGTTAAGACCATTCTGGATCACTCTTTCTACTATTGAGGCGATTACCAAAGTGATCCCCTCATATCATTGAATGGCAATAAAACAAAGACTGTTGGGCATTAATATTTTAAGTTTAGCAAATAAATCAGACATAGATTGAAGTTTATTTGTACGAAATATGATTGGATTATAGAAAAGAGTATGCATTTTATTAACAACTCCATGGGTTGCATTTTTATTTAGGTGTATAGGGAATCTTACTATGGTGTAAAGATTTAAAATTAAAAAGCAATTATCAAAATATGCCAACATTCTATAAGTACTCCACCTCTGCTTCAAACATTGGCCTCAAAAAAGAGTTTGTTCAAAATACTTTTGTGTGTGTGTGTATGTATGGTTTCTTTATTATATTTCATTCTAGGGAACAACAATCATTTTTTTTTCTTGCCTGCATTTACAATATTTCAAGGGGGATAATTCTAGTTTGTTTAAAAATTTGGGAGATAACTCTATTTTATTTGTATGCATTGCTTTGACTTGTAAATCAGTTGTTTCTCCCATTTCCTCTTTGATTTATTTATTTTTTTAATTTATTCATTTTTTTTTAAGCAGGCGGTAATTTTAAAAGACTTATTTTAAAATATTGAAGTCAAAATAGCTGCAACATTTTTGCATGTTTAATCTGTGATTAGCAATTTGGAAAAACAAAAAAAACATATTCCAGCTGACATGCCACAAAAATAGATGGCAATACAAATATGCATATAACAATTACATATGACTATATAGTTACTGTTCTCTGCAATAACTTTGACTATATTAATAAATCGATTTTAGTTGTTCACCAAGTTCATGTGGGTTTTATCATGTCACTGCTTGCCTGAGTCTTACCTGCACGAGCTTTGCCACCATCACAGGCCTCGGATGAACAACACTAGCGTCCTTCTGCTTGCATTGGTGGAATGACTCGGTCAAAGAAAACAACGAGGCTCTTCTGGCACCGAAAGAAGACTTCCCATCAGGCTCTAAATTCCCCCAGAAAAAGTGTGTAACACTCAATCAGGCCTGAACAAAGGTTGCCAAAACACAGAACAACCTGCACAAATGGGGCTGTCTACAGGATGCTTGGTGTCCCTGCAGTGCCAACATTCATACTATGGTACACATCCTCACAAACTGTCCCCTAAACTAGGCATGCTCCGATATGTACATTGACCGATGATGAATCTCAAGATGAAGTGGAACGCTAATATTGTTTCTGCCTTTTTTTTTACGTGATTGGGGTGGACCAGGAATAAGAATATGATTCAAGAAATTTTTTAATTAAAAAAAAAAAAAAATAATTTAGTTTTTTTTTTTTTTCATTATTTTCAAATTTTTTTTTAGATGAGGATTGATAATTTGTATCATTTGAACAACTATTTTTATTTTGGTTGTTATTTTCATAATCTTCTAAACTTCTTCAGGTGCATTTTTTAGAACTTTATATACTTCCTTAAATTTGGCAACTTATGCAGAATTTCGAACTCAACCTTTTAATAAATCCACACAGGTAGATTATTCTTGTTCCATCAGCCATAACCAAGTAGAAGTGTTAAATATTGTTTTAATGTTTTATTCTTAGTTATTATTAATTAAGCTTAGATTTAAGGCTTCCAAAATCCAGACTAGAATTCTCCACATGAACATGTGGTACAACAGATAAAGGCGTTAAGTGACAGTCTTCTGAGAGTTTAAGGTTCAATCCTTGTTACCGGCTCTAGCATTTCTTACATGATCATTATTGATGAAATAAAAACAATCTACCCCATGGATTAAATAAAGGGTTCAGTTCAAAATTCCATATAAGTTTCTAAGTTTGACAAAGCTTCTCAAATTCAAACATATGCACCTAAAGAAGATCAGAGACTATATCAAACAAAACATTGTGAAAACAACAATCAAGATGAGAATAATAGTCTGAATAATCCAAAAAGATAGTTTTCAAAATTTATATATAATTGATTTACCTTTGTGTTGAAATCTTCAAGTAAAAAAATCTTTTTTCATTTTTAGATCAATATTTTTTTTTAACCTTGTTTTAAAATTATCATTCACAAACAAAAATTAAAATAAATTTTAAAGTTAAAATATTCAATTTAAAAAAAAAAAAAATGGATAAAGTTACACCAAATCTATCGAAGATTCGTCATTGCTCCAGACAAACGTGTTGCATCCTCTTTGATTGTTTCTTTGTCCTCTCTTCAGTGGCAGCATGACTAAGCCAAATTGCCGTAATTCCAGCTATGACTTGCATGATTCTCCCATTTCCATCCCATCTAACCATTTATTTTCCTCGATGCAATCACTCGAAAACTTGGCACCAGTGCCGTCACCTGCATGCTTGCATGAAATGAATTCCACCTGCCTCAGAATGGCTCAATTCACAGGTTCGTAACATCATCCACATTTTTCATATTTTTTCTACAACGAACGATCAACATGTGCAATATATGCCTTAAATCTTTTTGCGGATACATGATTTTTTAATAAATTCATAGTTAATATTATAAAATTTTTAATAATACAACATTATTGAATTGCATTCATATAATACATATACATAATATACGCATACGTATACATAATAATAATGAAACGAAATTATTTATCGTAATTAGAGATAAAAAAATAAATGACATTTTTGTGATTACAGGTTTAAAAATAGAATTGATGAAATATTTTTTAATTACAGATAAAAAGTTAAATTAATAAAGTATTTTTTGTAATAACAGATAAAAAAATAAAATTAATAAAATACTTGCCGGAAAATGTATTTTTTTCCAAGCAATTTTTCAAAAGAATATGTCATAATTTGAAAAACAAAATATAATAGAAAAATGTACAAATCAAAATTTCTGAAATATTTCATTAGATAAACCCCCAACAATATCATTAAATCATAGATGATTAAAGTGTGTGTGTGTGGGTGTGCGTGTGCGTTTGTGTGCCCCAAAAAACTTTTGTCATCCGCATCATACAGGCACAAACGTGGCATCGTTAGAAAAAGTGATCTCTCGGACAAAACATTTTAAAAAATCGTTGATTATTTCGTGTAGAAATGCTGTTTTATTTGAAGTGTATTGTATTTGACAGTTTGAAAACTGTGCATGCATTAACTGTCATTATGTTCTTCCATTTTAAATAGCTACATTTGCAACGTCATAACATTTATATCCTTGTAGGCCCATCAATAAGGTGTTCACTTACTAACTTGAGTTATGTGAATTCGCACGCGGTACACATGAATTTTTTCTTTTTTTTTTTTTTTTTTTGCTTACAAAATTTTGGTTTCTGTTTAGCTTCTGGCTGATGCCACCCAAGTCCTGTTTTTTTTTTTTTACAACTGGGCAACGCCAGCCGCCTCACAACTAATCTATTAAATAAATCTCAAACATCTGTGTGTGTGTGTGTGTGTGTGTGTGTGTGTGTGTGTGTGTGTGTCTGTCTGCTAAAAACTTTTCTCAGGCACCAATGTGGCATCATTAGAAAGAGCAAAAAATTGGAAAAATCAAAAAAATAATATCGAAAAATTGGAAAAAAAATCGTTGATTAGTTCGTGTAAAAATGTCTTTTTCTTTGAAGCCCCCCGCCCCCGCTAATCTGTTAATAAATGAGGGTCATGAATCCGAAGCAGTTTATATAAGCGCCTATAAGTATTTTTTAGTCTCAGTTACCAGAGGCTGAGAAAGGTGTTCTTATTAGTAATTGCTGGAAGATGGTTTTATTTTCATTTTTTCCCCCACCTTCTCATTATAACATTATATTAAATTGCTTATTGTAATCATACCCATGTGTTCGTCTTTCTTCTGCCAATCATCCTATCAATGGTGTTCTTACTTGTGGATCTGTTGAATCTTTGGAGCATACTCTGAGCCAAACGAATTCATCATAGTGTGTGTGTCTGTGTGTGTGTGTGTGTGTGTGTGTGTGTGTGTGTGTGTGTGTGTGTGTGTGTGTGTGTGTGCATATTTGAATAGTCAGTATTTGTGTCTCTTGATAATGTAGTCTTGCAGAAATTTGAATTGTAGTTGTGATGATTGGAACTAACTTAAAATGTAAATCTGGCAGACATTCTTTTGTCTGTTGTATATAAATTACAAGTAATTATATTTTTAGACCCAAATACCCTTGCACTGACTGACCTGCATATTTCTGAAAATATAGACTGAATAAATGTCAGGACTAAAAACAAAGATGTCAGACAGAAATTAATCCTCACAACAGATCAGATGGATGGTTAGAAATATTGTTTCAAGGGAGCTCAGCATTATTTTGATATGTAAAGTCAGAGAAGGTTTTCTTACGAGTAATTACCAGAAAAAAGATTGAGAGAAATATTGCTTTTCACACTCTAATGGGTCTATCTATTTCTAGAATTCAATTTGTAACTAACCTTTATCAGTTTCATAGTTTTGTGTATATAGACTACATCTTATTAAGTAGTTAATGGTTATTTTTTATTTTTTCATTTTTGATTCTTTATCATATTTTCAGGATAGTCTTTGATTGCAAGCACGGTTCCTCTTCAAATTAGACAGTATCAAAAGACACATTAGTTTCAGAGTACTTCCCACCCATGTTGATTTTATCCTAATGGTAGAGCTAAAATTGCAAGCACTTCCAGCACTCAGCATATGCATCTAAAATTCTAAATATTTAATCTGATAGACCCCCAAAATCTCCTTGTAAATTTATGTTTTTACCATTATTACTAAATCCATTTTTTATTAAATATGATTTAATATTTACACACCATTTTTATGGGGAGATGGTCTTAATGATTAATAATCTAGGTGCGCCAATTTCAGATCCAGTTGGTATCACTTTTACTTTTGGATGTTGGCAATCTTAATGCCGTTCCTCCTCAATCTGATTCTAAAAGATTCCAGGAGAAATCAATGCTAAGTACAGAATCAAGCCAATCAAAAAGTCGTACTATGCAAATTTATATAAATTTACTTGTTTGATTGGAGCAAGAGTATCAGGCCAACTTGGAATTAAAGGTTGCAAGAAAATCATAACGTTTCACTCTTCTTTACATTTTATTTATACTCTTTCATTTGTGATTGAGTGTGAACGGAACTATATAGTCATTTTTGTTCTCAGTCAGTGTGCCTCTTTTTGGTGAGCTTAATTTTTCTCATGTTATCAATCAGATTTGTATCTAACTTTTCCCTCGTGGGAAGGCAAGTAACTAAGGAAACACATCTTTCATTTGCTTAGCTTGATTTGGAGTATCTGCTTTTACAGCATATCAACCGCTTCAAGTTCATTAATTTGGAAATGAGAAATTACTGTCGTAAAGTGGATAACGGTGCAGGCTAATGACCTGCATGTGTCAAATTCGAATTTCACTTATGGATGTTGGCAACCTTCACGTGGTTCTCTCCTATAATTAACCGATTTTAGAAGGAATTGGTGAAGCCAATATGAAAAACAAAATCAAGTCGGTCAAAATCATGTGTACCGTGCTGATTTATATGATTGACTTGTTACCATACTTATAATAAATCGAATCCTATGAATACTCCAAAATTTAACCTAGAGCAATTGCTTTTTTGAGAGTTATACTTTCAAAAAACCAATTACTCTTGGTTAGAAAAAAAATGTATGTGTTTAAATGCTTATGGTAAATCAAATCTTGTGAAATACTTTAAAATTTAAATATAACTTTCAAAAAAGCAATTGTTCCAGGTTTAAAAAAAATGTAAGTTTTAAAAAAAAAGTGTTTAAAATTTCTTTTGTACAATTCTAATTTCTTTGTACTTATCGTTTCTACTTTACAGGTTCTAGTCCATATTTGTCACACCCATCTCTTCATGAAAAATATTCTAATGGTAAGATATGCATACTTTCTTCAAATATTTGTTATTCCATGTAAATTACAGTATTTGAAATCTGTTTAGTGGACAACTTAATTTTAAAAGTGTAATCAAATTAACAAATTGTCGCAATTACCTGAAATGACAGTAATTTTGTAATTTATAGATTTTTATAATTGTAATTTATATAATTCATAGATTTTTATAATTGTAATTTTTATAATTGACAGATTTTTATAATTATAACTTTTATAATTGACAGATTTTTATTAGTGTTGAATTCTTTATTCGTTCTGATTCGATCCGACATTACATATTCATCTGCTCATTGCTCTATAATTATGCTTAAGACAAGCAAGTAAGAACTGAACACTCAACACAATACAGTATCCTACGCTTAATACAACTACTAAATACTTTTCCCCTAGTACTGAGAGGGATAGCTCATGTTGCCAGGACTAGCAATAATAGTTCATGTAACTTAGCTCATGTTGATTCAAATTTTCTTTTAATGTTTTTACTGTTAATTTCTCTCAGAGAAGATTAAAAGAAATTTTTATTTTGTGCTATTTTTTATTAATAACATTTACGACCAGTTATCAAAAAAGAAACAAAAGATAACGACAACAACAAGAGATAGGAGGAGAAATAAATTGCTTCCACTCAATAAAATTCCAATTATGTGAACAGCAGCCATCCAGATAATCTGCTGAGATCTAAGAAAATGCTAAAGTGTGTTCGTTTTTGCCCCTAAATGGATTTGATTTTCCAGCATGATAATTGTTACCTTCATTTTTTTTATCTTTCATTTCCGTGTTTTCCCTGTTGACAAAGCCACAAATTCGCTGATTGCAACCCACTGCAGAGGGGTAATCCCTCCTCTATCTTCTTAAAATGGAGCTACCTATAGGTTGTGGATAACGACTTATGATGTCTTAGGACAGGATTGAGATGACTGAGCAGTTCATGGTTTGGTTGCATAAATGGTCATGGGACTTGTAAAACTCCTTTTTGGATCTTATTTAGGCGAGACGAGAGGACAGAAAGACCCTATCTGATCAATCAACTGGTCACATCATGCCTTACTATGGACTATAAGTCCATATCCAAGCATATCATTCAATCTGATTCTTTTAAAAATCAAAACCTTATTTATCCTTTTTATTTTCCTCCCAAATCCATATATAAAAAAGGCAAAAGTGGAGCATTTTTGTATGTCCAAGAAAGGCTTTTTCCAGGGAGGAGGAGGGGGGGTTTACTATTTTTTACAACTTTTATATACTCCCTAGATCATAATATATACTCCCTTTTTTTTTGGGGGGGGGGGGGTTCTCGAGAGGGCTGCTATTTCTTAGAATTTTTTAATATACTCCCTAGATCATAATATCTATGATTTGCAAACGGACGTCGTCTCTACATTTATTTTGATTGACTTTTATAAAATTCCCTCTATTCCGTCCTTTCACGTGTTTGTTCGTCTTTTGTGTATAAATAAAGCAAAACTCATCAGCAGCCTTTCGTGCCAGGACGTCTTGAAATTAGCTTTGATCAATGTTGGGACAACTCTTCATATCAAACAATTGCTATTCATTTGGAGAGTTCCCCCTTCTTGGGGGAGCTGGTTTTCCCCAACATTGTGGAGAAACAAATAAATAAAACAGCAGAAAGTGTAAAGCTTAACTGGCCTTCAGCCAATGTTCATTTCTGTGCCTGCGTAATTCTTAACTTATTTGTGCAAGTCAACTTTTTGATTGACATTGCTTAATTTGAACGCTTTTCACTTCCTGTGGCGTTATAGCATAGCGGTAAGATGTCAGGTTTTCTTTCACTTTTTTTCCGCCTTCGCATCATGGGTTCATCCCGGGTTTGAGCCTGCCTGCCTACTAACACTTTTTTTTTGTGCTCAACACACACCTCCAAACACCTGGGCAATGCTGGGTACCCCTGCTAGTACATACTAAAAGGTAGTGGCTTAAGGTCAATCGTGTATTACCAATGCTGAATTTTCTTCTAAGAGCAATATATTCTAAGAATACAAAATAATTACCTTACCTCTAGAATTATATTTGACAACTTTATTTGGCATTAAATAATCCATAGATGGTTGATATGTTGGAGTGCAAATCAACCATTCCTGTGAATTAAATTTGATCTCTTGACAACTTACATCCTATTTTTGCTCCTTCCAAAGCTACATCATTCCATCTACATCATTTCTGCACATACAGGAAATCATACAGACACGCATACATACATTCACCCACACAACCACGCACACACACGGTTTCACGTTTTATCTTTTTGTTTTCTTTCACAGATCACCCTCATGCACCGCTTCAGATCAGTCTTTCTCCAGTTCCACCTTTAAATTCAGCCAACTTTATTAATGATAGCAGCAACAACCATACCATCAGTACCACCAGTACCACCATCAGTTCAACCAGCCACGTATTGGATTTCAGTGGCTACAATGGATCAAGCGATGGTGCCAAATCTGTCTCTGTAAAAGAGGTGGTTCTGAAGAAAGACGATACAAGTAGCATTGGCATCAGCTTTGTTGCTGGGACGATTCCTGGCACTGGTAAGAGTGGTGCTAACGGCAGCGGCAGACACGGCAAGCAGCCAACCCCCATGCCAGCCATCTTTGTTAACTGCATCACCCCAGGAGGTCCAGCTGACCTTAGTGGCCACATTCAATCTAATGATCAGGTCCTTGCCGTTAATGGATCAACAGTGACTGGACTTAGTTGCCAGGACATCATGAACCGAATTGAACAAAGCGGTCATTCAATCCAGCTTTTGCTTCTGCAACGATCTCAGCAACAAACCGCAAATGAACAATCCGTACCAACCAGCAATGAACCTCATGCCAAGCTACAAAGCAGCCCTCCTTGTATAACCCCTCCTCTCCCTATGGACCAAAGTTGGTCCAGAAGTGCCAATGACTTTGTTTTGAGGAATTCACGCACCTCACCTTCACGGAGGCACTCATCTGGTTCAACGCTTGATTATTTTTATCGTGACCCTTACATTCCAGAACATCGCGCATCTGTTCCCAGTATCTTGGAAGCCGTCCAAGACATAAACACCTCATCGACCACATTCTTCCCAAAAATTCTTCCCAGTTCTATCTCATCTCTGCAGGAATCCACAAAACCAAAAAGTCTCTCAACAATGGAAATTCCTTTGAACTCTGTAAAAAGACAGACGAACATTGGAGATTTCCGTAGCCAGAATGGGACTTCTAATTTTGGTAAGGAAATTCACAAGACTTTGTTTTATTTCTGTGCTTTAGTTTCTCTTCCAAATACTTTTAAATTATTTTGAATTTGAAATCTTTGGCCATATTTTTTATGGAACTCGCTCCAGACATGACATGAAGCTAATAAGAATGAAAGATGATTATTGTAAAGACAGGAAATGCTTATTGGTCTTTGTCTTGAAAAGACCAAAGCTATAAGTAGGGGGAAGCAGTCAGCAGGAAAAGAGTTCCACAAGCCTGCAGTTCTTGGAGAGAAGCTTCTGGAATAGGAAGCTATATTACAATGAGGTATCAAAACAGCAAATTGATGGAGAGCATTAGACTAATGAATCAAACAAGATAAAACAAAAGAAGAAAAGCAGACAATTTTGAAGAACATATACCATAATAGTATTTATAGCAAAGACTGAGACTGCCAACATCATGTCTGTGAGAGAGAGTGTGAAGAGAAGAAGAAGAAAGGGTGGGACCAATCAAATTACAGGTACGTTTCTGTACTCAGTGAGATTAAAACTACAAATTTGCGGAACTCTTTTCCTGCTGACTGTTTTCCTTCTACCTATAGTTTTTTTAGTTTTTTTTTTTCAAGACTAAGGTCAATAGGCATCATTCTTGTTAATTCCTTATATCAAGTGACTTCACACCTTGTCTGGACCGATTTCCATAAAAAAAATTAATATTCACAATAGAACAGTAGTATACTGATCGTGTGTATGCAATCGACTTTAATTTAACTAATTTGCATATTGCTTTGCAAAAACAAAAAAAATCATTTCATTAATTAACTATTCATTTTTATTATTTTCTAATTCAATGTAGCACATAGTTCTATTTACGAATTTCTTCTGTATTGTGGATAAATGCTTAGCATTTTGGGTGAAAAGGGGCAATACAGAGACGCATGTTCCACTAGAATAATATATAATTCAATGGGGCATATTTTACAATAGCCAACAAAACAAAAACGGCGGGAAAAAATAAATATACAACAAATAAATGTTACCAAAGGCAATATAAGTTACTCTTCTACATACTGGGATAACTTTTTTGTGTATTAACTTATTTTAAAGCGTTGTTTTTTACTTGAAAACAAAGTGTCAAGGCTAGAGTTAGAATGAGAAAACATGGTCTCCTTGTAGTAATGTCGAGCCTCAATAATCGCTCAAAAATCGAAATTTGAATAAAGTACTGGTAGAACATAACATTTTCACACAATTAGTGACATTTATTTGATGTGTTTCTAACAGGATTTTGTTTAATTTTCGATTTTTGAGCAATGAAGCTCGACATTACTGCAAGGAGACTTATTTTTTCCTGCTCTAACTCACCAAATCTTGACACTACATTTCACAAGTTAAAAAGGCTTTAAATAAGTTAAAACATTAAAAAAAAACTTATGTAAGTAGTAAAAAAGTAACTTTGTTTGCCTTTGATGACACTTTTTTTGTTGTATGTTTTTATTTTTCACCTTTTTTTTTTGTTGGCTATTGTAAAAAGTACCCATTCAATAGATGAATGCTAAAAATGTTATAAAAATATAATAATTATCTAATTTTCTATGATTAAAAAACAATAACACATTGATGTATTTACAAAGAGTGAGGGCCCACAGACATTGCTTATAATATTTTTAAAAAATCCTTCTTAAACAATCTTTATTCATTTTTTTTTCTTTTCTGAAGTCTGAAAAATTATTTTTCTTTCCACCTATAGAAGAATTTACATTCCAAATTTTATATTTCCTTAAAGGATTTCCTCAATTTACCAGGACTTTACCACCGAACTCTTCATTGCCTTCTAAAAACCAGAGGTGGTCCTCAACAGAATTTTTATCTGCACCTTTGGCATCATCAACCCCAGCCTCTTCTCCATCCAGTCGCCGTATCAACAGTTCTAGTCATCGTCGTATGTCACTCATCAGTGCAAAACGATTGCTTGCGAAACAAAATAAGCAAATACTATTCAGGTAAATCATTTCTTTCTAAATAAATCCAAACAATTTATATTATTTGAATTCTTCAGACTACTGTTCTCATTTTGAGTTTTATGTTCACAATGTTTCGCTCAATGTAAACTCCGATCATCTTCAAGTTTATCTTATCAAATTCGGGAATCTGAATTTCAAATGTAACCTTTTGTTTAATTTACGGGAGTAGTCTACTCTCATTCCATCAGACATGGTTGGGTAGAAGTCCTAAGTAATTTGCAATTGTTACCTACACTGAGGATTGCACTTTAAACCTCCAGAAGAGTGTAACTTACAAGTAAATTTTATCAGGTATTTTATCCATTGCGCCAGAGCAAAGCTCAAAATATAATTACAAATTATTTAGGACTTCTACCCAGTCATAGTTGACAGAAAAAGAGCATGCTACCATCATAGATTAAATAAAGGGTTCCGTTTGATATTCTGTGCAGATTCCTGAGTTTGACAAGAAGATTCCCCAGTTCAACAAGATTCACCTGAAGAAGGTTGGAGGTTATATCGACTGAAACATTGTGAAAATGATTCTAAAGATGAGAACAGTAGTCCGAAGATTCCAAATAATCAATCCTCATCTTAGAAATGCAGCAGCATAAATTCAAGCAATATTTTCATTCCTTCTTTTTTTTTTGTTTTTTGTTATCCCAAATTTTTCCAGCCTCCCATGTGAGTTTTGAGCTTTTGGATTTTTTTTTTTTGTTTGTTTGTTTTTATAAATATAATGTGTCTTTCTCATAATCAAAACTGATTACAGTTGTTTTAAAAACAAAACCTCTCTCTCTCTCTCTCTCTCTCTCTCTCTCTCTTTCTCTCTCTCTCTCTTTCTCTCTCTCTCTCTCTCTCCAGTTTGGGAAATTTCTTGACTTCAGCTTGCTTTGTCATTGGTTACTCATATCTCTGATTAATAATATCAATAAAAAAAAAAAAAAGTATGAACCTCCACTCCCCTTTCAGTTCTCCATGAAATAACAACTTGCATGCAATGGATCGACCATAGTTTCTACACAGAAATGTAGGAAAAGGTACCATTCCTTTGCCTTGATTTGACTCCACTTACTCTTGGGCCATCACCTTATAATGCTGAATGTTTAGCAAGGAAGCATCAAATATTTTGAGTAGGACTTGGCCAAAGTTTGAACCCTGGTCTCCTGGTTCATTAGCAAACACTATGCCAAATGGGTTGGCTTTAATATTAAATGATTTGATATGCCTTTCAACAGACAGAATCATTGTTATGTTGCATTCAGAGAACAAAGTCATCTATACTATATTTCTCTTCATCTTTCTGTCCATTCCACTTTTTCTCTGAAACTACTAGGCTAATCTGGATGAAATTTTGTATGAAACTTTATAAGGCACAGCAAACTAAGTATTATGGTATCTGTTTAATACATAGTTGGGGATTAATAGGGGTTAGCATTTAATGCGAAAATGAGTACAAATTTAACCATATTATTCAACCATCAATTTGGCATAAAGCACTCATTCTAAATCAATGAGCTATAACTTTTGACCCTTTTTAGTGGGCTAAAAAGTTTAGTTACATTCGTGATGCTTGAATACTGTCACTACTACTACTACTAGTCATCCTTGGATTATGATAAATGTTGATCCTTGTTTCTGTTTTTTGTTTGCTTTGCTTATTTAGACAAAAGACTGGATCAATCCGGAAAGAAAGGCTGAATGAAAAGTTTTATGAATGCTTCCTATCCAAACAAGATGGATCATTAGGACTCAACATAATTGTAAGTTTTTCATATTAGTTTTTTTTTGTTGTTTTACTGTGAACAAAAGGTGGAGAGTCAACTTGTGTGGAGGTAGATCAACTTGATGAACAGTAGTGTATTACAAAACTTGATTCTCAACTCATACTCCTATAAAAAAAAAGTTGCCAATTGTCAACTGATTTCTTACTTGTGAGGAATAAACTGGAAAACATTCTACTCTGAAGTCAGTTTTAAAGATCATGACTCTCAATTCCTGCAAAAAGTTTGACTCCAAACCTCTCACTGTGAGATGACCTAATAGTTTCTAAACGTTTGCATCAAAATTATGTAACAATTAATGTATAATAGTGTGTCACCTCTCCATGATATGTCTGGATATCTCAGGGAGTGTGCTAGACAAAGGAAGACCTGACTCAAGTGTATAAGAAACGATATTACGTCATGTAATCTGGCTGATGTCTGGACTGGACTCCATGCAAAACAGGTGTTAGAGATTGTCCGATGTTGCTCATCCAGGAGTCCAGGATACTCACCGCACCATAAATATCATAACCAGATGAAGAAGAAGAAGAAGAAGAAACTGCCACTATACTGTCTCAGGGATGCATGTGTTTTGCAAAAATGCGCAAACCTTGAACAGTTAGCATAAACTTTTATTGACAATCAAAACATGATATATTTTAGACACAGGATAATTAGTCATCAACAAAGCTAAAACTGAAAAGGAATTTCAAAAAATGTTATTTCAAAAACGTAAATACAAAATGAAGATGAGGCAGGGATGAGGAGTTTACTAAAAGCTTAAGATAATCATAGACTTAACAAACTTACAAAATAGAAAGCATAATGATCTAAAAAATACTGTAGAAATGAAAATTACAAATTATGTTAATAGTTAAAAGAGGTAAGACAAACGTTTCACATGTGGTGAGCAGATAAGTTCATTTAGATTAAAGAAATACCAAAAAATAATTCAACTTTATTCAGTTCTATCCTAAGAGAGAAGAAAGAATTCCACCAGGGATGCTCAAAAAATGTCAAAATATTTAAAGGGATAGAAAACTGTGTCATAAAGCCATGAGTAAGGCTACTAAAAGGGTTCAAGGATGGGTACCAGAAGCCTCAGTTTGAAGGAAACCCCTAAGAAAAAAAGGGATCACAAAGATAAAATGCTAAGTGATCTACGCTAAACAACTGCCATTCCCTTCTCCACACCCTCCTCAGTTTTTACAATTCTCTTTTACAATATTTCCGCATTCAAATAAAAATCAAATTTTCAGATTATTAACAAAAGACAATAACTTTTTATAAAATTATGAATTTAAAAAAAAAACTTTTTATAAAATTATGAATTTAAAAAAAATTTTATAAAATTATGAATTAAAAAATTTTTTTTTTATGCAAGTTTATTCTAAGTCGCCCATTCACACTGAGTTTTTTTTTTCTGGTTGTGTGATATATAAGATTTGTGAGTAAAAATGTGAACATGCATATTAAGTGTTGCACGTTTAGTGCTGCATACTTTTGATGTATGCAAATAGCACAATTGCTGCAGGTGAAAGATGTTCGGCCAAGAAAAGAGAGCAAAGATTACATTGAAAATATTTCTGATGGCCACCGAGAATTTTATCTCTTTTTGGAAATAAAGTAATGTCTTTTGTAAACAGAGATCCATACTGAGAGGGACCTAGTTGAAAAAAATAATGTTCATAGAGTGTCTGCAGATAGGTTGGTTGGTATAAAAGTAAGATGTTCATTTCATCCAGGTTGTTATTATTTTTGCTCACAATAGTTATAGGCAACTGTTTTATGGAAAAGTTAAATAGCAAACTGACTCTCACTTTACTATTTCTGTACGTTTATAAAAACACACTTTTGTAAATATACCAACGTGTTATCGTAATTATTAGTGGCTCTTCAAAGTCACAAAAAATACTTATTGCAAAATTTTCATGAAGCGCTTCCACCCACTGTTTACCTTTGTATAAAACTAAATTAAACTAAATATAGTTCATATTATAATCCCTTATACCTAGCATTGTGTTGCAAACTTAATGAGCAATTAATTAGTTTAGGAATGAATCCTGTACATGCAAATGTATAAACATATTTTTATGTGGAAATGGGTAACCAACCCGGAACATTCTACATAAGGAACCAAGTCACCAGATTCACCGGCCCTTTTTGAACAGAGACTTTCCCCTGAACGTTAACACGCTTTATTTGTCTCTATGTAAATAAACTTCTCTTTCAGTATTCAAACCACAGTGTAAATTTATTTATTCCTTTCATGGAATACTTTATCTTTGATTGTCCGTATAATAGGCCACCTTAGGACATATCACATATAAACATACCTAACTTTATATAGGTAAAGATAATAAATTTTTCTTATTCCAAAAATGCAAATAAATCTTGTTTTTTTAATTTGAAAGAATTTTTATTAAATTTCAATATCGAAATGTTAAACGTGAATTGGCACTACATGGTTTCGATTTCTCAAAATATTGGTATTTTATTAAAGTTAACTGTATAAGTTGAATTTCCCTTAACAAAGAAGAAACTAAAGATTGAAAATTGAGTGTGCACACATATTTTCTTTCAGTCAACATATTAAAACCAATATTTGTCATTCAATAATTTTTCTGCAATTTTCAGGGCGGTGTTGATACAAAGACTGAACTCGGTGGTGTCTATGTCAAATCTCTCCGTGCTAATGGATCAGCCGAAAAGCAAGGAACAATAAAACCAGGTGAGTTTAAAATTTACTGACTTTTCTTTTCTCTTCTAAGTATGCAAATAATTTTATTTCTAGAAGGAAAAATTTTCTTGTGGAAAATATTTTCTTTTCATGAAAATTAGAAGTCATTTGTATTCATTACTAATGTGGCCTGTGTCCTGGCATTGCCCGAGAAAATCAAGGAAGGCAAGTAATTCCTGCTGCAGTGTGTGTGTGTGTGTGTGCATGATGTTTGTTAGGGAGGGTCATTATCACCATTTTGCGGCCTCAGCCGAAATTGAACTCACTACACCCTTCCAGTATTCCCTATCTGTCATAGCACTCAAAAGATCTTCCTTAAAGATAAATATATCTTGTTGTATCCTATCTAGAAAAGTTAACTTTCGTGATCGATTGTGAGATGATAGGTGCCTCCACAGTACAAATGATGAAACAAGTTCATTTGTGGCACGAGTACAATGCTCAGCAAACAGAACTCGTCTCTCACAAACTGAGGTTGATACTCTCGGTAAGTCTCCATATATCATTTCTAGTTGGGTGGTTTTGCTGTGAGAGATTGAGTACTCTTCTTAAAAGACGTGTAACATCCATCCAAACGATGCTATTGTTTTGCTGAAAAGGAAGAGTAGAAATTTGTTTTTAATAGACAACCTATAAATGTATTGCAACATGTTGAAAATCAAGGGTACTTGTGCATTATAATTGGATATTTAAAACATAAAAAATAATAAAAAATGAATTTTAAATGAAAACACTATTACTTAATTACATGTCAATGTCAAAGTTAGTAAAAATTTCAAAAATTACAAAAAACGATCATGTAGGAAATCTTCAAAATTATTTTTTTACAATAAAAAAACTTTGTTATTATCGCTCCATCATTTTTTAATTTGAAATAGTGAAAGTTAATTTTTTAATTAACTTTCACTATTTCATAACAAGGGAGATAAATCAGTTTGTCATACAGAATAGACTAAACCGCTAAAACTGCTTTATTCAATAAATTTTATTTTTTCTTGTAATTATTTTTCTACTTACCCTGCTACCTTATTTATTCTACCTCTACTAAACCAAACACATCCATCCATTATTTAAATGTGATCAAGCAAACAAGGTACCCTGTTCTGCAGACATTTCTATATACTATCTAGATTTAATCTTTCAATGAGGTTATCAACTCTAAGCCTGTCTTTAAGACTTGCATTGCACAGCCATTGTATCATTCTCAAATCATTTCTCTTCAAGCAACGCATGTCCTCAATCCTCACTGGCCAGGTTTCATTTCCATGCATCACCATACTGTGTACACATGTTTAATAAACTATATTGACAGCGGTAATGCTCAGTTTGATTTTTTAATTTAATTTCTATCATTTTTTTTTTTTATATAGGTGACCGTATAATTCAGATCAACTCTATCAATCTTGAAGAAGTACGACACGAAGAAGCTGTGAGGATCTTACATGAATGTCCCACCAAGTGTTTGTTGGTGCTTGGTCGCAATCAGTGCAGTTCAAAGCCTGTTTTCACCCTTTGTCCACCAACAATCATGATTAACGGAATGGTCACAGCAGAGGATGTGAATCCAAGAGAATTGGTCAAAGAAGAAGTGACAGTAACAAGTAGGAAAATGGCTCAAGTAAGACAACATTGGAAACATTTCAAGTTGAAATAAGTTTGAATAAAAAATGGCGTTTGTTTCTTAGTGAAATTACATTTCAAAAGACTGAGTTTAAAAGATATGGAACTATTTAAGACTTCATCATCATATTTGGTTGGACATACATTTCATTTTACATACTAGCATATGGTGGATGGCTTTAAGAAACTGACTTGCAAACTAACTTAACTTTGGTCAGGTCTTTATTTATCCATCTTTATCCATTCTTGTCACTTCCTCTTATGTTTTCCTTGGCGTTCTGCTGTTAATTGGATCTACTATCTTAACTGTTCTACATCTACTAGCCCAATAACTCTCATCCCTTCTTTCAATAGGGTCATACCATCAAAGTCTTCTGTTCTGCACGCATCTCCCTATACTGGCCAGATTTATTCTTCCTCTGAGGTCATCAGTTCTAAGTTTGTCTTTAAGACTCACATATACAATGATTTAATATCAAATTATATAGGTTTATAGGTATATATCAGACATCCTGTTTCCCACCAGAGAGCTCAATGTATTTAACATACAGAGCAAATATTTAGAACTATAGGATAACTTTTTTAATACATGTCAGGCATTATTACTGCCTAAAATTGGCATCTTCAAAGCCTGGAATTGAATCTATAACACACCATGTCATATTTTTAAGCATCACAGAATGTAAGAGTGCTGCTGATCAGATAGTATGGTGGTAGGACCTGCAAGGAAGAGGTGAATACAAGGACAAAGAAAGGAAGGATGGGAGTGAAGAGGTAGCTAGAAAGAGAGGAGATAGTAAGCTGTTCACTGTTTGACAGACACTAGAATTAAAGATATCAAAGTAAATCATCCAATTATTATAACTAATAATTAACTAAAATATTATGTTTAAGTATATTATTTGCCCGGTCAAATAATATACTTAAACATAATGTTTTAATTTATGCAGATGGCGTATGAAATCAATCCTCTATTGAATATTATATATTACGAGAAATAATTTGCCCAGTGGACTAATTCGCAAAAATAAATAAAAAATAATAATGATAATGTCATTCATCAAATTCCATCTATGTTTGCTTACAATATCATATCAACTGATATAAGGGTTTGACAATGAATGCCCTGGAAATGTCACTTCTGATTAATGTTTAGTTTTAAAATATGTAAATAAAGAAATGATGTGCAGCGATTTTTAATGGTACCTATTCTTTTATTATAAATTGAAAAAATTAAAATAAAATGGTGAGGTACACCCCAGCTTAAACAGGGGACCATTCGATCTGTAGTCGACTACTCTACCACTGAGTTATATCTCCAGATGACAATAGTTCTGTTTTTTAAAGAAGAAATGATTTGCTGAGAATTGAATCAACCTTGGTTTGCTGGGAATTATCTCCCTTGGTTGGTGTAATGTAAAATATTCCCCTGTAAAAATTCTTTTTTTATCTATAAGAAAGACGTTTTTAAGATTGGATTTTTTTGATTTTCGATACTTATCAGATGAATTTCTGTACAAAACATATCTAAAAATACTGCCTAACATATAAATTATCTTTGTGCGAAATTTGCAAAAGCCTATGAGAAAGGAACTCACACACACAAAGTGACTTTTATTTATATATATATATATATATATATATATATATATATATATATATATATATATATATATAATGAATATTCTTAATTCATTTTTATTCATACAACTGTTTCTGTCCATTTTTCAAAACATGGTTTTCTTGATATTAAATTCAACGTGTTTTCAAAATGCTTCATCAGTGAATTTTTTCTCCTATTAAGATACCCATCCCCTTAAAAAAGAGTTATTAAAATCAATTTTTTTCTCCTATTAAGATACCCCATCCCCTTAAAAAAGAGTTATTAAAATCAGTTTTTTCTCTTCATTTTACTTATTTTTCTCTTTTTTCCAAAGTAGACCAATGAAAATGGATTTCTAGCTGCATCTTTATGTAGCTAATTATTTAATATAGCTAAATATTTAAAATTTGTTTTCTTTCATAATTATTTAGCTACATAAAGATGCAGCTAGAAATATTTAAGACACTTGAAAAAAAAGTTTGTTTTCTTTCATAATGTTTTCCATTTTGATTTGTTAACTTATTTTCCGTCTTGAGCAAGTAACACTCTCCCTATCATCCGAAAATTTTAGAAACTAATTGTATTAAGTCCTTGAGACCTTCTCTTTGCAAACAAAGAGAAAATTTCTTGGAACTTAATGTAGTTTATATCTTTTTTCTTTCCCCATTTATATTTCCATCTTATATATTTTTTTTTCTTAATTGTTATTCAAGTCAATTTTAGCTCTGTTGAGCGAGGTGCAAAACCAATCAACTTGCTTTTCATTTATTCTTTTAATTTCATCATGATTAATAAAATTGGTCAATACATAGCTATCAATATTGTACCCACCAAAAATATAGTTAATATATATATATTAGTGATGGGACAATTTCATTATTTTTCTCTAATTACGATATAATTTCCACTCTTTTAAATTTCTAAATATAGAGTTGTTTCTTTGGGGAGAGTTACCACAAAAACAATGAAATATGATTACATATAATTTCCTAAACGTAAAAACACACTTATGGAGATGATCTATAGATTTTAGTTTTGTTGGCAGTTTAAAATCTAGAAATATTTATCATTTCATCATTAATACAAGCCATGCAAAATTAAGATTTACCAAAAAACAAAAAAATAGCAGTGAAAAGAATCGTTTTTGGCATTGGAAAATAGACACAAATGTTTCCAATACTGAATCGAATACCCCTAAAAGTTGCAATGGTTTAGATTCCCGATTACGATTCATCATTCCAACATATATATATATATATGATAAAGAAAATTAAAACTGTAAGTTGAACTTTACAATCAAAATTTATTGTTCGACTGAATACTCCAAAAAGCAATTTACAAAATCCTTATTCCAGCAAATTATATTTGTACCAATGCTAGAATTTGCTAGTTATGGCATTAGGTGAAACCACAATTTATTGTAGTCATAAATTGCCAAGAAAAACAAGTGAAAAAATGTTGGATGTGTAAAAAGAAATATATAAACAAACCGTGCATAATATATATATATGTAACATTTACAAATTCTACTCGTTTGAACACTCTACACTGTTTACTGTCTATGCTCGAATTTGGCGTTTATAAGTTGTTACTTCCCTTCATTCTATGGCACTTAGTGGTCCAGAGGTAAAAACTTAGCAAATGGAGTCAATTGTTACTATTGAAGAATTCTTGGTAAAATTATTTATTACAAGAAATGGAAGTCCATAACAATTAAACGACTCGAATTAATATATTCATATTAATGTGTGTGTGTGTGCGTGTGTGAATTCAAAATATTATATTAAAATATTTTAGGAATATTTTTCAGTATTTATTGTAATAGTGCTCAATATATAGCAAAGTTTAATAGCACAGGTGTATACTGAGTTACTCTACAAATGCAATTACTTTTTGTGACGATATCTGGGATTAGAAACACAATTTCATTTCTGTAGCCACTCAAACTACTTCTGTAGTAGTAGTATATACATAATGTATGTACATATATATATATATTATTTTATTCATTTATTTATTTTTTTTTTTTTTTCAGGTAGAGAGAAATTGGAAGCCTGAAAATTCAAGTTCAGAATCTTCCATGTCGGAAGTCAGTTCCTCCATGGATTATCCCCGTGTGAAAAGTGAGCTGGCTTTGTGCAACGAAGAAGATATAAAGCCCCCCAAGAGGACAACCCCCAACAACAGTGAAATGGCAACTTCGGAACAATCCCCACCCCCAGAGCCCCACGGTGTTCAGCAGGACGTCCAGACGATCCCTGTGAACACAAGAATTAAGGATGTGAAAGTAAGTCATCCAATTATTAAAATGTCCAATCAGAATATTTGGATCCACCATTAATTTTTGATCTGCCTTAAAATTTATTGAATCTAAAAGTAAGAAATTAGTCTTTTTAATCAAATTCGTATTATTTTGATTATTTGCAATTCTGTTCTCGTCTTTTCACAACGTTTATCTTGTTGAACATTCTGTTGAACGCTGGAATCTGCATGCAATTTTGAACAGAACTTTTTATTTCATCCATAGAGGTAGCATGCTCTCATTCCAGAAGCCTCCATGGAATATTGATATTTTCAGGTAGAAGTCCTAATGTATATATTATTGTATTTTTTGAGTATTGCCCACATTTGGTATTGAACCTTCAACCTCCAGAAGAGTGTAACTTAGAACTGAATTTTACCAAATACTTTATCAACAGAGTTTGAGATAGATTCCCAAGTTTGTCAAGGTACACGTAAAGAAGGTCAGAAATTACATCAGACGAAACATTGTAAAAAACGAAAGGTGAGAACAGTAGTCCAAATAATCCAAATAATTTGAGTCAAATTGTTGCAAGAAATGAAAACATTTACAATAAATGTTGAAGAGTACAATTTAAGTAGAAATTGTGTAGCGGAGGGGTTCATAATGGGGCCAACATTTATAATATTATGTGGTTATACAGTGACGACGTTGAGACAATTACTTGGGAGATTCACATTTATAATAAGAGACTGATATAGATGAAGAGATGTGTAATCGACAGTTCTTTTTAAACACAGAGGGGAGATACATTATTGATGAGGGGATGCAGTTTACACTTTGGAAGGGGTTTTACACAAAGTTCAATATGATGGGACAGCATGATGTTATATAACAACAGAAGAAAACACATTACCTTACGGTTGAAATGACGACCGAGACAAAGGCTTACAAACAACATGAAGACATTTATTCCAGTTAGTGATGAGAATGGTCAGGTATTCGATGCCACGTTTTGTCCTTTCCTCTCTTTCAAAAGGGCTTAGGCTAACTCAACTCTCCTCTCTAAACTCTAACTCTCTTGACTCAAACTCCAACTTTCAACTGATTTCAACCCTAACTTAACTGAATATATTGAATGTATATTTCTTTGTGATGTCAGAACATGGCCAACATGTGCCTGCTTAGCATGTGGATTTTGCATCTGCTTCCAACACGTTCTGACACACAAAGAACATTCCTTAATTTTCATTATACCATTCTACCTGCTCTTTCTTTGTTGTATAGTTATTTCTACTATAATGGACAATTTACTACATTCCTGGAATTGCATCTAAATAGCAATATGTATTTCTTTTAACTTTTAATCACTGACTTCGATTCTAGTATTCTCCTTTAATAAATATTATTTTCGATTCTAATTACTTCATTTCTCTAAATACCAAGATATAAAATATTTCACAGAAACACTTTCAATAAATGTTAAAAGTACAATTTAAAGAAAAACACTTTCAATAAATGTTGAAAAGTAAAATTTAAGCAAAAACACTTTTAATAAATGTTGAAAAGTACAATTTAAACAAAAACATTTTCAATAAATGTTGAAAAATACAATTTAAATAAAAACGTTAATAAGATCTTTTAGTAAATTTGTCAAGGATGTTGCTTAATTTCATTTTCTTAGTAGGCAAATGTCAGTGAACATTTTCTGTGTAAAAATAGCTAAAATAGATTCGGATATTTAATTAAAAATTGTTTCGTTCAATTAGATATGCTGATTATCTTTTCTATACAATAAAATCAAAATTAATCATTTCATCAAAGTAAAATCAGTTCATTAAAGTAAAATATACAGTCACTAACTTTTTCAGTTTTTCTCGTATAAGTAAAAAATTTTATTCGTAGAGCTGTCATTGTTGGCAGAACTTCAGTACAAGTATACATTTTTCTCATTAGGATTGAGCCAGGCTCAGCTACAAAGTGTTTTAGATGATCCACGAGGCACAACTTCATGTCGCACATACTTCAGATGTCACCATTTACTGTGGCAAACATGTGCTTGAAATGCAAGTTTAGAAAGGTATCTTGCAGCAGATTGCCAGTACACCATTACGTAGAGTCTCCTACCCACCAGATGAGTTTATTCAGAGGTGCATCACATCCAGTAAATTAAATGCGTCCCCGATACCAACTTAGAAATTTTTACGATACAGCATGGCTGTATTTATCTGGAATTACACTGCTTAACTACATCTGCAATGAGGATATCCGAAAGCACCATAGCATTATACCAATTGAGAGCAAGATGAGGAAATCGCAGCTCAGATGGTTTGGACATGTGCTGAGGGCCAGCATCGACCCCGTCGCAAAACTTGCCTTTGCACTAGAAGTCACTGGAAAACAACTGAGGAGTAGATTGGTGATGTGATGGGCAGACACTCTGCACAAAGATCTCTGTGAAACTGACCTTCAACTAAACGAAGCCTGTGATCATGTCAAGTGGGAGCAAAAATCTATCACTGTTGACCCCGCCATAGCATAACATATAAGAAAAAGATTTCTATGCATTATATGCACAAGTAGTATTCACTTTGGGCAAGTTGAACCCACTTCCCCCCGAAAGAGGAAGTTTCAAAGGAATATCAAATTCAATTCACAAGTGGTCCCCAGTCATTTGTATATCCCGGTTAGGGGAGATGACGATGTCAGATTTTTGTAGTTCTGACAGGCAAGTGTTGACATCCTCCTACATACAGCGCCTGGTATTCCGAAATGGTCATCCATTTGGCACTGATCAAGCTCAACGTTGCTTAACTTCTGTGATCTAATGAGAATCGATGTATTAACATGATTATACATATGTTTCTTTGTATTGTAAGATTATGACCTCTAGCTTTGATAATTGACATTTTTTTTTAATTTACAACAATGGAGTTATCTTTTCTTTCAACATAGATATCTACTACAAAATGTATCATTAGAAATTTACTAAAATTTTAATTTAAATTCTATCGATTCTTCTCTGATCAACATCAGTTGGAAAGAAACACACTTATTCAAATAAACCAACTTTGTTAAATTTTTTCTTAATATTTATTTTTGCAGAGCATCCAAGAAGGTGTGCCGCCAACAATAATGGAAGGTAGCAGTGAAGATCTGCAACTCAAAGACAATGAGAACTTCACATACCAAAAAAGTGGTGCCACCAAAAATGAGGGCATCCCCAAAGAGGGTCTACAAGAAGACCTTACATTTTCTGATGAAAGAGACAAAAAGGTAAAAAGAAATAGTGGAGACAGATGAGTCCACCTTTCCACTCCTTCATGATAAAATTTCTCAGATGAAAAAGAATCGTTTCAGAAGACAAATTTACTAATAATGAACACACTTTTATTAACTTGTAGATCACACATGACTCATTGGGTTAGTATTTGTTTTATACATCATTAAATAGTAGAAGATTAAAAACCAAAATTTTGATCAAAATCCATTACATGATTTTGATTCTAGAAAATATCTCAAATTTATGCCTTAAATTTAAGGGGAATTTTTTCTTTCTTTTTTTACTTGAGTCACCACTTATCAGGGTCTGAAGTCCACTCGAGGACCAGGTTTAATAAATGTAAGGCGGTGGTGTAGTAATCACTTATGGTGTAAATTGGGTAGAATTTGATTATTTATGAGGACGGCTTAACAGGAATTTGTTTACATTAGATTTAAAGGCTACATGTTGTATTCAACCGGGAAGCATGCCAATGGAACAGTGTTCCAAAGGCAGGCAGTTCTGGGAAAGAAGCTTTGTTCATGTAATATGCGTTTACATTTAGGCACGGATAGAGAGTGGGGAAAAACATATATAGTGGTTGTATCTAGTTGAGTGTTTTTTTGTGAAAGTTTGGCAAGGGGAGAAACCATAAAGTGGAGTTCAGTCGAGCACTTGCCATGAAAATATAGATAGAGCAGGGACAGGCTCGCAACTTCTCTTCTGTGTGAAAGAGGTTGCAGGGAAGAGAAAAGGGCATCACCCACTAGGTTTCAAAGCCGGTTTTGAACTCTATCAAGACAGGATAGGACATGCCCAGATGTGGCAACAGTACTCATTTTAGAGCACACCTGGCTCTTATACAGATAGAGAATTGCACCAGCAGTGAGATACTTGATCCAACTATTTTCCTAGCGATTTTGGCAACAGATTTGGTGCATGTGTTCCATTTCAGATCAGGAGTGAAGATCAGTCCTAGAAGTTTGTCAAAGACAAGAGCCATTCATTTCAATTGGGATGTGGTGGGAATCAGAGTGATTATTGAAATTCAGAAAATCTTGTTTAACTAGAGTTTAATAACTATGAATCAAATTTAATGTAAATCTGAAATATTTGGTTTTCAAACGAATAGTTGTGCTCATATTATGCCCCCTAAAACTCCTTTAAAGTACTCCAAAGAAACTGATTTGTGGGGAATATGTATTAATTGTTGTCTAATACATATTGTTAATATTTTTAATTCAGTGATATCTCATTTTTTGTAAAGGCTATCACCCCCCTCTTTTCTCCCTTTTTATAAAACTAAATTAAATATAGTCCACATTATCCATCCTTCCAATTAGAAACTATGTTTCAAAATTCATAATGATCAGTTAATTAATTTAAAAGTTAATCCTATATGTAGAAACGCATAAACATACACTAACTTCATATATAGATTTACAAAAACGTTTTGAAATTTCCCAATATTTATTAAACTCTCTTGTGATGTCATAAATAGACCCTTTTTATTTCCATATTCCCTTTTTCTCTTGTCGTTTGTTTTTTTTTCGTTGTTTTTTTTTTTTTGTGTGTCTTATTTCCATGACATTTTTCTTTGCATTTTCAGATTTAATTCTGAATCTATGCACATTTTTTTCAAAATCTTTTCTGATTTTTAAAATTCCTTAAAATTTAAAGAGAAGAAAATCATTCTTCCCTTGATTGCTTTCGACAGGTCCCAGGAACCAATTACGAGAGATGGAAACATTTCGGAAATGGCGCTTGTCTTCGGCAGGAACCCTCCAACTCAGTAGTGATCTCTGCTGAGAGGGGGCAAAGTGGATCCCATGCAAAAGATGACTCCCTCATACATCAGAACACAGACCATGGTAGTGATGGTCCGACTTGCTCCCTTGGGGGGATTCCACCAGAAGACACGTCATATTCTTCTCCAGAAAGCAAGACGACACTAACAACTTCTCAGGTAAACTAAAATCAACATTTTTTTTCTCTCTCTTACTCTTATATATTGAATGTTGGGTACTTTAGCTCGTATAATATAATGATTAATTTCCGTGTGAATGTCCTTAGTGTTTTCAAGAACACAAGGAGCAAAAAGTTGTCTGATAGAGCCAGAAGGTCAGCTTAGTCAAAAAATATGAGAAACAGGAAGTAAGGAATGTGTGAATTGCATGAGAGTGACATCATCGATAAAGTTATTTGAAATTTTATGAGACTTGTAACATATTTCTATTAAACTTCTACCTTTTTACCTTTCTGTATACATCTTTTTATCTTTCTATCCCCCCCCCATTATCCTCTTTCTTCCTTTACCCAGCCCATTCCTCTCTCTGAATATACACACACATACACACATACAATTGTCCTTTATCTAGATTTTTCGAAAAACGAGTTGCCATAAGGGCAGTAACTCGGTGATAAAAAAAATCAGTTACTTCCCTTTTAAAATAGTGGGGAGGGGGGGGAGAACAAAAGGTCAAAAGTCATATTATTCAGGTTCATACAAATTTACAGGGAGGGAGCGTTCACTGTTGACCAATATGAGATAAACTGCTGTTCAGATGATCTGCTAGAAATAAATATTGACCCACTGTATTGCACACATTAATTACTCTCTAGATAAAAGAATCCTGATGTTTAAAGGAACGAGAGATTAAAATAGCAACATCAAATTCATCATCTGGTGATCAACACCATTTTTTACTTTATTCTTAATAGTAAGGGAATGTCTGCCATTACTAACCAGCAGAGCATTATTACTATCGGCCGAGGTTCAGGCATGAGTATGCAGTGATCAACCTGCATACATATGTGATGTAAGGAAGTGAAACCTAGCCAGTAAGGATTGAAGACATGCGTTGCATGAAGAGAAATAATATGAAAATGATATGATAGATATCTAGTGTGAGTTTAAAGACAGCCCTAGATATGACCTCAGAGGATTAAATCTAGACAGTATAGAGAGATGTGTGCCGAAAAGGAGGGTTTGCTGGCATGGCCACATTGAAAGAAGGATGAAAGTTTTTGGGTTAGTAGATGTAGAACAGTTGCATTAACACGGTCAGTCCACAAGGTAAGACTAAGGAAAACGTAGTGAAATGAATAGGATGGTTTGAGAGAAAGAAGGATAAATAAAGTCCTGGTTAGAGATAGGTTAGTTTGGAAGTCAATTTCTAAAAGCTGTCCAATACATGCCTACATAAAAAACGGACTTTAAACTGATGATAATGTTCTACTACTACTACTACTACTACTACTACTAAATCCCGACTCTTCATCTTATATGCTATTCTTGTGATCATACAAGCTTCTAATAATTTGTGTCTGAAGTAGAATACATCAAACAAAAATATTTTTGGGGCAACAGTTTATATTTTCATGTTTTTCTGTATTGCCTTATTATTATTTGTTTCTTTTATTTTTTCTAACAGCCAAAGGATTATAGAGGAGTAGTGTCACTTGAAACAGACCTTGCTGAAAGTCAATCAGAAAGTGCGCTTAAAGGGGGTGACCCTATGTCAATTGATGTCGTTAATACGGCAGATGGGAGTTCAACTCTAGGAGACGAGCTGACTCCCGACCAAGTAAACCCCAGTAATGAAAATGAGGAAAATATGATGCAGCAATATTCAGATGCTGGAAAACGCAGCAGTGATGAATCATTAAAACCCAAAGAATCAACAGCTGAGGTATGTTACCATTTTGGTTTTATTATAATTTGATTACTGGCACCATGCTTAATTATGGAAAATTCACACTCGTTTGGATGTTGTGTTGGATTTTATTTGTGCTATAGAAGATGGAGGTGCAAGCGTATGTTCTTGGGGTTCTTCTTCTGTTTGTTTCCTTACTTTATAGGAAGTTTCTCAGTTCGTATAGGTTCATTACTTTGAAACTCCTAGAAACCATGCATATTACCTCAGGATGTCTGATGTCAACTCCAACATAATGGCTACCAACAGTAAGCTCAATTGCACCACCCAAGATAAAGAGGGAAGAGGCAACTCAAAAATGGATTCAAAACGTCAAAGACACCAGGAACTTACAAATCCAACAAATTTTAAAAGATGCCTCAGAAACCTTTAGACTCAAGTTCCGAAAGCCTTTCAACAACTCAAAAATCAAAAATTTCGACCCAGTTAAAACATGAAAGAAGGAATGGAGAAACAATACTCCCAAAAGAAGGGGACATCATTGAAGATCCAACTATGCGGCTCCCAAGTTTTGCTCAAATAGTAGGAAGCAGCAGGTAACTGCAAACCGGATCAGAACAAGACACGGTAGGACTGCAATAAACAAACACAGGTAGAGACAAATAGACTCCCCAATCTGCCCAAAGTGCAAAGAGGACTAACCCATACGATACTATTACTGTTACTTTGGGGGTTTTAAACGATTTTCATTAGTTGAAAATACTTTGGGTTAACACATTCATGTGAAAACTAACTTGCGTTTACAGGTGAAATAATGAACTGAAACGAAACGGAGAAAGAAAGAAGGTAACTTAAGCAATTTGCTTTTAGCGTCTTAATCTTACTACAGATTAAAATGACTTCTTTATAGAAATACTTTATTTTGGATTAAACTCTGCAATTAAATTATCTTTTTTAATAGGTTTTTAAAGTTAGTTTTCGTCGCATTTTTATTAGAATAAATAATCGATTAATGGTAAATAACAAAAAAATGATTATTTGCAAAGACCTACACACACACACACACACACACACACACACACACACAAGAAGTAGTTACACACTTTTATTAGTCTAGAAATCGTATTGCTTAAAATAGTCACTCATTTTTTTCTTTTGTTGTTGTCATTTCTTTCCATCTCCGGTGCTTTTGGCTGGCTTTATGATATTCTTTTTATTTATACAAGATTTCCAATTTGTTTTCTTGGTTTTGTGTTGTTTGTTGTTTTTTCTAAAAATGAAAATAATCAAACATTAGTTTCCTTTATTCCAGAAAAATGAATCTTTGAATGCATTGAACTTAGGAAATGCTCATCAACCACCAAGTGGTAGCAGGTAAATAAAAAAACGTTATCTTCTATATGACTTCTATTTTTGTTTTTTGTTGTTTTTTTTTTGTGCAAAAACTCTGTGAAACATAAATATATAGATCAGTCAAAAGGTTGTATTTTCTTTCTTTTTTTTTTAACTATTGGATATTCAGTAATAACTTATCCATGATCATCAATCATGGATAAGTGCAAATAGGACTAGGACCTTATGGAGGATTATTGTAACCCAAATTTCAGTGAATACCAATGCAATTTTTTTAAAAATAGTTGTTAATTTAAATTCGCCGCCTCTAAAAAAAAAAAATGCATATATATATATATATAATTATTTTTTTACTATAATAATTAAATACCTACAGACACTAGTGTTTCATCCTTTCGGGATTCTTCAGTGCAGGGTGTCACAATTACTACCAGTCGAACGATTCGAACCCCGCGACACGAGACATCTCTGGCTCGATTAGCGGAGGCCGTATCCATTCGGCTACCATTAACCGTGTGAAATAGCGTTGAATTTTAAACATTTTAATTTAAATGTTCATTACGTCAGACAGACAGTGATCAAATCGTTATACGACGATCTACGCATAAGAGCTAAATTGACCGACTTTTAATTCAACTGAAAGTGCTCAACGATAAGAAACGAATTTCTTAAAGGGGCTGTCATAATTATTTTTTTACGATAATAATTAAATACCTACAGACACTAGTGTTTCATCCTTTCGGGATTCTTCAGTACAGGGTGTCACGATTACTACCAGTCGAACGATTCGAACCCCGCGACACGAGACATCTCTGGCTCGATTAGCGGAGGCCGTATCCATTCGGCTACCATTAACCGTGTGAAATAGCGTTGAATTTTAAACATTATATATATATATAAAAGTGTTTTTTGCACCTCCTAGGTTTTGCTACAAATAGCAGGAAACACTGGGTAGCTGCAAACCAGATCAGAACAAAACACTGCATGACTGCAGTAAACAAACACAGGTGGAGGCAAATAAACTTCCCAAAGTGCAAGTAAAAATACAGAATTTTCAGACAAAAAAATTGTTTGAAACAAGGAATACAAGAAATTTAAAGTTATTTGTTTAGTCCATGGATTTTCATTGCATGGCTCATATCTTCAGAGGAAATGTATTTAGCAAAATAATCATTATGAATAACGAATAAATCTTGCTATTTAGCAAATATATTGAAAATTAGTTAAAAATACTTTTTAAAAGAACATAGATAAGGACATTAATAGTTTAAGGTGAGCCAACACGAGAATTGGATTAATCAAGAAAAGGATATGCATTCCGAGTTGCACGATTCGTATGGTATCTCGGGAGTAGTGATGCAGATTAGTTTTATATTCCATACTGGTAAATAATTCCAATATCGAAAGCAATGTGTGTTTGTGTGTATATATATATATATATATATATATATATATATATATATATATATATATAATGAAAATTACAATTGAATTTACCAAAATGATCAAAGATGGTAAAATTAAAGTAAATTATAAATATTAAAGAATTAATATTTATAAAATTATCTCAGCCAGACATAAAAGCTCGATAAAACCAAATAAGAAATAGAGCTTATAATATGAGCAAACAGTTAATAAAATATATTAAAAAACACTTTGAAATGAGTTAAAAAAAATATTTAATCTGAAAAGGTAACACTAGATAAATGGATAGTCCTTAATCCGCAGAGTTTCGAAGAAATACTCTCCTTCTCATCAGAGGGTAGGAATTAGCAAAATGCGGGATCGGATTTTGCATGCAGAAGTAAGAATTTCCATTTGTACAAGTAAAATCCAAAGACATCCCGTAATTGGAAGAAGATGGTCCATAATAATCCAAAGGCAGAAATCCATGGAATAATTCACAAACATGTGTACAAGGAAAAAAAATGATATTAATAAAATTCTTTTAATATTAATAAATTCTTTTAACTTTCTTGAAGTTTTACATTTGGATTTTACCGTCACTGGATTTTTTATCTTCCACCAGACTATCCATTCATGTGTAATCACCTTTTTCTTTACCATATTCCCTCTGCTTAACTTATTTTGTTTTCAAGTAAGATCTTTGACTTACTTGTTGTTTCATCAAATACTTCTGCATGCAAAATCCGATCCCGCATTTTGCTAATTTCTACCCTCTGATGAGAAGGAGAGTATTTCTTCGAAACTCCGCGGATTAAGGACTATCCATTTATCTAGTGTTTCCTTTTCAGATTAAATATGTTTTTAACTCATTTCAAAGTGTTTTTTAACATATTTTATTAACTGTTTGCTCATATATATATATATATATATATATATATATATATATATATATATATATATATATATTAGCCTATTATCAGGTTTTCAAATTGCTCTTTTTTTTCTGCCTTTTTTAAGAAAAAGTCTTCTCAGTCGTTCTTTAATATTTATTAAAGGTCCAAAATGACGTCACTTGCATCTGCCAACGTGAAAGATGTCATCAGAAGTGAATCGTATAAGTCAGCGGCAGAGGAGGAGAAACAAATAAGCAAGCCTTTGAGTTCTCCCAGGAAGGAGAAAATTCCACTTCCTCTACATTTGAAGTTCGGTCCAACCTCAGATAAAAACCCATTCAACAACCTGAGTTGGTTGTGGGAAGTGCCGCTGGTTAGGTCCCCAGAAGTCATCAACCACGACCGTCTCAACCGGTTGTTGAACAAACTTGAAAACTCTCTACAAAGCAGAAAATATCTAGAAGAGTTTCAAGTAAGTAAACTCAAATTTATGTTTCTTTTATTTTTTATTCTATCTACTTTAATTGACTGAGATGTTTTTCTTGTCTTCAAATTTATTTGCCCTAAAATTAGCTTAAAACCAAAAATTAATATTTGTCAAAATCCTTCATGCATACGATGTAAAAAAAAAAAAAAAAAAAAAAAAAAAAGTTTAAATAAAATAAAAACGCAAGAACATGAAAGCTTCATTTAGCTTAGAATTAAGGGAATGGGACATTTTGGCATGGCTGATTCGGCGTCAACTATGCCAGTCACATTTTTATAAAGATTTTATAACTTTAAAAAAAAAATTAAGAAAAACAATATGGAAATATAATCTCGTCAACTGAGTGTTGTTTGTTTTTGTGACAGTGATTTTTAATTTTTTTTTAATCAAATTGTTTTTCTTTTAATAATTTTTATTTCAATTTTCTTCAAAGAAAAAATATCTTCGTTTATTGAATTAATTTTTTAAATATAAAAACATCTTGGACTATAAAAAGAAGCGCTAATTTGACGCTGAATCATCCTTCCCACTCCCAGCCGAATTGGCCATGGCGGAGCAGCCAAGCCGAAACAACAACTCCTAAATGTACCAAACTGGAGATAATGTTCAATAAACGTGCTAACCTTATATATTACTATAGTACTATAGTACGACTGTTGTTTGATAAAAATAAATTTTCCGTTTTTATCAAATTCAATGCAAAATTTAATTCAAGTAAAAATTATACATCTTCCACCTACAATATTAATAGCGGACATATTTTATACTAATTGAAGTACAGTAGGTTTCTCAAATTTTCTTGAATTTCAAAGCTAGATTATAAATGTCTTCCAGTCCAGAGGCAGGTTTTGAAAATCCCCAAGAGAAAATGCATTGACTACAGCGATGGCATTTATTAGATGTTATGTTAAGTTTTTTTTTTTTTTTTGTTACTTGAACTTTTTTCACTATAAAAGTAAATCCAAAAGCATTATATTCTAGATGATAATTCAAGTGTTTGGCAAATAAAAAGAAGGAAAACCAGTTTTATTTCTTGTATATAGTTTAAAAAGAGAGAATTACTCTTGATCGGTCCTAAAGTCAGACTCCAGTCTTTAGATTGAATTTGTTTTTGTTTTATATAAACAATCCTCAAGGTACGATTATATATAATTGATAACGGTTTTAAGTCTGCAATGAATAGGGAAATCAGGAAAAGTGGAGAAACAGCTGGAAAATGTTTACTGTATACAAACAGATTGATCAGACATTCCAAATATCCTAATAGATAATCAGTGAAATTCATTTAAAGACTCAAGATATTGAAGAAAATAAATTTTCGGTTTTATTGAAAAAAATTAAATCAAAGTTGATGATGAACTTGATAAAAGAAATCGTTTTTCTTTATTTATTTTGCAAAGAAAACACAAATTGAAGCAAATCTGTCCTTTTTTGTGCTTCAGCTAATAAAACGAGAATCTTTCTCAAATATTGGGAGAACGAAAGTTGCTCTTATGGCAGAAAATAAAGCAAAGAATCGATGTCAAGAAAATGTACCTTGTAAGTATTTGTCTTATTTGGCTGCTTCAGGCAAACATATTTTGTAGTTTGAAACAGGAGAGTTGATAATTATGTATTTTCTGGATAGGATTGTAAAAAGATAAGTCAGGGATCAGATAGTTTAGGATAAAGTACGAGTGGAGTCTTGACTCAAAACTATAAAAAAATAAAAATAAAAAAGTCTAAGGATTATTTTAAAATGTAGCGAGCCGAACTTCTAATTTAACCTCTAATGAAAAATATTATTTTCTTGATTAACTAACCTGACATGGAATTTTTCATTTTTTTACTTGAAGGGGAATGATGAGAGAATAACATGGCCTTCGGGACAAGATCAGTGTAGTATCTGTTCTTCAGATGCTCCACTCCAATTTCTTGTTCTCTGTCAGTGGAGGAGAAATCCTTCACGACTGAGACAATTTTTATTTTTGTTCCTTTTCTCCACATTAAAAAACGACCCTGGTGTCTAACTCTGTCCCGTGGGGAGGCGTTGTAAATAGGAACATGATGGATGTTAGTCTTAAAAGCAGCCTTAGTTCTGATGATCTAAGAGAAAGATTAAATCTGCACAGTATAGATGTGTATGGTCATGTTGAAAAAAATGGATGCAAGTTCTTTGGTTAGTAGATGTGGAACAAAGTAGGTAGCAGGTTTAGTTCATAGGGGAGATCAAAGAAAACATGGGAGGAAGTGATAAAAATTGATCTGAGAACATAGGTTACTTGACATGGACCTGGCCGGACATAGATATGTAGGACATTGAGATTCAATGTTTTAAAGACATCCAACAGACATGAAACCAAATATGAGGATGACTTTACAAGTGAAATAAGATCAACTTGTATCTAAATTCATTTTTATAAACCATTATTGGGCAAACATATTCTAGTTTTTTTTATTTTATACTAACGAATCAAGGTCCAAATGCTACTCGAGGATAAGAGTTAAATAGTGTGTCATATGAATGGTGAGACAGTACCTTGAAGATTTGGTAACATTTGGGTTAAATTTGATTATCTAAGAGGACGGATCCCCAAGAATGTGTTTACATTAGGCTTGAAAACAGCTAATCTGTAGTTAGCTGGGAAGCATCCCCATGGTATTTGTTCCACATACTGTTAGTTCTTGGAAAGAAACTTTGTTCATGGAAGTTAAGTTTAGTTTTAGGTACACAGGGGAAGAAAGAAAAATTATACACAGTGGTTGTAGATAGACGGTTTTTTTTTTGTTGTGAATGTTTTACAGGAGAAAACAAACATTTTTATAATCAAATTTCTAACCATTCTCTTCTGATAATTGTCGATTGCAAGATCTTTTCATAAGAACAAAAAATTGTATGATTAACAAATAAACTTTTCAAGATTTGTTATTTTAATATATCAATCTTTTCTCGTCTTTTGTTTACAAACTTTCTTTGTTTCATTCAGATGATAGTTCAAGATATTTACTGTCTGGATCAGAGACTTATATTAACGCTAGCCACGTAAGAGTAAACGTTGGCAAAATGCAATACCATACGATTGCTGCTCAGAGTCCATTGTCTAACACGGTCGAAGACTTCTGGAGAATGATCTGGGAAAGCAACGCATCAGTTGTTGTCATGTTGAGTCATGAGGTTGAACTCGGACGTAACAAATGTTTCCGTTATTGGCCGGACAATAGAGACAAACCTTTGAACGTTGAAGAGAAGTAAGATTTAATTCCTAGTTGGCATTCTTGGAAAAATTTTGCGGGTTTCTTTCTTTGGTTGGTTATTTAAAGAATTGTGTTTTTATAATTTGGGATTTATTGCAGAGGTTTTGGTGGTGAACAGACAAACAAGAACGATGCCTTTCTTAGCATGCCTCCATTCAATTTGGTCTTTTAGTGATGAAAATTTTAAACTTTAACATGACACACCGAGAAAAATAATATTTGAAACTTTAAAAAGAAAATGATAATCCATTACAAAATTAAATCTGACAAACCGGTAAAAGTTATATTATAAACATGAGTATGACAGACCAACAATAATGCTATTTCAAACATAAGCATGACAGACTAAAATGCTGTTTTAAAATAACAAAACAAACCTGACAGACTAACAAAGATGCCACTTTAAACTTTAGCATAAAAGACCGAAGGATAGGCAGAGGCGTTCATAAAAATGTTTATGCATGTCTAAAATGTGTTCATTCAGTCTGGTTTTGTGATGAAAAATCTTATTTCAAACTGAAACCTGACCAACAAACTGAACATTTTATTGAGATGCAAAGATGCATCTAAAAAGCATAATAAATAAAACGTTTATTTAATGTCAACTTCTAAGAATATATATATATATATATATATATATATATATATATATATTGTATTTTGTGTACAGAAAGTTGTTAGATGAGATAAGTCATTGGTACCGTCGGTTTCAAGCCTGATGATTAGGACCGTTTTAGATATCCATATCAAGCTCTCTTCAGCCAATACTCATCTCCTGAAGAGAGCTTGATATGGATATCTAAAACGATCCTAATTATCGGGCTTGAAATCGACGGTATCAATGACTTATCTCATCTAACAATTTTCTGTACACAAACTACAAAATATAAATACGCTCTTATTTTTCGGATTTTCCTTTTAATTGAGCAATCTGCTGGATTTCTTTTTCCAAAAATCTAATCATATATATACTAGCAGGCCGCTTGGCATTACCCGGTCATAAAATATGCTTAAATATTATAATTCATAAGATTTCTTATTATAGAGAGAGTTCTCTATTGATTATTATATTGTTATGATTTCAACAGTTATAAAATAAATATGACTTGGTTGCCATCCATTAGAATCAAAATCAGATTCACGCTTCACGCTCCAGCCTTAGTCGTTATTTATCATTCCAGCATCGTTCTGATGGTTCTGAGCTACTGACAGACGGATATGAAAGGTTAAAAAGTAAGCAATTTGAGGTATGAATGTTTAATTTTGCGCATGTGCAAAAGTAACAACAAGAGTAATGTTTCAATCAAGTTACCCTGCCAAGATCAACTGTTTTGTTTTCAATTTTGACCTCTTAGCAGCAATTTTGCCAGCTAAAAACCAAATTGAAATAGGTCCAAATAACCTATATATCAAATTTCAACTCTGTAGATCAAACACACTCAGACAAGGTCACTTTTACATATATGTATATGTATTCATGTTAGAACGTTTTTATCTTGAATTCTACGCAATTATGCAGAATGTAGAAACTATGCATAAATAGAATTCAGTGTAATAGTGAAATTAAATCACTCATCTAATGAGAAACCATAAAAATGATTAAGTAATTAATAAACGTTCGTTTTTCAAAGGAATATGCAAATTAGTTTATCTTCATGTAACGGCTCGCATTCATTTAGTTGCTCACAAGATTGAGTATATTAAGAAGTTCGTTTTAATATTTTTAAATAGAAAAAGTTGGCTTTTAATATCAATGTCAGAGTTAGAAAAAATTCAACTTTATAGGTATATATGTACGTAGATTACTGTTTTAAAAATAATAAATAAATAAAAATGTTATATACGTCCAAATTAAAAAGTAAATAAAAAAAATGAGCTCCGAGGCGGCGCCAATATTAACCGTATGTATCGCTTGAAAAATAACTACAATAACAAAATCTAAGTTTATAAGCGATAAAAATAAACTGTATAATTAATCTAGGGATTATGGCCTAACGGTTAAGGCACCGGACTGTGGTAAACATGGTCTAAGGTTCGATCCCTAGAAACAGTTAAACTACGCTGATGAGAGGTAAAAACCTTGAAACATGCGTGTACGTAGATTACTGTTTTAAAAATAATAAATAAATAAAATAAAATATATATATATATATATATATATATATATTTTTTATTTTATTTATTTATTATTTTTAAAACAGTAATCTACGTACACGCATGTTTCAAGGTTTTTACTGCATTGCATTGGAAAGCATAAGATTGTTTACCTGCATGTGCTCTATTGTTATATGTTAACAATCATCGAGATTTTACCTAGAAAAAGTTGGTTTGTATAAATAAAAAATATATGAAAAAAACAAAATTCCCCCACATCTATATATATATATATATATATAATCAACTATACACAATATTTCAAGCGAACTACAACACTCTCATATATGTAAGCAAACATTGTTAAACATAGCAGAATTCTGCTGTTTGATTACACTTTTATTTATATTTATTAACACATTAGATTGTTCGTAAAAGCATGTTGCCTTAATACACACACGCAATATATATATATATATATATATATATATATATATATATATATATATATATATATATATATATATACTTGTTTATTGTTATATAAACATGCTCACATCCCGCTGCTACAAATAGCCACTTGTTTCAATCAAACAACAGATATCATCAGGCAGCGACTTGACTATTCAAAAGTTCAATGAACTTTATTCATTGAACTTTTGAATAGTCAAGTCGCTGCCTGATGATATCTGTTGTTTGATTGAAACAAGTGGCTATTTGTAGCAGCGGGATGTGAGCATGTTTATATAACAATAAACAAGTATTATCAGCTCTTTTTATTGAGCACTATCTAACAACCTCGTTGAATTCATTAGTCCATTACTTTTGAATATAAAAAAAAAAAAACCCGAGTATATATATATATATATATATTTCAGAGAAACATAATTTAATTACCAAAGAAAACAAAAAAAAAAACGGGCAGGTGAAATTATTAAAATGCACATATTACATAGGTTTTTCAGTAACCCGACCTTCTCACCTAAAAAACACAATCTATATTTAGAAATTTATTAAAAAAAATCAGAATCTGTAATTGTATCGGAATCTGGAAAATATTGGAATCACCCCATCACTAATATACTCATATATGCGACCTGTGGCCTGGAAATCAAACTTGGAAAATGAATACAAAAATATGAACTTCAAGTGGATTTGAACGTATGCTACAAATGGGTTTTTATAATAACCAGAAAACATTTTAATCACTCATCATTGGGTGTAGGCATTTAGAATAGGGTTGAAGATTTCATTAAATAAAATCATGAATATCAGAATAACAACTCGCATTTGTTCTAACCGCATGCCTCCATTTTTATTTATTTTTTTATTTTATTTTTTTGTGAATAATCTTTGCTTAACAAGAATCCAAAAGATGGCATTTTTTTTTTTTGCAAAAATTACATCTCTGATTTTGTAAAACCTTTTCTTCTCCGGTTTTTTTGGTTTTTTTTTCCTAAATTTTTCCTTAAAATAAATACTGCGGTGATGGCTTGCCTGGGTGTTTTTATTATTTCTTTTTTTTTTTTTTTCTTTTTTTTTTTTCACATGGGTGTCACCACTTATCAAGGCCCAGAGGCCACTCGAGGATAAGGGTTAATAGGTATACATTAGTCATTGTGATTTTAGCATAGTAAACAGTGGGAATTTTGTAACTTGGATTACTTAGGGAGACGGTTCAATTAGAACTTGTTCACATTGGACTTTTTCTTTTTTTTTTTTTTTCGTAGGCATCAACACATTATCAAGGCCCAGAGGCCACTCAAGGATAAGGGTTAAAGAGTGTACAGTAGAAATTGGACAATATAGTAATCATTAGTAATGAAAATTTGTTAAATTTGATAGCTTATATGGAACGGCTCATCAAGAACTTATTTACGTTAGACTTGAACACAACCATATTGTAGTCAGCCGGAAAGCAGGAAAACGGAATACAATTCCACAGGCGTGCAGTTCTAAGAAAGAAGCTTTGTTCATGGAATCTACGTTTAGGTTTAGGCACAGATAAAGAGTGGGGGAAATTATTGATAGTGTTTACAGCTAGACGAGTGTTTCTTGTGAAAGTTTGGCGAGGGGGGACCATAGATTGAAGCTCAGTCGAACACTTTCCATGAAAATAACGATACATCAGAGACAGACTCACAACATCTCTTCTGTGAGATAGAGGTTGCAAGGAAGAGAAAAGGACATCTCCTACGAGGCTACGAAGTCTATTTTGAACTCTATCAAGGCAGGACAAGTCCTTTCTAGCAGCTCCTGCCCAGATGTGGCAACAGTATTCCATCCTTGGACGTACCTGGCTCTTATATAGATAGAGAATTGCATCAGCAGTGAGATATCTACCGGATCGATAGAAAGATCCCACCATTTTTCCAGCGGCCTTGGCAACAGATTTGATGTACATGTTCCATTTAAGATCAGGAGTAATGGTCAAGCCCAGAAGCTTGTCAAAACTTGAGGCCTCCTGAAGACGAGAGCCATTCATTTCAATTGATGCCAGATGGGGATCAGAATGTTGATGATGTAAAGAGAGAAGCTTGGTTTTAGATGCATTAAAAGTAACCAGCCACTCCTTTCCCCATTGTACTACATGCTCAAGATCAGAGGAGAGAGAATTGGAGAGAACTTGGTCGTTTACTGTCTTAGATGTGGTACCATAAATGGTAGTGTCGTCAGCATAAATGTCTACAAATGATGTAAGGATGTGATTTGGAAGATCATTAATGTAGATCAGGAAATTTCTTTTCGTAATTGGATGTCCTGCAACTTGTAAGGCATAGACAATTTAGCAGTCCAAAACATGTAGATATTAACGATGTCTCATTGCAGAAATATTGCCGTTTTACACTTTTTATCGGTGAATAAAGTCATATACGGTTTCAAAAACGGTAATTATCTCAGTTTTAGATCGAAATTTCAAAAACTATGATGGATCCTTTTAATAGTTGGAAAAAAAAAACTGGAAGTGTATTCACATCGACAGTTTTGAACTAGACTGGTCAATGCACCAATTGACACAAAGAAATGCATTTTTTTTTTTTTTTTTTTAATGGTTTCATACTAGATGTAACATACTAAAAGTTGGACAAGATTTGAGTATGGAAAAGTTTCAAATTTCTGCTCAAGATGAACTGATTCAGGTGATTCACTGCAACTGTTTGGAAGGATGCAATACCCTACGGTGTACCTGCAGAAGACACTGACTAGAATGCACCAGTGCATGTGGATATTGGCAAGATGGCAACTGTGACAATGTGGAAAATGCTCATCAGTCATAGATGAGGAGGAAGTGTGAAAAACTTTGAAAAAAATCATGATTTATGTGAATCGGGGAGGGGAAGGGGTAACCATAGATATGGTATAAGAGGTGATTCAACATCACAGGCAATCATTTCATGTGAAAGATTGACCATGAAAACATAGGTAAAAATGCAAGATTTATTGATTTATTATGAAAACTGACTGAGTTAGTGTTTTAAAATATAACGGAAAATGACTTGTAAGTTGAAAAGGTTCAACTTCGAAATTTTAAACTTTCCCATATTCAAATCTTGTCCAACTTTTAGTATGATGTATAGTGGACCCAACCTGATAGAAAACCATAAAAAATTGCATTTTTTTTGTTGTTGTGGTACTTTTTGTGGTTATATTGACTAGCATAAACAATAGATTCTTAAAATGTTCCCATTAAATGATAAAAATGATGTTTCAAACTAAAGTGTTATAAACCAACTGACAAGCAAACCTTCTTTGTTGCATCTAAAATGTGTCCATTACATTTGTGTATTTGGCCATGAAATTTCTATTTAAAACTTAAAACGTGACAGACCAATTGATGGACAGATAGAAGCTTTTGTAGAGATGTTTGCATTTAAAGATTCTATTTCAAACTTAAGTATAACTTATTGACGAAATTTTTATTTCAAACTTAAGCTATAATAAATAAAAGATAAAATATAAAATACAAATGAATTCTAAAACTATATAAACACACACGCACACACGTTTTTAGATTTTAGAAAGCTATGACACTGGAAATCTTTGTTCACTGGGTGAATTGGAAGAATGAGTGTTGGAAGGACAATTATAATAATTTTCTTGTTTCGTTTTCAATCAGTAGTGTGTTATATGGTGTCAAAGTTTCACTGATATTTCAAAGATATTACCTCCTTTTCAAAATATCTCCATTTCAGAGCAGCATATTACACATTATCTTTTATGTCTTTTATCACCTTGCTTATCCCCTCACTCATTCTTCCAGTTCATCAAGTGCTTGTACTTTTGTATTTCCACAGCCTCCTAATCTTATTTATAAACTATGCACAATGTTTCAAGATAACATTCTCAACATTGAGCCCTCACCTGACGTTGCCTGGGAATCTTTGTTTTCAATAATAATTTACGTGACTAAAATAAGATTTCTTTTCTGACAAAGTAAATGTTATTTGGTTATGAACAAAAAAAGAAAGATTTTGCATCCGCAGATGAGAATAAATAATAAATAAAAAAAAAAACTTGGAATCATATCTTAGCAAAATGGTGTCTTATCAATTTTCCCACTGCACCAATGTTTTTAATCACAGATTATAAAACTTGCTATGGAAACGTTAAATGAATCAAATAGCATTCGATTGAGAGAAATCACTTATCAAAAATTAACTCTAGATTTCTTTATGGTGGCAGAAAGAGAACTTAAACCTTTTTCCATTTCCTCTGTAATTTTTAAAGCAAAACCTGTTGATTGGATTAAATATGAAGTTCGATTGGAAGTGAAATTTTCATTTTTAATAACATGAGCCAATATTTGTCCAAACTGACTGACTTTAGTTTTAAGTATATACTTTATCTTAACAAAGCTATGACATGGCATCCCAAAAGCAATATCTCCTATTTTTATTCCACTCGAATGGATTAGAGGAGATTACAAACTGCATTGCTATGATGATTGGACTCGTGCATTCATGGCCTGAAAGTTTCATCTCTCTATTACAAATATTGACGGTGTGAGACTTTAAGAAAGAAACCCCGTCATGGGCGTGTGTCAGAAGTAGAGAGGTGTCATTGAATTATTAAAAGTGCATTGAGAATGGTGGTGATTATGGAAAAAAATAAAATCTGAAGTACAAAAGGTTGCTCGTTTTAATGGTATCATTCCCGACTTTGTAGCTCTTCAACTTTTTTAGTTAAAAAAAAATAGGAGTCTTTACTGTTGGAATGACCCTGGTATTTACACCAAAGAAATCGGATGAAAATGTATTTACTTTATATGTTTAAGGAAGACACACACTATACAATGCCAAGTATTGTTTCATGAAAAATATCATTTTCTCTCCTTTGAAAGGATTGATTTTTTTTAATGTTTTTTTTTTCTTCTAGGTATCAGGTTATTTTAACTGAACGTCATAACCTACCTGGGTTCGATGTACGCCTTTTACAACTCTCATGTCAGTCAAGTGGCAATCAACGCCGAGTGATGCAGTTTATGTATAAGGCGTGGCCTTTCCGAGGAACACCTTCATCGCCTGTGTCATTATTACAGGTAAAGACGAAACCATTGTACTGTAACCCTATTCACTCCTACAACATTCACTTCATCACACCATCCAAAGATAATCTTACAAACTGTTAACAAAATTCAGTGATGAAATGTTCGTACGCCTGTTCTCGCCTCTGAGACTTGCTCATTATTATTTTATTTATCACTAAGAAGTCGTAAAATATGCTTAAATATATTTTAATTCATGTAGATTTCATAATTATTATTACAGAGCCAATTCTTTATTGAATATTACATTGTACCTAATATATAATAGTGATTTTAAAAGTAAAAAAAAAATACTTGAGTGCCATTTTATTTTGTTTTTTGTTTTTTTACAAGGTGGTCACCACTTATCAAGGCCCGGAAGCCACTCGGGGATAAGGGTTATTGCGTGTACAGTACGTTAGTGTGGAGATTTGATAAAGTGTCTTACTTAAGGGGGTGGTTCATCAGGAATTTGTTTATGTTGGACTTAAAGACATCCAGGCTGTAGTCAGGTGGGAAACAGGCAGACGGGAGAGAGTTCCACAGGCGTGCACTTCTAAGAAAGAAGCGTTGTTCATGGAATCTATGTTTTGGTTTTGGCACAGATAAAGAGTGGGGAAAATTTTTGACAGTGGTTTCAGCTAGACGGGTGCTCCTTGTGAAAGATTGGCGAGGGGGGGGGGGGCAGAGATTGGAGCTCAGACGAGCACTTGCCATGGAAGTAACAATAAAACAAAAACAGGCTCGCAACGTCTCTCCTGTGGGAGAGAGGTTGCAGGAAAGAGAAAAGGGCATCCCCCACTAAGCCACAAAGCCTATTTTGTACTCTGTTAAGGCAGGATAGGCTGTTTTTAGCAGCTCCTGCCCAGATGTGGCAATAGTACTCCATCCTTGGACGTACTTGGCTTTTATATAGATAGAGAATTGCATCAGCAGCGAGATATCTTCTGGAGCAGTAGAAGGATCCTACCATTTTTCAGCGACCTTGGCTATTATACTTGATATACGTGTTCCATTTCAGGTCAGGAGTAAAGGTCAATCCCAGAAGCTTATCAAAACATGGAGCTTCCCCTAGATGAGAACCATCCATTTCAATTGATGCCAGATGGGGATCAGAGCGTTGATGATGTAAAGATAGGAGCTTGATTTTAGATGCATTAAAAGTAACCAGCCACCTCTTCCCCCACTGTACCATGCGCTCACGATCAGAGAGAGAGAATCGGAGAGAACTTTGTCATTTACGGCCTTTGATGTGTTGTCATAGATGGTTGTCTCATCAGCATAGATGTCAACGAATGATTTAAGTATGTGTTTTGGGAGATCATTGATGCAGATCAGGAAGAGAGTTGGGCCCAGGATGGACCCCTGAGGGACTCCAGCATTTATACTGTGGGCCTCTAATTTCTGCCCATCAACCACTACTCTTATAAGCCTATCAAAGAGAAATGATTTAATGATCGAGAAAACATTTCCAGTTATACCGTAGCTGGAAATCTTGTGAAATAGGCCCTTATGCCATACTTTATCAAAGGCCTTTGATATGTCAAGAGCAATTGCCCTAGAGAGGAAGCCTTTGTCAAGAGATTCACTAATCCTATGAGATATAACCATTAGCACATCTGCTGTAGATCTGGCAGAACGGAAACCATATTGCATGTCACTAAAAAGGTTATTTTTGCTGAGGTGGTTGACGACTTCTCTATTTAATATGGATTCCAGCAACTTACTCATGACACACAAGAGACTTATTGGTCTGTACTGAGAGGGAGACGACTTATCATCTGATTTCTTAAATACAGGGCATACTGATGAGGTTTTCCAGGGTGTTGGGAAGCACTTCTCTTTAAGGCAACGCTTAAACAGTTTTGTAAATATGGGGGCAAGTTCTGGTTGAAGCTTTTTCAGCACTATAATTGGAATGCGGTCAGAGCCAGTTGCTTTACTGGAATCAAGGTTCTTGATTAGCTTAGCGACCTCACGCACAGATATTTGTATGTTGCATAGCGTGTTCTGTGTTATAGGAGGAAATATGGGGAGTTGATGGCCTTGGTCGCATAGGGTAGAATTAGCTGCAAAGTTCTTGGCAAATAGTTTGACCTTGTCTGATGCTAACGAGATGACCTCAGGTCCATTGATAATGGTTGGGATAGAACGCACGTTTCTGTTCAGGATCCTGTTTGCTATTTGCCAAAACTGGTGGGAACCAAGCCGCTGCTCAGCTACTTTGAATTTAACGGACTGAGCATATAGCTCTCTTGCATTTTTTATTACTCTTTTACAGTGGTCGCTGGCAGTACTGAAAGCAGCTCTAGTCACAGTGCATCTATTACGTTGGTAGCTATGAAAAAAGTGATTTCTGTGCGCGATGGCAGCAGCACATTCTGGGAAGAACCATGGCTGGCTATTAAGTTTTTGTTGGAATTTTTTGGATCGTATGAATCGGTTTATGCCTACAATTAGCCATTCGGTCAGGTCTGATACTAGATCAACTAGAATCCAAGCCAAACCATTTAACAGCCCAGCCATGTTCTCTACTGTTTCAGCTATTAACAGATAGATAAGAAAGATTTAAAATTGAACCACTTGAAGTTATGAATGAATTAGCGCATGTGCAAAAGTAATAGAAATATATCATCACATTTTGCATTTCAGCTTCCTGACATATTTCTGTATGCGTTATTCATTCATCCAAACAAAGATTTTACTCGTTATGAACCATCCTTGGTGTATGATTACTATTTACTGTTTATTTCAGTGTCATGTGACCAGTAGTTTAAGAATTTAGTGATTAAATATTTACACACAGACTCCCACACACACACACACACACATACATCTACTATTTTATTTATATAGATTAGTCAATAATTTATTGAAATAAAAAATAAACGTGCTAAAATGAACTTTCTTAAGTCCTATTTAAAAAAAGATAAATTAATTAATAAATTAAATCCACCACTATGGATTTTGATTCATTTGTAAACAAGTCAGTTATTTAACTTTGTGACCTTTCCGAAATTTGAAAGTATTTAAACTGTTAAATAGAAAATTATTTTAGGCTTCAGAATTCTTAACAAATTCTCATTTAATTAAACCGGAATTATTGGCCGTACCGGTCGAAATTCTAGTATATATTAAATTATTTTTAATGCCAATAAGCAGTTAAAACAATATAAATTCTTTTGAACCATTAAAATAATTTCCAACGCTATTGATAATGTTTAGTTATTTATTTTTTTATCACTTACATTCAAATTCGTGTTTTGAAACATAAATCTATGACGTCACACCAAACTATTTTGTTATAACGTTTTAAGCTCTCTTTATAAGAATGTACAACTCGCTCAATTTGTAGACTGTCATAATGAAGAATTTGGTTTCCGGTCATGGCATCTGCTTTATTTATTGGGGATTTCTTATTTGCTATTAATGCAATATTTTCCATTTTTTAGAAATTGTTAAGAAGTTTTAGAAGTAGTTAAGCTCTCCGCTATTTCAAAATGAAACAAATCCAGCAATGCACTTTTTATGTTTAAAAAAAAATTGACTGAATAAAAATATGTGATCAACTGATGGACTGATGAACAAATTCTTTATCTATAATTAATTAAAAGTTTGAAAGTTTAGAGAGGTATTTAGATCCAATAATTTTATAGAGATTAAAAAATTACCTTAACAAAACTAGTTTTATGACACTTTGGTTCGGTTGATAACCAAATGATATTGTAATAATTAAATTTAATGGTTATCCATAAAATATCATGCTTTGTTCGTTTTCACACATAAAATAACGTCTCAGAGTGAAGTTAAAAGGAAAATGAAAGAAAAACGTTTCTAATTGGAAAAGAAATTTAAAGAAAAAGAAAAAAAATGTATCAATCGGTATGAAAATGAGAAAGGAAAAAGCAAAAAAAGTCTCATTACAGAAACTGAGTGAAAGATTTATTTTCGAATTCATTTTAGATAGCAGAGGAGAAGAGTGACACTTATTTGCTTTTTCCTCCCTTTCTTTAACTATTTGAAGATGTTTTGTCTAGCGTTTATTTTATTCATTGAATTTTGTGTGAAAGGGTCGATATATAAATGAATGAATGCAAAGGTGGGCTCATTTTGTGCACTGTCGGTGAAGAGATCAAAACACCTCAAATTCAAGTTTACTTGCAATTTTTTATTTACTGCTTATGTATATGTGATCTTAATAGTAAAGTTAACTAATTTGCATATAGTTGAACAAAATGATACTTTATTAATTAACTATATTTTGTAATTGTTTTTCTTATTCAACAATCGATTTAATTTTAATATAACAAATAAATAAGTTTATTAATATTTTATTTCATGAAAAAATATTTAGCAAGTCAATAGAATTAAGAAATGCCACATTCTCACGGTTCTTTATACACCAGTATTGTGTTCCTTTCCGGAATATTCTTTGGGGGAACTGACTTATTGATTTTCAACAAGTTGCAGTCCAGACCTAAATCCTTCCTCTTTGCTGGGGGAAAATTTGATATTTTCTTTTATTTCTTTTCTTTATGATGATAAAAGAAGTTAGATAGTTAAAATTTATAAAAATTTCTGAAATGTTCATGTTTATTTAAATGAATAAATGCAAAAATGTTTGTTTCGTGTTTTCAACGATGAAATGTTTTTTTTTTTTTTTAAGTTGGTTCAATTACTTTGAGGGGAGAATTTTGTTAATAACAAGCTGGCTTGTGTGTGTGTGTGTGTGTGTGTGTGTGTGATATGGCATAATCACATGTACACACCTGTTCTCATCAGATCACTGAAGTTAAGCAACATCGAACCTGGTCAGTACTAAAATGGGTGACCATTATGGAATTCCAGGTGCTGTCTATGCTCCCCGCTTATTTCGGCATTGTTTCCAGTCCCCTTGGACTTGTCCTTGCAGTACAAATTCAGGAGAGCTGAGGTCAGAGATTGCGCAACTCTCGGCTCACAATTTCATGCGCAGCTACCCTTACAGAGGGTATCCATTGTCTTTCGAGACTGAACAGAGGGTTCCATGTATATATGGGAAATGAAAACGGAAAAATCAAAATTATTTATGTATTCATTTCATCTTTATTTCAAGATTTTCTCTTGATTTGAAGAATTTGTCCTGTTATTTCTTTGAATCAACCATCTTTGAGAAAATCTTAAAATAAGACGAAACGTTGATGAATGTATAAATAATTTTGTTTTTTGTTTTTTCATTTTCCATATGTATGTATGTATGTGTGTATATATGTCTGTGTGTATGTGTACCCATACACAAATAAATACACATTGATCTTATTATAAAGTGGGAGTTAATTTCTCATCTGAAAAAGTGGTTAATTTTTACAATAGCTTCAATACATTCCCCTCCCTTTATTTTTTTAATTTTTTTTTTTTTTAAGTTAGCGCAAGCCGTCCAATTTTGCCACCTGGCTACATCAAAAGACCAACCTTCAACAGACGACTTTCCAGTGGTCATCCACTGCATAACAGCATCTGGACGATCGGCTGTTTTCATTGCTGTTTATACTGCATTGTTGCACATACAAAATAATATTGAGGTGAGTTTCCAATCAACTGTTAATTTTAATTTGGAATTTCATTAATAAAGAGTCTTAACTCGTACAAGATAGAAATATTTAGCTACAAATTCAATGACCGTATGATTTTAATTTTAATTCAATCAATGAATATATATATATATATATATATATATATATATATATATATATATATTCAACAAATATAATCACGATTAAAAACAAAAATATTCAGAACATATGAACCTGTCACCACGCCCTCTTCCCATTAGTTAATGCCTTATTTCCTATCACTTTAATGAGTGCAGACAGTCTGACGTAAATAAAATAACGAAAGATGCCGTAACGAATTCATAGCTACTGATTAAACTATTATTCCCTCTCTTAAGATTGACATACGTGTCCAAACTCACAATGTAGGAGTTAATGAATTTTGGAAAAATGACTTTATAAATTGTTTTCTTTTTGTGTAACTCATTTTTTTGTTTTTTCTTTCTTTTTTCATCTTTTGTTTTCATTTCCATTAAAGGTTTGATAAAACTAGAGGTTGTTTTTTCACTGGATGAAGTCTTTTCAAACTAAAACAGTAAATTTATTGTCATGACTAATGATAATTTTGTTTACCTAATTGAATATAATAAATAAATATACATATATATATATATATATATATATATATATATATATATATATACTAGCAAAAGTACCCGTCGTTTACTGGGTTCAAAAACAGCCTATAGAAAATGGACTCTGATTTATGAAAGTATGATCGGTTATGAAAAGGAAGGGTTGTAAAGAGATAGCTTCGAATTTGGGGGTATCAAAACCAAACCAAAATATGATGAAAGTAAAAATAAAATAGATAAACCCCATAATTTATTATACCATACCTGTTCACACTGAAACACTTATCACAATATTATGTGGATCTATATTAAAAAACCTTGTTAAACTTTGACATATTTCCATTCTCTGGAGGTCAGGCGTGAACGAACACCCCATAATTTTATTATACCATATTTCTTCAAACTGAAACATAATTATCAAAGTATACTTACGCAGATAGATATGAAAAGTCTTTATTAAAGTTTGTGCCTATTTCCATTCTATGGAGGCCAGGCGCGAATGCAGACCCCACAATTTTATTATACCATCCCTATTTAAGTTAAAACATACTTATCAAAGTATTATTATGTACATCTATTATGTACATATTATGTAAACGTTTTTTATTAATTTTTTAATTTTTTATTTCCATACTTTGTGGACCAGGCACGTACGTAGACCCCACAATTTTAATGAATATTAATTATGCCAGAATCAAACATACCCATTCCTGTGTCTCGATACATCTTTATCATTATATGTGATCAGTTTTCTATAATAGTCAACGATATAGGAGCCTATTCGTGACCAGACACACACACAGACGTTCAGCTTATATATATATATATAATGTGTGTGTGTGTGTGTATATATATATATATATATATATTGTTCGATGATTGAATATTGTAATTATCATTTTTCTATTTTTAATTTTCTTCTAGTTTGATATCTTTGCTCTCGTGAAGAACCTTCGTCTCCAAAGACCTCACATGGTCGAAACTCAGGTAAACAAAAATGGCAAAAATAACAATTCTTGTTTTGCACATTTTTTTTCTTGCAAAATCATGCACAAATATGATCTGATATAAAATTTATATTTGGTACTTATGCAGAATACGGATCGTACTAAATTAATAATCTTACTATTTAGAAACCTATTCTTAACATGGAGAGGGTGCTTTGTAACAATTTTGTACTTTCACTTAATTCAATAAACAAGAGATAGCATAAAATGTGAAGTTACCTTGAGAATCCTATCCAAAAAAAATAGCAAATATTCTGTTAAGAATGTTATATTTTTATAAAATTAGAAAAAAAATTAATTTTGCATCCATTAATGTTTAAAATGAAGCATAATGCTTTCAGATTTTGTGATCATTAGATTCACGAGATCTTACCTATGTTTGATGAGAATTGAATAACGTCATGTAATCTTTTCATTCAAATTTTTCTTTTGCGTTCAACATTACAAATATTTGCTTTGCTTTACCTATTTTATCAGAAATAGACCCATATGTTTACACTTTTTCCAGTTAAGTAAAAAAAAAAAAAAAGGCAACGGCAAATTCTCAATAATGATGAGTTTTCTTTCTTTCTTTCTTCAGGCAGAGTACAAGTTTTGTTACACAGCCGCTATCCGGGCTTTGTCTGAACTTCTCTGTCCACCGTATGGAGAGATGGTGAGTCAAACTAACCACGATGGTCAATAACCTTTGACCATTTGATTGAAGAAGATGATACAACAAATTCAGATAAAAAAAAATTGTCTGTATTTGATAAAGTCACACTTTTTTCTAATAGAAAAAAGAAGAAAAAAAAAACATTTTGTACAAAATATTCAAACAAAAACATGAAATCAAAGAAAAAAAACAAATGCAAGAATACTTAATTTTTCTTTTAAAAAAATAATTTCCATTATAATCCATTTTTAGTAGAAAAAATATTAAATAATTTTGTGGCAATTCTCTTCTAAAAAAATATGAAGTAGAAAGTCACAACTTTAATTCAAGCAATTTAAGTCAACAATACTCTACTAATCACAATGCATTGTATTTAAATCACCACAATCAATCAACCAATAGTCATAAGAATTAGTTCAACTATTTTTATCTTTTTTGTATAAAAAAACTTGACACAAATCAACTTCAACTTATCATGTAAATATCACTAGAAGGACGGCATTGCAACCATTTTACTCACAAAAAAAAACTTCCTCTATTCTGTTTTTTAGACAGAATGGTATATTTAAAAGTGACAATCACTTGCTATTTCTCTGTTTTGAATTCTGAAAGAAAAAATGGCTTTTAATCTCTGAATACAAGAAAAAATAATTTAAAAAGACTAATTTCGAAATGAAAAAAATCTGGACTATTTTTTCCTGGCAAAATTATTTATTATTTCTTGTAAATAATTGTAAGTTACGGTTCCAACCATTTTTATCTTTTGATCTTTTTATCTGAAATTTATCAAACATGGCAGCATTTCAAAAAGAAAACGATTTGGGGGGAAGGTTGGATGACAGTGAAAGTCTTTATCATTCGACAAAGTTTTTTTTCTCGTTTTATAAAAACTGATTTCAAAGATAAAAATGTTTCATAAACTAAATTTTCTATAAAATGGTGGCAATTTCTTCTCCAAGCCCTTGTTTGGCAACAAGTTTCTTGTATCAGACAAAACAAAACTTTGGCCAAAATTCAGAGTTGATTTCAGAGATTTCTTTTCTGCCGTTCTTCCAAATGTTTCTTTTATAATTATCTTTGTTAATTTGAATTATTCTTTTTTACCGAAAAAGCCAACAGACACATTTGGTAAGACATGCAAAATGTAGGTATTGTTACTCTCATTCTTCCAAAAAGAAAAAAAAAAAAACGAGCCGATCTTCTTTTTGTTCAAAAACAAAATCTTAAGTTAAGGGTTACACCCAACATAGAAGTAAAATATCTCTGATGGTAAAATGGTCTGTTGAACAAGAAGGTATTAAATTTGATTAACCAAAAACAATTTCTATCAAATATCTGGTCAGCATAAATGAGGAACCAAGCGACGACAAATAATAGGTAACTTGAAAAGATGGGCCAAATTGACCATCTTCTGTTCTTCCTGGGGAACTGCCAGAAATAGGGATCTGAAGCCAGGAGTGGAAGTCAGTAATCCTCAATGTTATTCTTTGGCAACTGTTTTCGAAATTAATAATAATGAAAAAAAAAAAAAAACGGTGCTCTTCTATTTTTTCAAACGGAAAAAATATTTCTAAAAACCTTTTTGCCCTTTAGCGAAAATCACTTTTAACCTGATCGCTTCAGTCTGTAATTTTCATTTTAATTGTATAAATTGATTTATGCATATCAGTGTCATGGTTATAGAATTGTTATTGATAATGTTCTACAAAGCAATGTTAAAACGATAGAAGTTTCATTCAGCTATTTCTGTAGTACACTATGACAATGGTCAGGTGTCTATATATAAGATACATGTAATTCTCAACTGAGTCGTGTGATAGCTTTAATCTGAATTTTAGTTTAATTTAAAATTATATTGAGCTATAAATTATGAAAAGTTTTATTTCCGTCTTGAGGGCTCAATGTATTTCAAAGTACAGAGCAAGTATATATGAATAAAGAATAGCAAAACTTACCATATACCCAACAATAATTGTACTTTGGTCATAATCGGCCTCTTTCACATCTAGAATTAAAATAACTTATTAATCCAAACCTGAAAAGGTCCAGTTATAAAGAAAATAAAATTATTATCTGGTATGATTTAAGTTTTGTTATTCCTTAATAGTAAAAAGTCATTATAAAGGGGAAGTAATTAAAGTAGTCTTTACTACAACATATTTTATCATTTTAGCTAAAAATTGGAGTAAGTGAATTTATTTGTTTATTCATCGCAAAAGCTGATCTCATATAATTATTTTAATCTTCAACTCTAATTTTCGTTAAGAGCAAAAATTTTGATTGTTGTAAAAGGAAAAAAAACGTATTTATTTTCTTTAGGAAATTACGTTTCTCTTTGGAGTCCATTTTCTCATAAATGCAATAGTCAAACAATTGAAAATGTCAGAAACAAACATAAATAACGAGTTTTAAGATTTTCAATCTGATGCTAATAATCGGTAGAAACATAATTATACAAAGTGAAAAAGAGGGACATCAACTTGGAGGCATTTAATCTGTTGCCAAGTAAATATAATAATCAGATCTGTGTAAATTAATACAAAATTATTTGAAAGTTAATTTTAAGGGAAGCTTATATTTCGTTCATTTGATGATATAATATAATGATTAAAAAATGTTTTTAAAACAAAAACAAATATTAACTCCGTGAAAATAAAACTAAAAAAAGAAAAGCTTTAAATTTTTTCATGCAAGAATACAGAAATTATATTTTAGAATATTTTTTGTTGTTGAAGTCTACATTGTATAAACTAGCAAATTTAGATAAATATTAAATTACTTAGGCTTTTTATTTTATCTGGGGTTGTAATAGGTAATAGCAACTATACAAAGAAACACAATGATTATTATATAGATTGAGTTGAAAAAATTTGATCATCTCATATATAGTTTTACGGTGAAGCTAAAGATAAGTAGGTCCAGACAGGATGACGTTTTGTTTTCATTTATTTCAATAATTTCTTTTTTTGTTTATTAATTGATATACAATAATTAAGAAATAAAATAAGAAGAAAATGATTAAAAAAAAATTTTTCATATAAAATTAATAAACTTCAAGTTCAAGGTGAACAATGCAGAAAATAAAATTCCAATCAAAGAAATCAATTAAGTAAATATTTTTTGTAATGAACATACTTTGATATCTTACACGCACACACATACATGCACATACATGGAGGTTTTCTTTCAAAATGCACTCCCCTGCACAATATCCTTTTCATGCATACCTTTTTTTTTCAATACTCTTTTAATTTATTTCAATCTCAGATTGTTTTAATCTCAAAATGTTTGTCATCATGAAACAAAATATTCAAGATGAGAAATATAGACTTGTTTTCGAAAGCATCTTAAGAACCATTATTTGCTGCAAGTAAACATCAGGCAGTAAAATCTCTTCTGCGAGAATTAACACCATGCAAACTTTAAATTTGGATACTTATTTAATTATCTCCCTTGAAACAAATTTTGATCATTATTTTACAATGGATTGAAGACCTCTTTTTAGACTGTTAAATATGTCCAAATTTTCAAAAAACAAAAACATTTTTTAAAAAATAAGGCAAAAGAAAACAAAAAAAAATAGTTTAAAAATTATTTTTTTAAATGTTTTACACTTTCTGAATTGCTAAACTAAAGACAAAAAAAAAACAATAGTAAAATCAAAAACTAAATTAAAAAAATCAGAAAAAATAAGACTTTAAAAAAATGTGCCATGCTTACTTGGGTTTAAAACCTATTGCCTGTTAGAATAGAAATAATGTGTGTTTCTCCCCTTTCTCACTGAGAAACAGGTTTTTAAAATAAAATTAAAAAAAGAATATTTAGTTTCATTTTTTAAAAAAATCCCATCCAATTTCATAGAGTCACACCAAAGTAGGATGTTTACAAAATATCTGCAGGCATGAACTTGAGAATTTGTGTGAAAATTAGTGAATGATTGTTTTTTTGCTTTCAAGGTCTTTTAGACAAATGCCTAAAAGTGAAGATCCTCTGACATTTTTTAAATTAATAATCTAAGGATCCTCATCAAGGCTGTAAAAATCTCTGCTCTCTTAGATTACAAACTTAATATAGTCTGGTACTCATCCAAAGTGAATTACCAACTCTCAACAGTTGCACTTGTCTTTTATTATTGCTCTATGTCAAACCTCTCTTTTCTCTTTTAATCGAAACTAATCCTATGAAAAATGATTGTAGAAAATATGTTCATATGCTAGTTTTGTTTTTACTTTCCTTTTCTCTTTTTCCACATGACGTAGCATTCTCCAGTAAGGTTTTGTATTTATTTCTGGCTCATCTTGGTTAAAGCTTGGCGTTGTCACTGGCAGTGCCAATGTTGCTAAGAAAATGCTAGAAGGAGGCAAAAGAAAATAAAACAAGAGCTTTAGCGACACAGAAGAGAAAGAAAAAACAAATCCAATAAGAGAAGAAGACCCCTTCCCCTCACAAAAAGATAAATGAATGAATTATTAGCATTTACATTAGGAATAATTTAAATCTTATCATTATTTTGATGCCAATGCTTTGGCTGCTTAGGATGTTCCTCAAGTTTACTAAAGTTTAGAAATGTAGTCTTGCATTCACTTCAGGCATCATTTTTGTCAAACACTTTTGTTATTTATCTCATTACTGGCCAATGAAACACAGTGCCTGAACAAGACAGAAGGTTCAAAATGACAAAAGTGAAGATACTCGGCATTATATATAAAACAGTAAAAAAGCAGTGTGTAGCTTATAATCTTTATTCAAATATTTCTGAAGTAAAATTACAGTATAGTGACGAGCAAACACACGTGTGTGTGTTTGCTTGTCACTATATTGTAATATATATATATATATATATATATATATTCCAGGTTAATATTTTTCATAGGTGAAGCAACCAACGAAGTTTTAACAAGATTAATGCAAGGGTGCTCAATACTGAAGTAGGACAAGATATACGTTTTATTAGTTTTATATAAGCATTTATATGTCATTACACATTTATGGATATGTTTCGTTTGGCCAGTTACAAGTAACTAGAGATCTCTTCAGATGATACTGCTTATACAAAAGGTTTTGCATAAATAATATTGAGGTCTCTAGTTACTTGTAACAAGCTGATCAAAACATACTCATGAATGTGTAGTGACTAATAGAAAGTGTGTGTGTGTGTATGTATATATATATATATATATATATATATATATATATATATATATATACACACACACACATTTGAGTATATTAAGAATTAATCAGAAATTTTTTTAATTCCATGATGAATTATTTATCAAATAAATTTACACATGAAAACATTTTAATTTTGTACTTTGACATAAATTCTTCAGTTATTTTAAAATATCTTTTTCTTAAAAGTTTATTTGTTATTAAACAGTGTGTAATGACATATAACTTGGATAGCTTTATTAATTTGTTTGATTTTTAGATATTTTATTGCAAGAAGAAAATTAACTGTTTTAAATTATTCTACTAACATCAAAATTTTCTTGGTCTTTGCTAGAAGGAATGTTGTTCCAAGACTCAAAATTGACCTTTTCAATTTTTTATTCTTTTATTTGTTCCTCCAATTAATGGGAATGAATTAAGCACTATGAACGCACCCCCTCCTCTTTTCACTGCTTTAAAAACTGAAAATCTGTTGAAAGAAAGTTTTTGCTTGATTAAATTTTCAAATTGTTTCAATATGGAAACCATATCTTTTGGTTGGTTTCATCTTTACTATCACATTTTTCATTTAGTTTCCTTATTTTGCTTTTTTTTTTTTCATATGCACACATTTTAGATGGTACTGTTCTGCAACCAGAGTTTAGCTTTGTGCAGTTATTCACATAGCTGTTGCTTATTTTCTGAATGAAAATTGTTGTTTCACATATTTTTTTTATCTTTGGCGAAAATTTGTTTGGCTGTTTTTTTTTTTTTTTTAAATAGTTTTCATTATTTGATAAATAATCTCCCAAAAATTGTTTATTCGGTTTTTATATTTGCGATTTGTGAAATAATTTATAAAAATCATTTTATTGCTTTAGAATTTTAAGCTTGGGTGGTTTTTCTGTTGACTTGTTGTTGTAGAATAGCAGCTTCCTTGCACTTGCACACATGCACACGCACTTTATATGAACTCACTTGATTAGCATAGATTTTTTTCCTCTTATTTATAATGTCCAGATTATCGACTTTGCTAGAAGGAATGTTATCTTTTTCTGAAGCTCTAACACTCGTTTGTTAATTTCTTTTTCACTTGGATTAGTTTTAAAGCTGCCAGTTTTGCACAAGTTTCTGAAATCGCTTCTGTGGGAAAAAGATGTAGCTTTTTCCTAAGATCTTTTGGAATTTCACAAAATTTTTTGTTGTTGCTGTTTGTTTGCTTGTTTGTTTATTCAAAAATATTCTTTTACGAATTGGTTGTTTTGTTTCTCTGAAATCTAAATAATAAATGAAGATATATATTAAAGCAAAATAATAATTTTAAAAAATGATTTGACTTTATTGATCGTCTTTGTATCCTGGAAAGGTGGGGGAGGGGGGTAATGTGTTTTCAAACTAACATTTTTGAGAATTTATGATTTAAATTTCATATCAATTTTTGCAACTAAAATAATGTTATTTGGAATGTGATGAGGACATTTTACTTTATTTTAAATTCTAAACGATATTATAACAACTTCCTATCAACATATATGCAGGTTGGATGCTTCATACCAGGTACATGCATTTATATAAGTAGGGGCTTAAAATACTTAAATTTGTATACAAAAGACAGAGGAAAAAATCTATTTTTTAATGGAGCAATAATAATAATAATAATAAAGTCCATTATTGCAATGCAAACAATCCATATTAGTATGTTTAATCGGTTGAACAACTTGAAGTTTTAAATTTTGTCCACCTAAAGAAATGTGCTAATGTAGAAACGGTTTTCAACATCACAGTGTATTATAATATATGCATATAAGATTACAAAAAAGTATATGCTATTGAGGTTTATATTCTATAAATTATATTTTGAATCGTAAGAAATATAAAACTCAGAGTGAATTTCCACCTTCAGAGCATGTATATCATTCGTTATCATTCCAAAATCCAAAAGATGGAATTAATTCACACTTTTATTTTATTTATCTATTTTTTAAACAAACATCTTATGAGTAAATTAATTTCATCATTTTGAAATGATAACTAAGGGTATACACATGCACACATGAGAAATGTCTAACAGAAACTAAAATTTTGACGAAATGAACTAGTGTATGAAGCAAGGTAACAAACTAATTAAAAATAAAAATATTTAAGCATTCGTGCTGATATTTTTACTAAATTTCTGTTAGTCATGACATAGACTCAATAAATCAAATTGAAATGTCAGAGTCAACATTTAAATACGTTTTTGTGCCAATATTAATTAGTTTGTTTACTTGCTTATCACCTCATTCTATACAGCAACCGTTTTGTATATGTATATATGTGTGTGTATGTTTTGAATTTTCGAACTGGATTTTGCGATTACCCTTCTGAACTGTATTGGCTATGTTTCTTCCTTCTTCTCTGTTAGTCGCATCTCTTGCACACGTGGCCAACTTCCACGTGTGACTGTCAGCACCGAATGCAATGAGTCGAGCAACTTGCATTATGTGCAGCATATTGTATATGATGTCACAAGGCCTCGCAATGACAATCTGTGGCAACACTGAGTACAATATATTCTGATGTTCGGGAGGAGGGCTGTTGGAGCTGGCACAAATTGTTGACAGAGAGAGAGACTATATATATATGTATATATATATAGACGAACATGATGGTTTTCTTAACTTCAATTCAGCCTACTCCTGAAAAGCAAAAACTGTCAGAAAATGAACTTGTCGTTTGGGAATGCTCTGAATCGGATGTTTAAAGGAAAAGAAGAGCATTTTTAAACAGCAGAAAAAAAAAAAAAAAAAACGCCTGTACATAACAAACCTGGAAATGTTGAATTATTTCATGGTTGGGAAAAGCAAGCCAACATGCCAGTGACATTCTTGTTAGTAGATCTTATATTTTAAGGAATATAAACACACACAGGCACTTCTCTTATTCGTCACCCTGTTAGAGATTTTCCTTGATGACAATTTTTTCAACTTATATATCTAACACAAACGTGTGTGTGTGAGCGCAGCTATTGAGAGCTAGCATCGTAAATCACCAACATCATGCTACTAGACTCAGCTTAATCATGTATATGCTTTTTTGCTGGGAGGGTATGTCAATTGAATGGTGGTTTGATTGTAACATTTTCTGCTGATGTCCAAGGCGTATTTGACATCCATAATATCTACCTTTTACTCTCTTATTAAACATTTTTTTTATCTTGGCTTTCTTACCATTTTATGGTACTTTAATATCATAACTACTGTTTCTCCCCCTATTTAAATATATTATTAATAAAAGCATAAATTTAAAATTTTATTGAGTTTCTATCCGGTTTTTGTTAAGAATAGCTGAAGTGTGGCATTCTTCTTTTTTTTTTTGTCTATTACTGGGTATAATAGTAATAATATTATGCATTATAGTAATAATATTATGCATAACTTAATTCAATGTTATTATAACAAACAAAACATTTGTCTCTGAGGAGACAATTAAACGGAAATTTTAGCAATCTCAAAGTAAACCATGAATATTATTATCATTACATTTAATAGTTGAGCACTTTTGGATTCTAAACCTATCTTTTTATTAAATTTATCACAAAGAGCTAAATTTGTTTTTACTAATTGATACAAAAATATATTTATAGTGTAAATAAAATGTTTTTTTAATGAACTAGGTTTATAACACATTAAATTAAGAGCTCTAGTCATATTGCACTATTGAGCTACTATATAAACTTTGTTAAACTTAAAGGAATTTATAATAGATATGAAGAAATAATAAGAGTATCTATGTCAGTAAGAACATAATATATTTACATAATATGCTAGTGTACTTCATGTTTGTACATACGTTGTCACTTTGACATGCATTTAAAAAATGAGACTATCTAATTATCAAAGATGATGATTAATCTGATGTCATTTAGGTAAAAGAAAATCCTACTTTATTCATTTTAAGATGAATTGTTCCCAAATCAAATTAATTGTCAACTAAAACGGTACAATTTTAAATAAATACATTTCAAAAAGTTAGATTTGCTTGATTGATTTGAAAATATTTAGTTAGCAATTATTTTCGCGGTCAAAAGTCAGAGAATATTGCTTTTTAAAAAAGAATTAAATCGCTACATTTTTAAATAAAAAAATAAAAAAAAGAAACATTTAGTTGTTTAATTTAAGCAATTAATTTTTTTTTCTTAAATGTCAATCACGGTTAATATTGTTAATATTCAATTGTTACTGCAAAAGAAATATTATTACTAGTAAATGACAGATATTGATGTAGAAAACATTGTGGAATTTGCACAAGGTCCTGTTAATATACTTTTGATGTCGTACAATTATGTACCAATTGGCCATCCGATACCGCGGCTTCTGAGACAGTATCAAAACACTTAGACATACAGAAACCATGAATACCGAATGGGCAATCAATGCATAATTGCATGATATATATGCACCCACAAATTATACATGCCTTTACTCACTTTTAATTCTGGCACTGTACACCTTCTGTCACCAAATTATACTTCACATCCTGTGCAATATTAAACCAAAAATTAATTTTATTTTATTTCTACCTAAAATTTATTTGTTCAGAGTTCAATAAACTTGTTCTTTTTGCTGTTGAGGATGGAAGAATATTTTCTTTTTTTTTTTGAACATTCAAAACTCGCTTAAAATAACCAATTAGACATGAAAGTTACAGACTGTTTAGGCATTTCTAAATATAAAAAGAAACTGTTTTTTTTTTTATTGTCCCTTGTGAGTTGCACTGACTTTAAATCCCTGTTCCGGAATTATTTTCGAAAAAATTTTTAGCGGTTCTTCCTGGTTTTGGGGGTTTGCCTCTTGAATTCTTTCACACCTGAAAGATCTGCAGCCGCAGACCTTAATCAAGACCGGATTCTTTTTCAACAAAAAAAAAAAACAAAGCCTTTTTGTCGTTTAAATCCTTGAATCGAACCTGACAACATTTTGACATTTTTCTCCTTCAAAAATGTTCCACAATCAAAGCCGACCTTCAGAGATTGATTTTTTTTTATTTTTTCATTAAAACATTTCAATGGTCAAAGTTACAAAAATGATAAGATTATCATGGAAAATGTACAGTGTGACATTAAAAACTGAAGTTCAAGTTTCAAAGCATCTAAAATTTACCCCCCCCTTACCCTCATTAACCAAACTAAAAAGTTAAAAAAAAATTTTTTTTCTTACATACAAAAAACTTTGAAAAAAAGAAAAACGATTTCAGTAAATGAGGGATGTTATCTGAAATTTCAATTAAAAAAAAACCTAATTTTCCTCACTTTTGAGATTAAATTGTTTTAGGACTGAGAGCAGCATTTTTTTTTTTTTTTTTTTGAAAACATATTTTCATAAAAAAACTGAAGTAAACCCTAAAAAGGGTTGGGGGTCACAAAACTGCCCTACATCCTGAAGAAAATGGATTCGAGAAATAAGGAAAGAGAAAACAACCACCTAAAAATGAGCATTTCTTTCTGTGTCTGTTGGCTGTAGAACTTTACTTGGTTTAATGCTGAAGTAAACAGCATAAGAAATAATCAAGTTCTTTTTTTTTCTTTTGTTATAAAACTCATTAAAAAAAAAAAAGAATTTTTAAACAAACATGAAAAAAAAGTGTGCAGTGATTATTAAAAAAAATGTCCTGGGAATTATTTTAAATTTTAAGGACTCAAACCCCCTAAGAAAATATAAGATCAATTCTTTAAAAAGTAAACAAAATACTTATCTTTGAAAAAAAAATCAAAAAAAATCTATTGTTTAATGCACTGTTTTCAGTCATTCTCTTGTGCACATTTTGTCAACACACATTGGTACATACAATGAAACTGCAGTATTTGTCTACTGTATGTATTGTTTTACAAACAGAAAGATTTACATATAACATACATGTGTAAATACTGAAAAACATATAAAAAGATACTAACTGTTGTTAGTGATTTTCTTTTGGTACTAATACAGTGTAAGATTTATTGACTAAATCACCTTTTATGGAAAGGATTGAAAATCAACAATAGCAAAAGAATTCTACTCTTTATCAAAATGAAGGATTCGCTAATGCTGTGGCTGTACCTCATTTGATAATGAAATGGTAAGCAGATTCAGATTCAGGGTCGTTTGTACAAAATTAAAAATTTTATATGCAGCATTTTTCTTTTTATAGAATTTTATTGTTGATTTGTGTCCCTTTCTGTAAATCGTTTAACAGAAAAAGTTAAGCAATTACAGACCTTACACTATATTAGTACCTGTCTTTTCTTTTTTTTCTTTCTTTTTTTTTAAAGAAATATCTAAAACCAATCTTTAGACTTAAAAACACGTTCTCATGGGTGGGCATAAGGAAAGATAAAAAGTTTGAAATAATTCGAGAGCGTGACCAATTTTCCTGTAGAAAAATAGGACGAGATACTCACAGAAAAAAAAATGGAAAACACAAAATCGGTTATTATTTGATAAAACTATGACAAAACATTTGTTTTTTTAATTCGAAAAACACTATGAAGAACTACAAATAAAAGCTTTTTTTTTTTTAATCACACTACAAAAAAAATAAATAAAAAAAAACGAATAAAATAAAAAAACAAAATAAAAAATGAAAAATATTTTAAAAAATCAAATTGTGTTTTGTTTTTATTTTGTTTTTCATCAAAATTGTAAGAGAAAAAACGGATGTGAAGTTTTCCTCTGGTTACCAACAAGGACAATTGGTGAATTGTATGGCTGATTTGATTTGCCTAGTTTATTGCAAATTCTTTTGAGGTTTTCGCTTCTTGGCAAAAAACAAAATGCTGTATCAGTTCTAATACTACACTTCGACTTTAATGTTTTTAGTAAGCGAACAAGATTCTTCTCAACTGACATTACTAACCAGCAGGGCATTCACGCTATTGACTGAGACATCTGTATGCAGTGTGTTGATGTATGGAAGTGCAACTTGGCCAGTGAGAGCTGAAGATGTTATGTTGCATGGAGAGACAGGATACGACAATGATACAATCAATGTGTAATCAAATCTTAAAGACAGGTTTAGTTTTGATCACCTTAGAGGAAGATTAAATTTGGACAGTATAGGGAGATGTGTGCAGAAGTGTAGACTTCAAGGTCAAAGAAAACATTGAAGGAAGGTGGTGGTGGTGGTGGTGGTGGTTAGATTAACAGGAATAAGAGTAGCCAATGGCAAAAAAGACAAATTTGAGAAGAATTTTCAAACTTGGGGAGCGACAGCCTTCCACCAATTTCCCAACCATGCTCCCTTCCATCTCATGTGAAATTTAATGTAAGCTGATCCTCTATTTCTGAGCCATTCTAGCGTTTTAGAGCAGTTAATCAAAAAAACAATACTTTTTATCATGCTGAAAGTATTGATTGATATGTTTTAACTTCATTTTTACAGTTAAATTCCATTAAAATTAGCTTTTTGTGCAACAATTTTAAAGATATGAATAAGAAAATAGTATGAATGTTAGGAGAAAAAAGTGTCCAAGTGCATATGTGGGGGACGAGAGAGTCTTTCTTTGCTGAAACAGAGTTTTTCTACTTCCCATTAATAAGAAAGAAGTGGAAAATTCCAATAGAAGTAAAGATTGGAATTAAGAGTACATATCAAGATATGGCGTCGTGGACAGGAAGTTAACAGTGACATAATGATGAGAGAAAATCTTTCTCTTTGTTAGGTGAGCTGACAGTGCTGTAAAATAAATAAAATAAATAATCTAAGAGCATGCCGCTATTGGGTAAGTTGCTGGCAGATTTTTACTTGTCATATAATGACAGCTACAAAGGAACAAAATGCAAAATATCAACGTCTATGATGACTAGGACTATGACAACAGCATATTCTTTTCATTGCTTTGACTCTCGAGTATATATCTGACACAGACACAGTTAATCAACCGAGAACCACATCACTCTATCTAAAAGCATCTAACGGATACACACTCGAGAGTCAAAACAATGAAAGAATATGCTGTTGTCCTAGCCCTAATGATGATCACCATGCTAATACTAAAGAGGGACTTCATTACTCTTTGAGCCAACAACTTAAATGTCAATGAGAGACGTGGCTGTTTTCTGTTAAGACCATTATGAGCAATTGGTTTGGGGACTGACAGAATTTTCCATTGAACGTTAAAAACGACTTTGTGCTATATAATGCTACAGGCTTTCTATGGAGGAAACGGGTGACAATCTTACCAGGAACAATTTCTGGTTAAGAAATATAACTCCATTAGATAAGTAAATAAGTTTTGTTGTTTTTTCTTTTTTCATGAAAATATCAAAGAAAGAAAAAAGAAATCAAGATCATCACTAAAAAGGAGGTGCACAATAATACAGAAACCATCAAGTGTATGCAACACTTCATGGCAAAATTCATTTGCAACGAGTTAAAAAAAAAATCACAAGAATAAAATTAATTCCATTTGTAATCATTTACTTTATTACAAGGGAAGTAGAAAGTGAACCTTGGGGTTACTTTCGCTAGTCTCATAACTCTCATTTCCCTTCTTTTGTCCAAGTCTGCAATGCATGAATGAAGTTATTGACAAGGGATGAATAACTACTGTTTTCTGGGTCAGAATCTAACACATCGTTGGATATGTTTGATTGCATTGTTTGTAGCGATTTTTTAAACAATCCTCAAAGGATCTTTGTAACACTTTCAGGATACACAATCTTTCTATTGCTTTGTCATTTCAAAATCCAAGAATTTCTTTAATTTGATTTTTCCTACAGAGATACAGGCAAGTTTTGCTGACCATCCTTTTCAGGCAGTTGTTCTCGAGCCTTTTGCGTTTTTCCATTTTCTTTGGTGTTTTTCAAATTATTGCATGGTTTATATCATTGGATCTAATCAAGCCTAGCACAGATCTTTCATCAGGAAATCTCTCCTTGTATGCTCAATATCAGGACCTTTTTTTCTTTTCTGGATGACATCCAGAAGTTTCTTACAACAATCAAGATAGGTTTTGCTTATCTTAATTCGCAGACAGTTATTTTCAAATACAGAGAGCCTGCGTTCATCTGCTTTTAACATCCAAGTCTCAGAAGCAACTGTAACTATAGTAACTACGATGAAGCATCTAAATATTCTCACACTGGACAACCCTTATATAAGTTGTTTTTTTTGTTTTTTTTAAGGTTTCTACAGTATTCAGAGTTTGTTTTATTTTAGTCTTTTTATTTTATTTTTTAACAACACGGGTGCAGGTTAAAATTACTACTTTAGTTTAAAACCACAACAAAAGCAACTTAAAAACAAACAACTTTAGTTCATCCTAAACAAGGCATATTTCCAAGTTTAAAGTGTAAGGGGTTACTGTGATAAGGATCAAATTCACAGTGGGCAACCTAGATGGAGAATTGAGCAGCAAGATCTTTGTTCACATATTTAAATTTCTGTATGTTGATAGTGTTGGAGGAAAAAAGGAGCAAAGAGGAAATGTTACTTTAAAAACTGGCAATGGTAAACGATGAAGTGGATACCGACGTGGACTAACAATGCCAAGTTGAAATTTTACAAATTCCATAGCACCACTATGGATACATAAAAGTTTTTATGGAAACCGCTCCAGACAGGGCATGAAGCAACTAGAAATGTTTTATCGAAGTCGCTCCAGATAAGGTATGAAGCAACTAGAAATTTTATATGGAAATCGCTCAAGACAAAGCATGTAGCCACTTCAAATGTTTTATGGAAATCACTCCAGACAAGACATGAAGCCATTTGACATTTTTTATGAAAATCGCTCCAGATAAGTTATGAATCCACTTGAAATTTATGTAAATCACTCTAGAAACGGCAAGACACTAGAAATTTTTTTATTGAAATAGCTTCAGACAAGTCATTAAGCCACTTGAAATTTTATGGAAATCACTCCAGACAAGACATGAACCCACTGAAATTTTTTTAATAGAAATCACATAGATAAGGCCACTGGAAATGTCTTTTATGAAGGTGAACTGGGCAAGTTTCTGTTGGGGGTCATTCATATTTTTCTAAATTTTCAATGACATCTTTTTCCAAAAAAATTTTCTTGTCAGTAGTGGGGGAAAAAAAATGAAACACAGTAATATGGAATTTGATAATGAAGCAAACGTTGTCTAATCACTAACCTTGTCAATGTATTTATATATTAATTTGAAAATTCTGTTGAGACATCTTCCAAAAATGACAATTTTTCTTAAAATTTTAGTGCTGATGGTGAGGAAGGAAAGAAACCTAGTAATGTTGAAATTTATGGTGAAGCAAGGGTTGCCTTATCATTAACCAAGACTATGTATTAATTTGGAAATCCTAATGATCCATCTTCTAAAAATGACTTCATTTTTTTTTTTTTTTAAATTATGGTTGCCTTGGTGGGAAGAGAAATTATTTGTTGTACAATACCTGTCAAGAATATGTTAAATTGTTTCATATGATTTAAATTACCCATTCGAGGGTAGGTAAAATTATTTTAAATATGTGTTGTACATTACCCGTCCTAGCGAAGGGAAAATTATTTCATATACGTGTTGAAAATTACCTGTCCTAGGGAAGGTACAATTATTTCATGTGTAATACTCATCCTAGGGTAGGTAAAATATTCTTTTGCTCAAAATAGCAAATAATACGTAGACATAAAAAATTCCACTATCCTAAGAATAACAGATATATTCAAAATCAACTTCAATTTTCTCACTGTTTTATACGGTCTTGAGCAACACTGGGTAGCCCGACTAGTCTATATATATATAAAGGGCAAAATGTGTGTGTGTGTCTCTCGCACAAACTGTTGACAGAGGCAACGGATCCTGACGAGATCGGTATCATTTTGAATCTCGACCCTTCGGACTACAAATATCGAAAAATTAGCCAAAAACATTAATTCCTTCACCCTCAACTGGGCAGTTTTCTGCAGGGAAGGTTGGATTTTCCGACGCCATTTCTGCAAGTCATCTTTTCTTTTCAATTGACTACACTTGATTTGAATGCTTTCAACTTCCGGTCGCGTCATGGAGCATCGGTAAAACGTCAGATTTTCACTTTCTTTTCCATCGTCACGGGTTCGAGCCTGCTTGCCTATTACCATTACCACTTTTTTTTTTTTTTTTTTTAAAACACCTCTGTCCACCTTGGCTGCCTACTGTGGTTTTGATTCCCTTCCCCCACTACTACCATTTTTAACACCTCTCTCCACCCGGACTTGCTAATGTTATTTTAACCCCCCCCCCCTCCACACCCGGGCAATGCAGAGTACCCCAGCTAGTAATTAATAAAACCATTAAAAAAATCTTTCAATATTTTAATTGGTAGAGAGAAAAAAAAAGAAAAGGTTCTTCATTCTTGTAGTAAAATTCAAAACTTGAATTTCAAGTGAAATTGTCATGTTGTACTACTGAACATATCCAAAACTTACAAAGAACATTTGGGTAGAAAATTAATCAGCAATTTGAACAGTTTTTGAAGACAACTAGTGAAAATGAAATTTTGCCAAACTGGCCAAAGATTTTCAATTTTCAGAAAAGATTTACCTCCCTTTTGATACAATTAAAACTCTCTGGTTTCTTTCTTTTTCCACAAAACTCAATTTTCATTGTTTCAAAAACTATTTTAATTAATAATTAATTTTCTAACTTATTGTTTTTTGCAATTTTTGGATATGTTCATTATTGCAACATGGCAATTCAATAGATACCATCGGTTTTACTTGAAAATCAATATTTCAAATTTTGCTACAATAACGAAAAATCAACAAAAAAAAAAAAGTAAATGGGCAAAAAAGGCATTTTTTTGTAAATTTTATAAAAGCTTTAATATAATTTAAAAATAATTTTACAATTTAAATTCATAGAAAATAACATTTTAACAATTTATGTTCTTTTTTAAGTACAATTCAATTCCTGATATTTTCTTTCTCATGGTCGATTAACCAAAACAGTATTAACAGGATGCAATGTTTGTATTTCCAATAACACATGAAATAACACTTTGTTTAAATCAATATTTAAATAGGTTTAAAAATTCTGGCACTTTTTTTGTTATAATAGTGAAATTTGAAAATTAAAATATTGAATTTCAAGTGGAGTCAATGGTATCTAATTGTCATGTATCAGTAATGAACATATCCAAAAATTATGAAAAACAATAAAGTATAAAATTAATTAGTAATAAAAATAGTTTTTGAAAATAATTAGAAAAAAATGAGTTTTGTTATAAGAAAGAAAGAAACCAGAGTTCGAATCATGAAAAGAGAGGTAATTATTTTCTGAAAACAGAAAATCTTATGTCAATTTAGAAAAACTCAATTTTTGCTAATTGTCTTCAAAAACTATTTTCATCAATAATTTTATACCTTAGCATTTTTCATAATTTTTGGATATGATAATCATTGTGACATGACAAGCAAGTAGATATCAATGGTTCTACTTGAAATTCAATATTTAAAATTTCACTATTATAATGAAGAAATGCCAAAATTCCTATAAAAAAAAAAAAAAAAAGGGAAATAACTCTTCTCAGATCTTGTAAGACTTACATCCTGGTACTAATAATTATTTCTTTATTTCATCAGTTTCATAACAGAAAACTTCAATAAATTGTCCAATTACATTATTTATCATGCAAATATCATTAAGAACAGTCTTTCCAATTATCTTGTCAAATTTCATAACAATCTGTGGAAAAGCAAAGAGTATTATAAACATTTATATGAAAAAAAAAAAAGAAAACTTTTTTAGCCATTTTTGGCTAGAAATGCGACTCTGGCAATAAAAATTTTTCATCAGACCTTTAAGAATTAAAATTTAAAATAAATATCAGCTTTTCAGCAAAACAGGGTTATAATTGCACGTAAAAAAAAAAAAAAAAAAAAAAATGTATATTCATAATTTTCTTCCAATATTTCAATTCTTTGCAAAACTGCTTTTGTTGAATATTGTTTGTTTGTTTGTTTTTCCAGTAAAGGTTTTCAGAAATTCTTTGACAGTTTTGTTGAAAAAAATGGGTTGTTGTTAAAAATTCAAACTAATTAAAAACAAACAAAAAATACAGAAAAATCTTTGATGTACATACCAGTCACAAAACAAAATGTCATATTCCAAAAATCACATAAATTGATCAAATTTTTTCTTTACATAAAAATCATTTTTTATAACTTTTAGAGATTAATAGTAATTTGCAACCATTACATGATTGATTTTGATTTCTATTTATGTCTCATAGTTTAAATTGAATTGTCTCCTTTTATTGAATATATCCTTGCTTCCTCATTAAATTTGATCTTAAAAAAAAAAAAAATCAATTATGATTTTTGGAATATGACATTTTGTTCTGTGAAGAGTATATAGATCATAAAGATTTTTCTGTATTTTTTTTTCCTCAATTAAGTATAATTCTGAACAAGAACCAAAAAAAAAATGTACATATGCAATTATGTTTTTGTGTGCATGTCTAAGCTTATAAAATGCATGTGCATCTGCAACTATGTGCCGTGTGAATGTGTATGTAAAAGGGTTGTAAAACGTGTAAATACTTCAATATTTTTCAAAACATCTTTTAAAACAATGATATACATTCAGTACCGAAGCTGTATAAAATTATGATGTTACAAATATTTTTTAAAAATTACATCAATTTTTCTACAGCTTAATAAAAAGAGCAGAGTAGGAAAAGAGAACGGAAAGTGAAATTTACTTACTCATCTAGGTGAAGAGAGGACTGGAAGACATAAAAGCTTTGATATCAGTAATTGGAATGCAAGTACAAAATGCAAAGAAAAAGATACAAGAAAATAGGAAGAAAATTCAAACAGATGAGAGAAATTAGGTATATTCAAAATGTCTGAAAGATATAGGATTGCAACATATAAACAATTTACTGGTGGTGTTATTGGATCCTAGTTTTTGTTGCAATAATTATTCGTATATAAAAAGTGATATAGCATCAAAGTCAAAAGTCTAATATCATTGTATGTGCTTTTCATGTTATCACATCAGATTTGGTTCGACATCCATTTTACACCAAATATAATGAGATGACAGGAAAGGTACACACCAGGGATTATCATGATTAGTATTTTGATTTCAATATAATGTCACTTTTTTTTACTAGGAAATATTACAATATCTGTATACACACACGTTTTTTTTATATATGTACCTTTTTATATATATATATATATATATATATATATAATTATTTTTTTTACTATAATAATTATGCATCTCAATAAGTGTATAATAACAATCAAGAGACTGGTTGCTGATAAAAATAAAATTTAAAAAAAAAAAAAAACGGATAAAAATGTGACGGTTCCATTTTGTAAATCATGAATGCTTGCACTTTTAAAACTTTTAAAATGAAAATCTTGCGGACGACATAGAAGTTGCCCCTTTTCATTTCTCATCCTCATAATTTTCAGATTTTATTCAAGGTGAACTGAACAGTTTTCCTCGGCTCTGATTGATTTTAATGTTCACAAATGGTGGCGCCTGATAGTCCTCTACATTCGCTGTAGGACTTTTATGATTCAATAAACTCTGCATCGGCTTCTTTGGTGTCTCTGGCTGCTGAGGATTTAATACCAGGTTCTCCTTGTTAGTCTCCTTCAATGGTGAAATCGACTTCGTCTCTAACTTTGAAATTGGCTTTGTGTCCAACTTTGAAACCGGCTTTGCATCCAACTTTGAAATTGGCTTTGTGTCTAAATTATAACACTTTCGACATACACACAGATATTTATCTGCTCCTCCAATAACTTCAACCTGAATGGGGGAAAAAAAAAAAAAAAGTCAATATTTGTACAATATAAAAAAATTATTCTACTTAATAACAAAGATGGAAAAAAAAAAAAAAAAACACTGAATTCATCATTACCTGATACATGTTTCCAGAAATTATTAGTCAGTTTCATTTGATTTCAAAAGTTCCTATTCCAACTAAACTGACTCTCACTAAACAGTCATACTTAGATGGAGTCATAACTTTTACTCACTATAAAAAATCTAATACTCTCTCATCAAACACCAGGAATTTTCCTTTATTGCATACATTTTTCACCTCGGACTGTCAGTGTTTCATTTAATTATTTTGTGATATTATCTTTCAACCAACCTAACTTCCCTACATAAATACAGGCCACTCCCTTCAGCTTAGTATCTCATTTTTACAAGACTTTGGCTTACTAGAATACTATTTGCAGAATGCCAGAATATAATTGCCAAACACTGAACAAACATGGTGTTTCCATTCACTTTATTATGTTCTTAGTAGCTTGTATGTAATATTATTTTATTTATCTTTGATTATAGAATACAAATTCTTAAACTGCAATGATTCTGGTCTTACAAAAATATTCTCATTTTTTCACATATAAACATTGTTCAATCATCGATATATAAAAAGAATGCTCATTCAAATTCTTTATCTTCTGAACTATTCGTTATCAAGAAATAATCAATAACTATTAGTAAAAGACTTTTGAAAAACAATCTCTTAAAACAAATCTTTCAATAATTTACACCACTAAAATAGAATTTCAATTATTTATCCAGCACCCCAGAAACTAAAGCTCAAACCTTACATCAAAATGTATGAATTGTATAAGATTGATGATCTTTAAAAGGTTAACAAAAATCTTTGAAAACTGCGTCAGTCTAAAACGATTTCTCCTTTCCCATTTTTTACTACTAAAAATTTTTTACATAAGTTATTTTCACTGCAACATGTCAGTTTGGAAATATTTACTTATTTCGAAAAATGTTTTACTTTGTATCTCATACGTAATATTAATTTCAATACTTCTGCATTTTATAGACCATGTCATTTTAAAGGAAGTTACATGCAACTTTTATAGTACCTTTTGTTTATTAGATTTTTATATAGTTGTGGAACACAAGCCATAATATATCTATCTTTGTATCTGTTTATCTATCGATCTATCTGTCCATCTAATTGGAAGTAAACGTTATAATCAGGATTTGGTTCTGGGGTTTGGGAAGGAGTGAGTCACTCTCTCGACAACAGCACGTTTCTGCCCTCTTCTTTTCCAATCAACCACACCTGGCCTCTCGCCACCAATGTCACACTGCACAATCTGAACGTCAGCAATACGAAATTCTTTTCAAGAGAAGATGTTCACGACTCTTTTTTCTCTGCACCCCCAGGGAATTTTTCCCAACTTTTATATCCTCCTATCTAGAAAAAAAAGGAAGAGATAGGAAAAAAAATAGCTTCTCCCATCATGCTCTGCCTTCCCAAGATGCCCTTCGCGTATACAAATACGCTGACCATCCTTTTCTTCTTCTTTCCCACAGAGCGATACAGATATGCCCGGTATGTTTCTTTTTTTTTTTTTTTTTTCTTCTTTTCTAACCATATACCCCACACTTTTATAGTACCTTTTGTTTATTAGATTTTTATATAGTTGTGGAGCACAAGCTGTAATATATCTATCTTTGTATCTGTTTATCTATTGATCTATTTGTCCATCTAATTGGAAGTAAACAAGAGATGAGATGTGAAACTATGTTTTGATAAAAGTTGTCAAAACATGTTGAGGTGGAAACTGGACAAGTTGCACCAGAAGAAAGTTGACCAGTATCGGAAGTATGTGTCTTTCTGTCATGTGTTCTGGTTAGCTGAGAAAATAGATAAGTTGGAATTTGGATATTGAGCAGGGCGGATGGGTTAACGGTTGCCCCCCTCCAAATTGGAGACTAAGAGAAACTCACAAGCAAAGATATTAACTTCTCATTCTTCTGCAATCGACACCTGGGAAGTAATAAAAAACTATAAAAAATCAACTTCTTGGAATTGAAATGCATTCGTCCACAGGTTCCAGCTTCCATCCAAGAACCAATGAAATTCCCATGTGGACCAAAAAACTAACAACGCAATTGAAAAGTTGATGAGATATCTCAAAATACATGTAGATGTAATGTCTGACACACACGCACGCAACACACTTAGACGATCACAGAACATAAATAAACTGCAACACAATAACTTAGGGTTCAGATAGTGAAGAAGCCCACTATAGAGACTAATAATCCAAAGCACAATAACACGACCCCATAATGTTACAAGATTGCCAGTTCAAATTACAAAGTAGTTAACATTTTAAAAATGTGTTCCTAAATTATAATGTTTTGTTATCATGAAGCAAAGTCCCCCAACACTTGCTGTTTGACTTAAAATAAAAACAAGCCATGCATGCATGGTCCCCCTCGTGCTGCATGTGAGATGACGCCACAAAAAATAGTGAAGAAATGATGAATGTGAGAAGTGTGAAGGGTCAACGTTGCTTTCACATTTTCGACAAGTTTCAGAAAAATCTAATGGATGTGGCAAAAATTATGGTGTAAAAAGTGTAATTTTTTGCAATTTTGGAGCATTTGTGACCCCTTTTCAGCTCCTGGAATGCCGAATCCCAATGAAAATGGACAAACGATGCAGTTTCACACCTTAAGACATGTATATTTGAATTCAGCACCATGGAAAACTACTATATAGACAAACATATCTAGTTCTTAAGTAATATGAAAAGAGTTCCAAAGAGGCATGTTTTTTTAGCCCTAAAAGTCCCAGAGGGATGCGAACCAGAATTTTGCCAGGGTCACCCATACTGAATTCATAATAAGAACATTGGCCTCCATATTTTGGCCAAGTTTCAGGAACATCTAATGGATGGATCAAATGCTATGTGTCAGAAAGTGTCATTTTTTACCTCTTTTGATCCCCTTGGGGTGCAACGGGAATTTTTGTAAAAAAAAAATTTTTTGAATGAAATATAATTTGTGGCAAAATTTCAGAAAAAACTAATGGACGATTATCTGGCAATAGTCCGGACTAACAGATGCCACTGAAAACATAGGTCCCTCTCCAATAAATCGGGGGACCAAAAAAAACAAAAAAAACATTGAATGCAGAACATTTTTTTATTTTTTTTTTATTTCAATATATTTTAGTAGTAAATAAAACTTTTTAGGAATATTCTGTATTAGATACATTTTTAATGATGTTTGATTTTAGTCAAACAGGCTCGCAGAAAGTGTCAGGGGACTTTGCTTGATGATAACCTAATGTTGTTTCAACACCATCCATAAACTGCAGAACTACCAAATATGATTACACAGATAGATTGACACATACAGGAGGGGAGGGGTGCTTAATTTTTGTTTATCATTACTTCTGAAGTGTACAGACTGATGTATAGATAAGATTTTCAAGTTAAATGCACTTCTTATGGTATCGTTTGTTTATTACATTTTTAGGTGACAGTACAAAATAGTTAATATGAAGTTTCTAAATAATATTTCAGCACCACCTATAAACTGGAAAGGTATCCAATATTTTGGTACTTCTACTACTATCAACCCTGCTAGTTTTCAACTTAAATTCAATTTTTACAGTATCTCTTCTGTATACTCCCCCTCCATTTATATGCAAATGCTTAATCAGATTTTGGTATTTCTGCTATTTACGAATCATGCTATTTTTATGGATACGAGTTTTCAAGTTAAATTATGATTTTTACAGTATCTTTCCTTTTAGCAAATTGTTAACTGAAAGTACAGAATAATTAGTATATTAAAAATGGGTTTCTAAATAATGACATCATTTCAGTACAGTGCACAAACTTCAATTTCAAACTAATTCTTCTAAGAATTTTAATTTTGAAATTGTGGATACCAAACAACATTGTCGTTGAATTAGAAAAATATCTAAAGTCAAGTCAATTTTATCCTGTTCAAGTTAACATCATAGATCAGTACACATAATTGGAGTCATATAAGATTGCACCAATTGGGCAAGAAATTTCTTAAGTGAATCTACTTGCTTGGGCAACGCTGGGATACAGGTCATCTAGTAGTAAATAAAAAATATTTAATTCATGTAGTTTCAAGAAAAAACATGCCAACGCATGTGAAATTGTATTATAATTTTATTTATAGAGAGTAATAAACAGAACTGATAAAAAAGAAAAAGAGGTCAATTGTAATTTTACATTTCAGACAACATAATAATACGTTACATTTATCAAACTTTGTATAGAATTATTTTAAATTATTTAAACTACTGTTCTCATGTTTGATATTATTTTCATTCTAATAACATCATAGATATTTTTTTTTCACTTGTTAACTGATTTTTTTTCCTTCCCTTCTTTTATTTTTTCCATTTTTTTCTGCCCCCCACCCCGGTCCTTTTTATCTCATATCAGTCATAATAATATATATAAAAAAAAAAAATGTAAAAAACTACATCTGGTTAAAAAAAAAAACATGAGACACACACATTATTAACCGTATTGAAACCAGAAAACTTTTAGTTTTACAAAGGAGTCACCATTTATCAAAGCCCGGAGGTCACTGAAGGATAAGGGTTCCGTAAATGTTATGTTTTTAACTTAGATTTGGATGAAGGATTCAATTAAAAATTTTAATCATCAATTATATAATAATTAAATTAGAAATTATTCACCCTAGAGTTTCGTGATAATTATCTTTATAATTCATGTAAACTTACTTCCAACTAGATCCAAAAATTCTAAACCTTGGAGTGTAGAGCTAACCCTCTTTTTTTTTTTAAACAAAAAAAAAAAAACATGGTGACTTATACACTTGAGAAGAAGGTTGAAGATTATATCGACCGAAACGTTGTGCAGATAACACTTAAAATGAGAACAATTGTCCGATTAATTCAAATAATACAAACCTCATCTAAAAATTCAGAATTGTAATAAGAAGAAATAGGCAAAATAATCTAAATAATCTTAAAAATTCTGAATTGTAATAAAACTGTTTTATACAAACATTTCCTCAACTCTGGTAGAAGTGTAGAATGTTACAATGTTATTAATTATACGCATGAATGGCATGTTCATGCTACTAAATTCCAGTGTTAAATGATTAAAAAGCGTTTTTAAAATTAAATACATTTTCACAAATTCCCACTCATTTAACTTAATGAAGATAAAAAAAAATTAACACCCACCTCTTTTTCATTTCCGATGCGTTTTGTAAATGAAGCTTCCTTGTAGCAGTTCATACAGACAGCCGTCAGTTTAACAACATTCTCGGCTAACGGGATAAGTTGTAAAATGTCACCAAAAGCCTTTGATTTAAAAAAAAAAAAAAAAAAAAAATTTTTTTTTAGATTTCCAATTTCTAATTGCAAAAATCAAAAGTACAAAAAAATATAAATTTCTTTCATAAATGAAAAAACAAATCATAAATTAACAGCTCATTGAAGAAACATTTCCATTTTCTTAAATTGACAAAAAAGTTATATTTAATTATTTAAACAAACAATAAGCTAAATCAAAAATTGCAACAAGCAAGATAAATTTTATCAAAGCTAAATTTAAAACGCTTATATTTATTTTAGAAAATCATTTTGTTCTAAAGTCTATAAAACAAAAGGATTTAACTTGTGAGAAAAGTAGTTTTCTCTTTCATTTTTTAAGTACTCTATCAGACCCCCATCTCACCCTCTGCACCCTTGAGACTCGTTAATGTATTAAACAGTCACTACAAATTAGAAAGAAGTTACATAAAATTAAAACATCCATAGGAAATGACAATAAAAAATTGAATCACCTTTTTTTCAAAGGTCGAATCAAGAGCCGCCACCAAAACTATCTTGCCTCTTTCGGCCATTTCATTTGCAAAGGAAACAACGTCTGGAAACTGAAAAAAAATATATATATAGAAATCTAAACTTGCTTGATATTCATTTAAACACATTTTATAAAAAGAAATGAATGCATCATAACAGTTATTTTTTTTTTTTTTTTATCGACAGGGATGAAATGATTGTTCACAATTCTTAAAATAAATGAAGAAAATGCCCTAAATACAATTGGAATAGAATTTATGGAAATTGATCCAGACAAGGCATGAAGCTGCTTGATGTAAGGATTTAAGAAAAAAACAAAAACAAAACTACTTCAAGGTCAAAAACTAGCCAAAAATAAGTGTTAGATAGATTTCAGACCAGAAAATACCAATTCTTCCCTCTTTGTCAGAAAGACTGTTCACGTGAGGAGTAATAGTCAAAATAATGGAAGTGAGAACGTAAACCCTAGATCTATTTTTTATTCTCTTAATGATAGTTATAAGAACAATGATAATTAGTTATTAGGATGACGAGAGCTGCGATTATGAAAAGTGTCTTGACAGAATGCAGGTAAGTTTGAAATTTGATTAAGAATTTGTTTTTGAAATTTATGTCTGCACGGATTATGAGGTAAGAGATGATTTGAAACAAACATTTGTCATTTGGAATAAAGAATATGTGAAAATATAAACAATATTGAAAAGTAGGATCGCAAATCGAAAACGAGAAGGAACGAAGATTGTCACCAAGTTGCGACCATATCCTGAGCATTTGCTCCTTTGGTGGGACAGATAAGACTAAGACACCAACGGTAGATTGGGTATCGAGTGTGAGAAAAAGAGAATGTTGCCATTGGCAAAAGTAAGCAATGAAATTCCTTCTTATATTTTCGAGTCTTCATCTGTGAACCACCTGCAGGAGATGATGTTTTTGAGAAATGTTACAAGAGTTCTCTAACAGAAGACAAATGTATCTCTTTGGTCTTATTTATTATGGCATCCTCAACGAAGATATTTGCTTTGTGGTGACACATAATTATAAGAAGCAACATCATGCCTAACCATTTAAGAACTTTCACAGACTTCTGCATGGGACCCCCCCCCCCCCGTGGCAAAGTACAATAGGGACTAATACATTACAAACATATGTTTTATTATACAAGTTTTCGCTTTACACGTATCATCAGAGATACCTTGTGGGCAGACCTGTATGATTTGAAGGCATCAATGATTCACTTCTTCAAATACAAAAATAACAAATCTACAAAACAGCATACAACTACTTATGTCAGTGTTAAAGTAATATAATATACATAAATATGCTCCAAAGTAGAGAATTTGTAATTGTTTCACACATAAAAGTTTGGAATTCGCTTTTTCCTTCAAAGTAAAATAGAATTATCTCCCTTGCACAACAATCATTACATTTGGCTGGTGTGATAACTAGGGCTATGACAAAAGAATATTCTTTTCATTATTTTGACTCTCGAATATATATCAGTTAATATCTTATACGTTTTTAGACAGAGTGATGTGATTCTCAATTGATTAACTGTGTCTGTGTCAGATATATACCTGAGTCAAAACAATGAAAAGAATATTCTCTTGTCATAGCCATAGTGATATTCACAGATCTTGACAGTAAAATCTGTACACATACACAAGTTTTATGATTAGAGCCATATATGAGCACACGTGCATGTACATTAAAAATATTAATTATTCCACATGTCAAACAAACTTTATGTCATTTCAGAAAGTATATTTCGCTATTAAGGCTGTTAAGTTTTGTTACCTTCGTAATATCATTGGAACACAGGAATGAGCTGATGTTATTGTGATTGCAAAAGTTAGGACTGAGTAGACTAAGTTTAGAGAAATTCTGCCATTACTAACAGAGCATTACTACTGTTGACCTAAGGAAGTGTCGGAAGTGTCAATCAGACTTGTGCATGAAGTATGATAATGTACGGGAAGTGAAACCTGGCCAGTGAGGGTTAAGGACATTCATTGCACAGATAGAAATGATATGAGAATAATATAATGGATGTGTAATGTGAGTGTTAAACAAATTTAGATCTGGTGACCTCAGAGGGACATTAAATCTGGACAGTATAGAGAAATGTGTGCAGAACATGGGACTTTGTTGGTATGGTTGTGTTGAATGAATGAGAGTTCTTTGGATAGTAAATGTAGTTATTATCGAGTGGTTTCATGCTGTCTGGAGCGATTTCTCTCTCTCTCTCTCTCTTATATATATATATATATATATATATATATATATATAAAGAACAGTTGAAATAGCAGGGTCACTTGAAAGAGGAAGGGCAAGCAAAACAGGGGAAGAAGTGATAGGAAGGAATTTGAGAGAAAGAGGGACAAATTAAGATTTGGCCAGATAGGTTAGTTTAGAACTCAATTTTTTTTTTTTTAATTTAATTTTCACCCCAAACAAGGCACAGTGCCACTTTGAAGTGGGACATAAATTGCAGGGATGCTATGTAGGGAGTTGAGCAGCAAGATGTCTGTTCACATTACACTTGTACTTCTGCATGTCAGTACAGTTGGGAAAGCAGGATCCTGGAAGGGAGATCCAAAGTCTAGCAGTTCTGGAGAAGAAACTATTGGAGTAGAAGGCTTTCTCACACCTAGGGATCTTTACTGTGTAGGGGTGGGATTTAACTGCTTGTCGGGTTTGTCGGAGGTATTTACGTCCAAAAGTACAAGTGCTTGTAGTTTGTCTAATTTCTAAAATATATCCAACATCCAGCATGTAAAACAGACATTAAACTGAATATAATCATTTCAGCTTCTACAGTAGTTCAATCTCACAGTATTTCTAGAACTCAATAGACAATCAAGTAACTGTCATCATCAGGAAGATATGAAAGTATAGCGTTTTTGATTGATCGCAGCCATACCAAGTAGTTTAAAAAAATTAAGTGGTCTAAGCAATTGCAGCCATACCAAGTAGTTTTAAAAAAATTAAGTGGTCTAAGCAATCGCAGCCATACCAAGTAGTTTTAAAAAATTAAGTGGTCTAAGCAATCGCAGCCATACCAAGTAGTTTTAAAAAATTAAGTGGTCTAAGCAATCGCAGCCATACCAAGTAGTTTTAAAAAATTAAGTGGTCTAAGCAATCGCAGCCATACCAAGTAGTTTTAAAAAATTAAGTGGTCTAAGCAATCGCAGCCATACCAAGTGGTTTAAAAAAATTAAGTGATCTAAGCAATCACAGCCATACCAAGTGGTTTAAAAAAATTAAGTGGTCTAAGCAATCGTAGCCATACCAATTGGTTTAAAAAAATTAAGTGGTCTAAGCAATCACAGCCATACCAAGTGGTTTAAAAAAATTAAGTGGTCTAAGCAATCGCAGCCATACCAAGTACTTTTAAAAAATTAAGTGGTCTAAGCAATCACAGCCATACCAAGTGGTTTAAAAAAATTAAGTGGTCTAAGCAATTGTAGCCATACCAATTGGTTTAAAAAAATTAAGTGGTCTAAGCAATCGCAGCCATACCAAGTGGTTTAAAAAAATTAAGTGGTCTAAGCAATCACAGCCATACCAAGTGGTTTAAAAAAATTAAGTGGTCTAAGCAATCACAGCCATACCAATTGGTTTAAAAAAATTAAGTGGTCTAAGCAATCGCAGCCATACCAAGTGGTTTAAAAAAATTAAGTGGTCTAAGCAATCGCAGCCATACCAAGTGGTTTAAAAAAATTAAGTGGTCTAAGCAATCGCAGCCATACCAAGTGGTTTAAAAAAATTAAGTGGTCTAAGCAATCGCAGCCATACCAATTGGTTTTAAAAAATTAAGTGGTCTAAGCAATCGCAGCCATACCAAGTACTTTTAAAAAATTAAGTGGTCTAAGCAATCACAGCCATACCAAGTGGTTTAAAAAAATTAAGTGGTCTAAGCAATCGTAGCCATACCAATTGGTTTAAAAAAATTAAGTGGTCTAAGCAATCGCAGCCATACCAATTGGTTTTAAAAAATTAAGTGGTCTAAGCAATCGCAGCCATACCAAGTGGTTTAAAAAAATTAAGTGGTCTAAGCAATCGCAGCCATACCAAGTGGTTTAAAAAAATTAAGTGGTCTAAGCAATCGCAGCCATACCAAGTGGTTTAAAAAAATTAAGTGGTCTAAGCAATCGCAGCCATACCAAGTGGTTTAAAAAAATTAAGTGGTCTAAGCAATCGCAGCCATACCAATTGGTTTTAAAAAATTAAGTGGTCTAAGCAATCGCAGCCATACCAATTGGTTTTAAAAAATTAAGTGGTCTAAGCAATCGCAGCCATACCAATTGGTTTAAAAAAATTAAGTGGTCTAAGCAATCGCAGCCATACCAAGTGGTTTAAAAAAATTAAGTGGTCTAAGCAATCACAGCCATACCAAGTGGTTTAAAAAAATTAAGTGGTCTAAGCAATCGTAGCCATACCAATTGGTTTAAAAAAATTAAGTGGTCTAAGCAATCGCAGCCATACCAATTGGTTTTAAAAAATTAAGTGGTCTAAGCAATCGCAGCCATACCAAGTACTTTTAAAAAATTAAGTGGTCTAAGCAATCACAGCCATACCAAGTGGTTTAAAAAAATTAAGTGGTCTAAGCAATCGTAGCCATACCAATTGGTTTAAAAAAATTAAGTGGTCTAAGCAATCGCAGCCATACCAAGTGGTTTAAAAAAATTAAGTGGTCTAAGCAATCACAGCCATACCAAGTGGTTTAAAAAAATTAAGTGGTCTAAGCAATCGCAGCCATACCAATTGGTTTTAAAAAATTAAGTGGTCTAAGCAATCGCAGCCATACCAAGTAGTTTTAAAAAATTAAGTGGTCTAAGCAATCGCAGCCATACCAAGTGGTTTAAAAAAATTAAGTGGTCTAAGCAATCACAGCCATACCAAGTGGTTTAAAAAAATTAAGTGGTCTAAGCAATCGCAGCCATACCAATTGGTTTAAAAAAATTAAGTGGTCTAAGCAATCGCAGCCATACCAAGTGGTTTAAAAAAATTAAGTGGTCTAAGCAATCGCAGCCATACCAAGTGGTTTAAAAAAATTAAGTGGTCTAAGCAATCGCAGCCATACCAAGTGGTTTAAAAAAATTAAGTGGTCTAAGCAATCGCAGCCATACCAATTGGTTTTAAAAAACTAAGTGGTCTAAGCAATCGCAGCCATACCAATTGGTTTTAAAAAATTAAGTGGTCTAAGCAATCGCAGCCATACCAATTGGTTTAAAAAAATTAAGTGGTCTAAGCAATCGCAGCCATACCAAGTAGTTTAAAAAAATTAAATGGTCTAAGCAATCACAGCCATACCAAGTGGTTTAAAAAAATTAAGTGGTCTAAGCAATCGTAGCCATACCAATTGGTTTAAAAAAATTAAGTGGTCTAAGCAATCGCAGCCATACCAATTGGTTTTAAAAAATTAAGTGGTCTAAGCAATCGCAGCCATACCAAGTACTTTTAAAAAATTAAGTGGTCTAAGCAATCACAGCCATACCAAGTGGTTTAAAAAAATTAAGTGGTCTAAGCAATCGTAGCCATACCAATTGGTTTAAAAAAATTAAGTGGTCTAAGCAATCGCAGCCATACCAAGTGGTTTAAAAAAATTAAGTGGTCTAAGCAATCGCAGCCATACCAAGTGGTTTAAAAAAATTAAGTGGTCTAAGCAATCGCAGCCATACCAATTGGTTTTAAAAAATTAAGTGGTCTAAGCAATCGCAGCCATACCAAGTAGTTTTAAAAAATTAAGTGGTCTAAGCAATCGCAGCCATACCAAGTGGTTTAAAAAAATTAAGTGGTCTAAGCAATCACAGCCATACCAAGTGGTTTAAAAAAATTAAGTGGTCTAAGCAATCGTAGCCATACCAATTGGTTTAAAAAAATTAAGTGGTCTAAGCAATCGCAGCCATACCAAGTACTTTTAAAAAATTAAGTGGTCTAAGCAATCACAGCCATACCAAGTAGTTTTAAAAAATTAAGTGGTCTAAGCAATCGCAGCCATACCAAGTAGTTTAAAAAAATTAAGTGGTCTAAGCAATCACAGCCATACCAAGTGGTTTAAAAAAATTAAGTGGTCTAAGCAATCGTAGCCATACCAAGTGGTTTAAAAAAATTAAGTGGTCTAAGCAATCGCAGCCATACCAAGTGGTTTAAAAAAATTAAGTGGTCTAAGCAATCACAGCCATACCAAGTGGTTTAAAAAAATTAAGTGGTCTAAGCAATCACAGCCATACCAAGTGGTTTAAAAAAATTAAGTGGTCTAAGCAATCGCAGCCATACCAATTGGTTTAAAAAAATTAAGTGGTCTAAGCAATCACAGCCATACCAAGTGGTTTAAAAAAATTAAGTGGTCTAAGAAATCGCAGCCATACCAAGTACTTTTAAAAAATTAAGTGGTCTAAGCAATCACAGCCATACCAAGTGGTTTAAAAAATTAAGTGGTCTAAGCAATCACAGCCATACCAATTGGTTTAAAAAAATTAAGTGGTCTAAGCAATCGCAGCCATACCAAGTGGTTTAAAAAAATTAAGTGGTCTAAGCAATCACAGCCATACCAAGTGGTTTAAAAAAATTAAGTGGTCTAAGCAATCACAGCCATACCAATTGGTTTAAAAAAATTAAGTGGTCTAAGCAATCGCAGCCATACCAAGTGGTTTAAAAAAATTAAGTGGTCTAAGCAATCACAGCCATACCAAGTGGTTTAAAAAAATTAAGTGGTCTAAGCAATCGTAGCCATACCAATTGGTTTAAAAAAATTAAGTGGTCTAAGCAATCGCAGCCATACCAATTGGTTTTAAAAAATTAAGTGGTCTAAGCAATCGCAGCCATACCAAGTACTTTTAAAAAATTAAGTGGTCTAAGCAATCACAGCCATACCAAGTGGTTTAAAAAAATTAAGTGGTCTAAGCAATCGTAGCCATACCAATTGGTTTAAAAAAATTAAGTGGTCTAAGCAATCGCAGCCATACCAAGTGGTTTAAAAAAATTAAGTGGTCTAAGCAATCACAGCCATACCAAGTGGTTTAAAAAAATTAAGTGGTCTAAGCAATCGCAGCCATACCAATTGGTTTTAAAAAATTAAGTGGTCTAAGCAATCGCAGCCATACCAAGTAGTTTTAAAAAATTAAGTGGTCTAAGCAATCGCAGCCATACCAAGTGGTTTAAAAAAATTAAGTGGTCTAAGCAATCACAGCCATACCAAGTGGTTTAAAAAAATTAAGTGGTCTAAGCAATCGCAGCCATACCAAGTGGTTTAAAAAAATTAAGTGGTCTAAGCAATCGCAGCCATACCAAGTGGTTTAAAAAAATTAAGTGGTCTAAGCAATCGCAGCCATACCAAGTGGTTTAAAAAAATTAAGTGGTCTAAGCAATCGCAGCCATACCAATTGGTTTTAAAAAATTAAGTGGTCTAAGCAATCGCAGCCATACCAATTGGTTTAAAAAAATTAAGTGGTCTAAGCAATCGCAGCCATACCAATTGGTTTAAAAAAATTAAGTGGTCTAAGCAATCGCAGCCATACCAAGTAGTTTAAAAAAATTAAATGGTCTAAGCAATCACAGCCATACCAAGTGGTTTAAAAAAATTAAGTGGTCTAAGCAATCGTAGCCATACCAATTGGTTTAAAAAAATTAAGTGGTCTAAGCAATCGCAGCCATACCAATTGGTTTTAAAAAATTCAGTGGTCTAAGCAATCGCAGCCATACCAAGTACTTTTAAAAAATTAAGTGGTCTAAGCAATCACAGCCATACCAAGTGGTTTAAAAAAATTAAGTGGTCTAAGCAATCGTAGCCATACCAATTGGTTAAAAAAAATTAAGTGGTCTAAGCAATCACAGCCATACCAAGTGGTTTAAAAAAATTAAGTGGTCTAAGCAATCGCAGCCATACCAAGTGGTTTTAAAAAATTAAGTGGTCTAAGCAATCGCAGCCATACCAAGTAGTTTTAAAAAATTAAGTGGTCTAAGCAATCGCAGCCATACCAAGTGGTTTAAAAAAATTAAGTGGTCTAAGCAATCACAGCCATACCAAGTGGTTTAAAAAAATTAAGTGGTCTAAGCAATCGTAGCCATACCAATTGGTTTAAAAAAATTAAGTGGTCTAAGCAATCGCAGCCATACCAAGTACTTTTAAAAAATTAAGTGGTCTAAGCAATCACAGCCATACCAAGTAGTTTTAAAAAATTAAGTGGTCTAAGCAATCGCAGCCATACCAAGTAGTTTAAAAAAATTAAGTGGTCTAAGTCATCACAGCCATACCAAGTGGTTTAAAAAAATTAAGTGGTCTAAGCAATCGCAGCCATACCAAGTGGTTTAAAAAAATTAAGTGGTCTAAGCAATCGCAGCCATACCAAGTGGTTTAAAAAAATTAAGTGGTCTAAGCAATCACAGCCATACCAAGTGGTTTAAAAAAATTAAGTGGTCTAAGCAATCACAGCCATACCAAGTGGTTTAAAAAAATTAAGTGGTCTAAGCAATCGCAGCCATACCAAGTGGTTTAAAAAAATTAAGTGGTCTAAGCAATCACAGCCATACCAAGTGGTTTAAAAAAATTAAGTGGTCTAAGAAATCGCAGCCATACCAAGTACTTTTAAAAAATTAAGTGGTCTAAGCAATCACAGCCATACCAAGTGGTTTAAAAAAATTAAGTGGTCTAAGCAATCACAGCCATACCAATTGGTTTAAAAAAATTAAGTGGTCTAAGCAATCGCAGCCATACCAAGTGGTTTAAAAAAATTAAGTGGTCTAAGCAATCACAGCCATACCAAGTGGTTTAAAAAAATTAAGTGGTCTAAGCAATCACAGCCATACCAATTGGTTTAAAAAAATTAAGTGGTCTAAGCAATCGCAGCCATACCAAGTGGTTTAAAAAAATTAAGTGGTCTAAGCAATCGCAGCCATACCAAGTGGTTTAAAAAAATTAAGTGGTCTAAGCAATCGCAGCCATACCAATTGGTTTTAAAAAATTAAGTGGTCTAAGCAATCGCAGCCATACCAAGTACTTTTAAAAAATTAAGTGGTCTAAGCAATCACAGCCATACCAAGTGGTTTAAAAAAATTAAGTGGTCTAAGCAATCGTAGCCATACCAATTGGTTTAAAAAAATTAAGTGGTCTAAGCAATCACAGCCATACCAATTGGTTTTAAAAAATTAAGTGGTCTAAGCAATCGCAGCCATACCAAGTACTTTTAAAAAATTAAGTGGTCTAAGCAATCACAGCCATACCAAGTGGTTTAAAAAAATTGAGTTGTCTAAGCAATCGTAGCCATACCAAGTGGTTTAAAAAAATTAAGTGGTCTAAGCAAACACAGCCATACCAAGTGGTTTAAAAAAATTAAGTGGTCTAAGCAATCGCAGCCATACCAAGTGGTTTAAAAAAATTAAGTGGTCTAAGCAATCACAGCCATACCAAGTGGTTTAAAAAAATTAAGTGGTCTAAGAAATCGCAGCCATACCAAGTACTTTTAAAAAATTAAGTGGTCTAAGCAATCACAGCCATACCAAGTGGTTTAAAAAAATTAAGTGGTCTAAGCAATCACAGCCATACCAATTGGTTTAAAAAAATTAAGTGGTCTAAGCAATCGCAGCCATACCAAGTGGTTTTAAAAAATTAAGTGGTCTAAGCAATCGCAGCCATACCAAGTGGTTTAAAAAAATTAAGTGGTCTAAGCAATCGCAGCCATACCAAGTGGTTTAAAAAAATTAAGTGGTCTAAGCAATCACAGCCATACCAAGTGGTTTAAAAAAATTAAGTGGTCTAAGCAATCACAGCCATACCAAGTGGTTTAAAAAAATTAAGTGGTCTAAGCAATCGCAGCCATACCAAGTGGTTTAAAAAAATTAAGTGGTCTAAGCAATCACAGCCATACCAAGTGGTTTAAAAAAATTAAGTGGTCTAAGCAATCGCAGCCATACCAAGTACTTTTAAAAAATTAAGTGGTCTAAGCAATCACAGCCATACCAAGTGGTTTAAAAAAATTAAGTGGTCTAAGCAATCACAGCCATACCAATTGGTTTAAAAAAATTAAGTGGTCTAAGCAATCGCAGCCATACCAAGTGGTTTAAAAAAATTAAGTGGTCTAAGCAATCACAGCCATACCAAGTGGTTTAAAAAAATTAAGTGGTCTAAGCAATCACAGCCATACCAATTGGTTTAAAAAAATTAAGTGGTCTAAGCAATCGCAGCCATACCAAGTGGTTTAAAAAAATTAAGTGGTCTAAGCAATCGCAGCCATACCAAGTGGTTTAAAAAAATTAAGTGGTCTAAGCAATCGCAGCCATACCAAGTACTTTTAAAAAATTAAGTGGTCTAAGCAATCACAGCCATACCAAGTGGTTTAAAAAAATTAAGTGGTCTAAGCAATCGTAGCCATACCAATTGGTTTAAAAAAATTAAGTGGTCTAAGCAATCGCAGCCATACCAAGTGGTTTAAAAAAATTAAGTGGTCTAAGCAATCACAGCCATACCAAGTGGTTTAAAAAAATTAAGTGGTCTAAGCAATCACAGCCATACCAATTGGTTTAAAAAAATTAAGTGGTCTAAGCAATCGCAGCCATACCAAGTGGTTTAAAAAAATTAAGTGGTCTAAGCAATCGCAGCCATACCAAGTGGTTTAAAAAAATTAAGTGGTCTAAGCAATCGCAGCCATACCAAGTGGTTTAAAAAAATTAAGTGGTCTAAGCAATCACAGCCATACCAATTGGTTTTAAAAAATTAAGTGGTCTAAGCAATCGCAGCCATACCAAGTACTTTTAAAAAATTAAGTGGTCTAAGCAATCACAGCCATACCAAGTGGTTTAAAAAAATTGAGTTGTCTAAGCAATCGTAGCCATACCAATTGGTTTTAAAAAATTAAGTGGTCTAAGCAATCGCAGCCATACCAAATGGTTTTAAAAAATTAAGTGGTCTAAGCAATCACAGCCATACCAAGTGGTTTAAAAAAATTAAGTGGTCTAAGCAATCGCAGCCATACCAAGTGGTTTAAAAAAATTAAGTGGTCTAAGCAATCGCAGCCATACCAAGTGGTTTAAAAAAATTAAGTGGTCTAAGCAATCGCAGCCATACCAAGTACTTTTAAAAAATTAAGTGGTCTAAGCAATCGCAGCCATACCAAGTGGTTTAAAAAAATTAAGTGGTCTAAGCAATCACAGCCATACCAAGTGGTTTAAAAAAATTAAGTGGTCTAAGCAATCACAGCCTAACCAAGTGGTTTAAAAAAATTAAGTGGTCTAAGCAATCACAGCCATACCAAGTGGTTTAAAAAAATTAAGTGGTCTAAGCAATCACAGCCATACCAAGTGGTTTAAAAAAATTAAGTGGTCTAAGCAATCACAGCCATACCAAGTGGTTTAAAAAAATTAAGTGGTCTAAGCAATCGCAGCCATACCAAGTGGTTTAAAAAAATTAAGTGGTCTAAGCAATCACAGCCATACCAAGTGGTTTAAAAAAATTAAGTGGTCTAAGCAATCACAGCCATACCAAGTGGTTTAAAAAAATTAAGTGGTCTAAGCAATCGCAGCCATACCAAGTGGTTTAAAAAAATTAAGTGGTCTAAGCAATCACAGCCATACCAAGTGGTTTAAAAAAATTAAGTGGTCTAAGCAATCACAGCCATACCAAGTGGTTTAAAAAAATTAAGTGGTCTAAGCAATCGCAGCCATACCAAGTGGTTTAAAAAAATTAAGTGGTCTAAGCAATCACAGCCATACCAAGTGGTTTAAAAAAATTAAGTGATCTAAGCAATCGTAGCCATACCAATTGGTTTAAAAAAATTAAGTGGTCTAAGCAATCGCAGCCATACCAAGTGGTTTTAAAAAAATTAAGTGGTCTAAGCAATCGCAGCCATACCAAGTGGTTTAAAAAAATTAAGTGGTCTAAGCAATCGCAGCCATACCAAGTGGTTTAAAAAAATTAAGTGGTCTAAGCAATCGCAGCCATACCAATTGGTTTAAAAAAATTAAGTGGTCTAAGCAATCGCAGCCATACCAATTGGTTTAAAAAAATTAAGTGGTCTAAGCAATCGCAGCCATACCAAGTGGTTTAAAAAAATTAAGTGGTCTAAACAATCACAGCCATACCAAGTGGTTTAAAAAAATTAAGTGGTCTAAACAATCACAGCCATACCAAGTGGTTTAAAAAAATTAAGTGGTCTAAGCAATCACAGCCATACCAATTGGTTTAAAAAAATTAAGTGGTCTAAGCAATCGCAGCCATACCAATTGGTTTAAAAAAATTAAGTGGTCTAAGCAATCACAGCCATACCAAGTGGTTTAAAAAAATTAAGTGGTCTAAACAATCACAGCCATACCAAGTGGTTTAAAAAAATTAAGTGGTCTAAGCAATCGCAGCAAGTACAAATTCTACCACACAAAAGTGGAGAGTGTGAGCTACATGACATCCAGCTGTAAGGTTCTGCTGGAGGACAGCTACTAAGTCACATGACACAATGGAGTAAATACGTTCACTAGACGATCTGTAAAAAGTTGAATATCGGTTGTCAGTAGCAAGTTCTGGGAACATGTTTACCGGAAAAAACAGTTGGAAATAAGTCATACACCATTCACTATGACTATGCAATTCCTACAGTTACATACTTAGAAAACGGAACTATTAAACCTTACATAATGATATGAGACAAGAAGGAGAAAGAAGCAACCTTAGTAGAAGTTAGTCAAACAAAGAAGTCAATGATGCTGGGTTAAACAGAACTGAAAGGGAAAGAATGAAATATCAAAGTCTTATGTACGACATGAAAAGAAATTGGAATCTTAGGAAAATCTCTATTATTCCAGTAATTCTGGGAACAACTGAACTCCTGAAAAAGAATTTTTAAAAACTACCTGGCAAACATACCCGGTGAACCAAGTGCAAGAGAGATTCATACAATTGCACTCATAGGAATGGTCAAAATCTTAAAAAGATCTCCTGGTTGGAAAATAGAAAATACCGGGTGAATGTTTGGCATCCACTAGAATGTCCCATTGCACGCATAAACAACTGATAAGAAAATTGAAAAAAAAAATTTGCTTAGCAATAAAGAGTAATCATAAAAGTTTGACAAATATTGGAGGACATGTTTGGTTATAAACTAAATAAAAGATTGATCTGTTTACTTACAAACTGTCCTTCATCAATGCCGATGACATCATAATCATTGGCAGATTCAAGAAATGGGCTAAGTTCTGCTGCTTTGACAGCTTCAAGACTTTGTCTGTAAAACAAGAAAGGTGGAAATAAAAATAACAAATAAAAGCATAAAACTATTTTATTGTTAACATGTATCTACTAGTGTTGGGACAATTAATCGGAATCAGAAATTGGAACTTTTTGGGGTATCAGAATTGGTATCGGAAAAATTTGTGACTATTTTCCGATGTCAAAAACAATTCCTTTAATTATATTTTTTTTTATTTGATATGTTTAAAACAAAATTTTCCACTGCTGGTAGTAATAATAAAATAATAATTATTTTAAACTACCAGTAAAAATAAAGTCTCTAGATCACTCGACCCACAATGTGTTTTTACGGTTGAGAAAATATATGCACATTTAACATGTGTTTTTTACGTGAATCAGGAAAAATAATTTTATAGTTAAATATTTAGAGATTTATAAAGAATCAGAATTGGTAATTGTATCAGAATCACAAAATAATATTGGAATCATCCCATCACTAGTATCCACACACACACACATCTATATAAAAGAATCTGTCTACTTGTCACATATAAGTTTGAAATAGCATTCTCATCAAGCAGTTTCAATAGCCACATCTTAACATCCATTCTTTTTATTACATTTTCACATACATGATTAATAATCACTGTTAGGGGTTAGTGGAATAGTTATGGAAGAGTTTTTATTTTAAAGTGGGTGTCATTACAAACTTAGAGTCCAGCAGCTGCTGCTGCTACAGTCGCTTGCATATAGCTTATAACTGAGCAATTACATTAAATTATTTACTTTCACTGAAAAGAGGTTAATATTTTGAGGGGGAGGCTAATTAAAAACTATTGATACCAAAAAAGAAATCAACATAAATTATTTTAATGCATAAAAAATAATAAAAACATTAATTTACTTATTATCTGGGGTACGAAAAATATTTAGAAAAAAATATTCGATACACATCATTTTGAAATCTTATTTAAAAAAAAACAAAGAAAACAAATGGACCAGTTTACTTTATACTCCCAACAATAAGGGAGATATATATTTTTTCTGATTGTTTTCCAAATTTCATGATTCCTCATAAAAAAATCTAACATAAAATGGCCACCTTTTCAAATATTTTATGTAGATTATTTTTTCTTAAAGCATGTGAAAGGATATTAATTTCTGAACAAAATGGTATTTTGAAGACTTCAAATGCTTTGGTTTTTAAAATATGACTATTTTAATAGATCTACCTGGAAATCTGTAATAATATAAAGCGTTTTATGGTTGATGTTGCGAGTTTGATAAGAAAACAATTTTTATAATTATTTTCTTTGTCTTTGATACATTTTCTTTTTTGAATGCAAAAATTATGACAGTGTACTTACTTGTCATGAGACACGACACAATCGGGATTATACCGGATGTCTTTGTTGTATTTGATCACAAGGCAATGGTAGTTGGCAAATTGGTATCGCTTCAAGAGACGGATCAGTTCTGTCCTGAAGAGATTAATAAAACAAATCCTTACAAAATCTCAAAAATAAAAAAAGATTAACAGATTTCAAGGTTTTTTTTTGTTTTTTTTATGAAAAATCGCTACAGACAAAGCATGAAGTTAATTAAAAAAAAAAAAAATACTTCAAAATCAAAAACTATCTAACAGATGTTAGATGGATCGATTTTAATCTAGCAAACAAGAGAATATCAGTATTTTTTTCAGGACTAGATGAAGGAATCATGAAAACAATTGAGAGCACAGTTAATATAGAATCAATCAGAAACGGACAAATATTTATCAAATCAGCGCCGATATCACAAGTAACACAAGATTTTGACCTCTCAAACACAAATTAATGAACTTAACAGAATTGTCGGAACAAGCACAGGTGTTGATGATGGTGGTTAACAAACAGCTTAAAACACTTAAATTATACTAAACTCAAAAGATTGAATCAATACATATTGAATTGCCTAATGACAGTTCTATGAAGGATGTTTTTCACATTTATTTTATGCTAAATGCTTTGGTTTACAATGTAGCAGTATTCACCAAACATTGCTCATATGGAGATATTTTGTTGGTCAGAAATATTTCGAATAAAAATCATGTTTACAATGTTTGCCTTTAAAGAAAAGTTAAAGATAACATTTGTAAGATGAGATCAAGTAACAAAAAACTTAACGTGATGGTGTTTTCTTAAAAAAAATGAAATAAAATACTTGTCAACGCTGCATTTCCTACAGACAACTGTAAAACAACAAATAGTTTTAATGAATTAAAACGAATTCACTCTTATTACTAGCTGTTTGGAGGTGTAAAAGAAAAAAAAAGTTTTGGTAGGAAGGTAGGGGGTTTTTTTTTTTTTTTACACAATGATCACCACTTATCAAGGCCCGGAAGCCACTCAGGGATAAGGGTTATTGCAAGTACATTACGTTAGTGTGGAGATTTGATGAAGTGTTTACTTAAGGGGGCGGTTCATTAGGAATTTGTTAACATTGGACTTGAAGACATCCAAGTTGTAGTCCGGTGGGAAGCAGGCAGACGGAACAGAGTTCCACAGGCGTGCAGTTCTAAGAAAGAAGCTTTGTTCATGGAATCCGCGTTTTGATTTAGGCACAGATATAGAGTGGGGGAGGTTTGAACCCCGAAGCCTTGACGCGAAGGTGGAAACGAAAGGGAAAAAAAGCCAGACACCTAACCATCTCAGCCACAAGGGAAAGGAACTGATAAGGGCGTTAAGTGAAGGTTTATGAAGTGAAATAAACAGGTGCGAGGAAGTGGCGGGGTGTCTGACCTAGTTTTGCGCTGCAAGTCAGATCATTCACTTTTCGAAGCGGCGAGCTGGTAAAAGTCAGGCAAATTGAATATACACGCGACCCCTGTTCGTAACTCTTAGATATTATCATTTAAACGTGATATAAAACGTTTTGAGAAGGAGTGAGCCGACCGATCGCTTCTCAGAAAAAAGCCTCTCGCGGACATACGCAAAAACCGAACATACATACACACATTTTCGCTTTTATATTTATAGATTTTAAATCTTAAAAATATAAAAAAAAACAATTATTTAAAATTGTTTTTTAAATACATCCTTCACAGAGCTATTCTTTTGTTGCATTTTATTTTCGTTTTTATGAAACTAAGAAAATCATTTAAAAAACAATTGAATTGTGTTCTTTTATGTTGATATATTTATTATTTTATAGACCTAATTTCCCTTAGTGATGGCAGATAAAATCAAACAAAAACTCTTACCGAGTCTTTAGATTTTGTGAAAATTTCGACTATTATTGAGATTTATTTTAATTTTCTCTTATTGATTTCTGTAAGGCAGAAACAACTTTTAAACAAGAAGTAGACGATAAATGATTAACTTAACTAGAAAAGTTTATGTTAAGAACATTATTAACTAAAATTTGTCTCAGAAAAATGTTTAAAAATATAGCTAAAATGACTTGTACTTCTATAAACATAAAAGCGCAAATGTGTGTATGTATGTTCGCTTTTTGTGTATGTCTGTAAAAGGCTTTTTTCTGAGAAGCGGTTGGTCGGCTCACAACTTCTTAAAACTTTTTATATCACATATAAATCATAATATCTACGAGTTAACAACGGAGGTCGCCTGTCTATTTAATTTGCTTGACTTCGGAAAGATAAATATTCAATATTTTTCGCTCGCCGCATGCGAATTTCGTATAATAAAAGTGGCACTAATTCTGGCGGTATTTTTCCGGTCGCTATCGCCGGAAATGTCCAAAAGCAATCAGATTTGATCAATGTGGAAATATTTTCCTTATATCAGACAATTGCTATTTGGACAATCCCCTTTTTATGGGGAGCTGCCCCCTCCCCAACATCTTAGGAAAATAAAAATAAAAAAGCGTTCCCGCAGTAAATGAAATACGACCCCGCAGTCAAAGCTGACCTCATTAAGTCATTAAAACGTGCACCTGCCAATTTTAAATAAATTCAAACGTGTTTCCGTTAGTATTTCGCAGTGGCCCAATGATTAACGTCGCACATTTTTTTTTCACACTTTAATTTCCAACTTTGCTTCAAGGGTTCGGGTTTGATCCTCATACTTACCTACCAAAACTTTTTTTTTTTTTATTTTAACCGCCTCCCATAGTTTTGATTTACTCAAAACCACACAAACCTCCAAACACCCGGGCAACACCGGGTACCCCACCCCTAGTACTGAATAAATACAAAAGTTTATTCATCACACCTATATTACCAATAAAACAGCTCACTATTATTTAAATACAGGTCTTTCAAAGTATGGTGTGTATATATATCATTCAAACACGGTAGTCAAGTCAAGTGGCAGTTTTAGTCATTTAGAACTGCTTTAAAGTTTCACTGACTCACTTTTAGCAAATTTCAAAAAATTATTAGTTTATAGATTACCTTCTCAGCTATATTGTGAAAAAATAATTTTCAATTTTCGTTCAGTAAAACAAAAATTATGATGAATTTTCTGGTGTTCAAAATTGTAAAAATATGTAAGGAGGTGAGCAACGTTTTTTATGACTGGTTTCCATAGCAACAACGTCGCTTCAGCGACTACTATTGCTACTAATTCACTGCTGTCACGAAAAGAGAAGTAACAAGTGAAACAGAGAGAATGAAAGCATGAAAGGGAGATAATTGGAGGAGATTTTATTGAAAGCAGACGAGTGTCATACATTGTTATTACGTACGTGTTTATGGGGCAAAAAAATAAGACTGAAATTAAACAAAGGACAAGTAAATTTACTGGAAGCCTGGAAAAATAATGGATTACAATAGAAAAATGCGAGCATGAAAAGAAATATGGTTAAGCTTAAACATGGAAAAGTAAAGAACTAGTTGTTAATACTGGAAAAGAAAAGGACAAGATATTCTAGTAAAAAATATAATAAATTTATAACTTAAAATATTGCAGCATTAAGAATTGATTACAAACTGTTATAAATTGAATTTGAAAAAAGAAAATTCTTAATGTTGCAATATTTTAAGTTATAAATTTATTATATTTTTTTACTAGAATATCTTGTCCTTTTCTATTCCAGTTTTAACAACTAGTCCTTTACTTTTCTATGTCCAAGCTTAACCATATTTCTTTTCATGCTCGCATTTTTCTATAGTAATATACATATAGTGGAAATCAAAGATCCAAACAACTATTTATAAGACTAATTTTGATGATTATTTTTTTTTAACAGTTTATAATAAATTAATGTTTGGTGCTATTCATTTATAATATTCAATCCTTATTTAAGAAGCTCAATGTAATTACAGAGCAATATAATGAATAAATGAAAAAACACTATATTCCAAAATTCATGATGTAGACCATCTTATAATTTATTTCAGTTTACATTTACAATTTTTGACAGTATCTGTTTTGTAGCGCAAAATCAATCACTTATTATTATATCAATCAGTGAATTTATTATGCCCTTGACTCATCAGAAGAAATAGCAGCAATCAATCCAGCAAAAGGAAATAGTGTGATTTGACATGATTAAAATCCGAAAATTGGAAGAGAAGCTGCAAATACCTTTAATATGTTTCCATTACGCCATTTTAAATTCAAAATTGTCGATATTAACAATAATTAAAGTGGTTTCATTAAAAATAAGATAAATTATGAGAACCTTTAAAATATTATGTTCATTAATTTTCAAGGTAAATAATTTAAATGAAACCTATTAGTTGATAAAATCACAATATATTTATATTCAGGAGATTTAATATAAGTTAGATATTTAAAAATAAAATACTTCAAGCAAGATTAATACAATTTTTGTTTGTTTACTGTAAAATTAGTTTGGAATTCTTTTATACGATTTAAATCTTTGAATTTTTTTTCCAATAAAGAAAACAATCTTTTTTTATATCTTGCCAGCAATTAATGATTTTCTAAATAACAATAATTTTTTTAAAATTAGAAATGAAGAAAGAAATAAAAAATAAAATTTACTTACGTTTTTCCACTGAACATGGGTCCAATAATCAACTGAAACAAAATCAAATTGAAAAATTTAATCTCCATATATAATAATTTGATTGCAGAAATTCCCCTCTGGACCAAAGTACACTAGGTTTGCTGCAACAAATGCCACATATAAATTTATTATGCCTACACTATTAGAAACTTGGCCTTTTGGCCAAGATCAAAGTGACAAGGATGACCAACGACACCCACAATCCTCCCCTTTTGAGTTGGCCATGTGCCTAAGTTTTTTGTTCAGTCTTGATTTTCAATGTATTTTTAACAAAGGATTTAATATCTCAAAGTGTAGTATCTGTTCCGGCAGATACTGCAAGCAAAGACCATCTTTGGGAGCAGCCCCACATATAAGACTTTGGTCAATGTAGGGGAAACCCTTCATACGAATTTTCACTATCCAGCTTCCCTACTCCCTGGGGAGTTGGTCCCCATTTCCCCTTCACTCCTCACATTAAAAATCGGTCTTGTGTCTAATTTGCTCTGTGGGGGAGCAAATAAATACCCCTCACCTTCGTGGCCTTCGGGCCAAGATCAATGTGTAGTATCTGTTCCGGCAGATACTGCAAGCAAAGACCCTATGTGGGAGCGACCCCACAGATAAGACCTTGGTCAATGTAGGGGAAACCCTTCATACCAATTGTCACTATCCAGCTCCCCTACTACCCGGGGAGTTGGTCCCCATTTCCCCTTCACTCCTCACTTTAAAAATCGGCCTTGTGCCTAATTTGCTCGGTGGGGGAGCAAATAAATACCGTATCTTTCTTCAGATGCGGCACTTCCATTTCTCGTTCTCTTTCAGTGGAGGAGAAATCCTTCACGACTGAGACAATTTTTATTTTTGTACCTTTTCTCCACGTTAAAAAAACGACCCTGGTGTCTAACTCTGTCCCGTGGGGAGGCATTGTAAATAGGTACACTATTAGCCACTAGATTATGTAACTTTTGAACGCTATTTTACACATCTATTCATTATAGTAAAATCCTACATTACATCCTTGAAGTAACATCATCACAGTCACAACCATCTATAAGTGAAAGTAGTTGCTATTTTTCCCTCTAAATAAAAAGTACTCCTACCACTCCCAGTCAACACCAGGAGGTATTCTGCATTTTGGACAGATATAGGGTTGCACCCTTATTATCTGGCTCATATACTTATAGACAAAACATAATCTTTCGATTTCCTGATTCCAAAAATGATTTCTCCCTTATCACATTCTGCCAAATCTAATTGGTTGAAAACTGACTATTCGTCCATTCCAGAATGTAAATCCTCCTACAAAAATGAACGCTCCAGAGATTTAGAAACATGGCTTCCCTCTATACAAGAGGCAATCTTTTTAAATAAAATACCCCAAATACAAACATGTTAACACATAGAAACATGTTCATAAGTCAAAACTACTTTTATTTTTACATTAAATATACCATATATGTTAACTTTTCTTATACAGCTATGCCAACGTGCTACATCTTTCAAACATTTACATACACCATACATACTATTTTCCAACACATCATCACATGTTGATAGCCATTATTTCTTCTTCCTTTTCTAAAAGCTACATAAAACTTTCCTTTTTTTAGTACGATTGCCTAAAATTCTTTCTATATACGCTAAATAAAAAACAAACAATTAAATAATTATTACAGTCGAGACCCGGATTTTGTGTGATTAGAAAGCCTTTAACTGTCTAAAGCGTTTGATTTCTTCTTCCTAAAATTACAATGTTAGCTTCATTTTACAGTAGATATTCTCAAAAAGAAATAATGCAAGATGAAGTTTTAAAATGATTAAATTTAAAAACATTGACCAATAAAAATAAAATGTTGGTTTACTTTTACAGTAGATAAACTTTTGTTTAGATTAAGCGAATTACCAGTGTCGACCGAACGAGTCCCTTTTAATGATTACATGGTTCAAGGATATTTGTACAACTAAATTACACACCTGCCAAAATTAGTATCATTTTCTTTCACCATCAACTAGGCCGTTCTTTGCAAGGAGGGGGTCAGTTTATGCGTTGACATTTTGACGACGTCATTCACGCTTCGCGATAAGTACATTTTAAAGGCGTTATTTAGAAGGCCCGGAACATTGTAAATTCACCATAGGCCAGTCGACTAAAGCATTTACGTTTTTTTTTCATCTCCTTTTCCTCTTAGCGTTACATGTTCGAGCTTGCATACTGCGGCTATTTTTTTTTTTTTGCACTTGCATGGGTACTTGCTGATATTTACATTTTTTTAAGGGTTTGCTTAATTTTATTTTATTTTTTTTCTTATGGCTTGCACAGATATTAACTATTATTACATGTTTTGTTCATATTTTTAAACGCAAATAAATCACAAAGCAAAATAAATTGCTTTTGCCTAATTTCCCCAATTGTATTTTCTTTTACATATATATATATTGAAAAATGTTTGTGTACACTTTAAACACTTATAACTGTTTTGTTTTTATTTTTAAACGACAATATGTCAGAAAACAAAATTGTTTTTGCCTAATTTCCCTCAATTTTCTTTTAGGTATATATATATTGAAAAATGTTTGTGAACAATATTTCTTTCAAAATTATTAAACATTTTTGTTTCTGTTGTCTAACATTAAAATTTACAAAGATTTACATTGTTTCAAATTATAAAGTGTTATATTCTTTATAATATAAAGAAAATTCTGTATATATTGTTTAAAATGAAAAAGGCCGATAGCCATTAGTCGCGTGCTCTCGTGTAATGAATGAATGCGTGAATGTAGGATTGACATGAAATTCTTAAAGATAAACTAAAATGACCGAAAAATGGGCTCATATGACTTAAATAAATAAAAAGTAAATGACTTTAATGAACTTACAGATGAATTGAATGACCTTAAGAATGACTTAGGGCCGACCACCTCCCTAAATGAGTTCATAATTAAAGGATACTCTAACTTAACATCTAAATCTGACCCCCAAGATCGCCACGAGCATGGAATATGTGCCTACATTAAAGATGGCTTCCCGTGTGGCAGGGATATCTCCAGAGAAGACCCTAATCTACCTTATATGTGCTTGCGGGTTGCACTTGCTTACACCACCGCATTTATATTTGCCCTCTATCGCCCTACAACAGCGGAGTTACTGTCTTTAAGAGTATATCAGAGAAAATTGACCACATCCTGTCTGCTCATCCCTCGGCTAACATTCACATTTGTGGTGACTTCAATGTCCATAATGTGGAATGGCTGACCCACTCAAATAAGACTGATGATGAGGGGATGTTCTGTCATGATTTTGCCATTGCCTATGACCTTACTCAGATTGTTCGCGAGCCTACCCGTGTGCCCGATACTACCAGTCAGTACGCAAGCCTTCTAGACCTTTTTCTATCCAGTTCCCCTGAGCTATGTTCATGTTCCATTCTATCTCCTCTGGGATCCTCCGACCACTGCGTTGTATCAGTTAAAATAAAAATGAAATATAATAAATCTACAGACGTACCTCTCCACCGTACTGTATACCGATACTCTATGGTGAACTGGGATAGCTTCCGTACATTCATATCTGATCTACCTCTCCATTCCATTTTTAAAAAGGATGTTTCCTCTATAGTATCAAACCTGACCGAATGGTTAATTGTAGGCATAGACCAATTCATACCATCCAAAAAATTCCAACAAAAACCTAACAGCCAGCCATGGTTCTCCCCTGAATGTGCTGCTGCCATCGCACACAGAAATCACTTTTTCCATAGCTACCAACGTAATAGATGCACTGAAACTAAAGCTGCTTTCAGGACCGCCAGGAACCACTGTAAAAGAGTAATAAAAAATGCAAGAGAACTATATGCTCAATCCGTTAAATCCAAAGTAGCTGAGCAGTGGCTTGGTTCCCACCAGTTCTGGCAAATAGCAAATAGGATCCTGAACAGAAGCGTGCGTTCTATCCCAACCATTATCAATGGACCAGAGGGCATGTCGACAGCATCCAACAAGGCCAAACTATTTGCCAAGAACTTTGCGGCAAATTCTACCCTGTGCAACGAAGGCCATCAACTCCCCATATTCCATCCTATAACAGACAACACGCTATGTAACATACAAATATCTGTGCGTGAGGTCGCCAAGCTAATCAAGAACCTTGACTCCAGTAAAGCAACTGGTCCTGACAGTATTCCAATTATAGTGTTAAAAAATTTACAACCAGAACTTGCCCCCACACTTTCAAAACTGTTTAAGCGTTGCCTTAAGGAGAAGTGCTTCCCAACACCCTGGAAAACCTCATCAGTATGCTCTGTATTTAAGAATTCAGGAGATAAGTCGTCTCCCTCTCAGTACAGACCAATAAGTCTCCTGTGTGTCATGAGTAAGTTGTTGAAATCTACAATAAATAGAGAAGTAGTCAACCACCTCAGCAGAAATAACCTTCTTAGCGACACGCAATATGGTTTCCGTTCTGCTAGATCTACAGCAGATGTGCTAACGGTTATATCTCATAGGATTAGCGAATCTCTTGACAAAGGCTTTATTTCTAGGGCAATTGCTCTTGACATATCAAAGGCCTTCGATAAGGTTTGGCATAAAGGCCTACTACAGAAGATTTCCAGCTACGGTATAACTGGAAATGTTTTTTCGATCATTAAACCATTTTTCTCTGATAGGCTCATAAGAGTAGTGGTTGATGAGCAGAAATCAGAGGCCCACAGTATTAATGCTGGAGTCCCTCAGGGGTCCATACTGGACCCAACTCTCTTCCTGATCTACATCAATGATCTCCCAAAACACATACTAAAATCTTTCGTTGACATCTATGCTGATAACACGACTATCTATGGCAACACATCAAAGGCTGTAAATGATGATGTTCTCTCTGATTCTCTCTCCTCTGATCTTGAGCACGTGGTACAGTGGGGGAAGAGGTGGCTAGTTATCTTTAATGCATCTACGACCAAGCTCCTATCTCTACATCATAAACGCTCTGATCCCCATCTGGCATCAATTGAAATGGATGGCTCTCGTCTAGGGGAGGCCCCATGTTTTTGATAAGCTTCTGGGTTTGACCTTTACTCCTGATCTGAAATGGAACACATACATCAAGTCTGTGGCCAAGGTCGCTGGGAAAATGGTGGGATCCTTTTACCGCTCCAGAAGATATCTCACTAATGATGCAATTTTCTATCTATATAAAAGCCAAGTACATCCAAGGATGGAGTACTGCTGCCACATCTGAACAGGAGCTGCTAAAAACAGCTTATCCTGCCTTGACAGAGTACAAAATAGACTTCGTGGCTTGGTGGGGGATGCCCTCTTCTCTTCCCTGTAACCTCTTTCCCACAGAAGAGACGTAGCGAGCCTATCTTTGTTCTATCGTTATTTCCATGGCAAGTGCTCGTCTGAGCTCCATTCTCTGGTCCCCCCTCGCCAATCTTTTTCAAAAAACACCCGACTAGCTGAAACCACAGTCAATAATTTTCCCCACTCCTTGTCTATCTGCGCCTAAATCAAAACATAGATTCCATGAACAAAGCTTCTTTCTTAGAACAGCACGCCTGTGGAACTCTGTTCCGCTTGTCTGTTTCCCTCCTGACTTCAACCTGGATGTCTTCAAGTCCAACACAAACAAATTCCTGATGAACCGCCTCCTTAAGTAATGACACTTTATCAATTCTCCAATACTATTACTACACTATCCCATTGATTACTGTACACACAATAACCCTTATCCCTGAGTGGCCATTGGGCCTTGATAAGTGAACTCCATGTAAAAAAAAAAAAAAGAATGCTTAAAAAATAACTGGAATCCTTCAAAAACAACTTGAATGATCTGGAGACTGACTTGAATGGCTTTGAGACTGACTGGTTGTACAGTGGATGATCATTTTACATTAAATTAATACAGAAAAGTGATCCCCCACTTTATATCACAAAGTTACAATAAATAATTATAAATTATATTTAAATACCCTTTTCTTGGCCAAAAGGACAAGAAAAGGGTATTTATTTGCTCCCCCACAGAGCAAATTAGGCACAAAGCCGATTTTTAATGTGAGGAGTGAAGGGGAAATGGGGACCAACTCCCCGGGGAGTAGGGGAGCTGGATAGTGACAATTGGTATGAAGGGTTTCCCCTACATTGACCAAGGTCTTATATGTGAGGTTGGTATTTATTTGCTTCCCCACTGAGCAAATTAGGCAAAAGGCCGTTTTTTAATGTGGAGAGAGAGGGAGGGGGAAGGGAAAAGGGGACCAGCTCCCGATGGGTGGGAAATGGGAGCTGGATAGTGACAATTGGTATGAAGGGTTGCCCCTACATTGACCAAGGTCTTATATGTGGGGTTGCCCCCACATATGGTCTTTGCTTGCAGTATCTGCCGGAACAGATACTACACTTTGATCTTGTTTATATAGTTTATTTCTGTAATGAAAAAATTTTACAATTAAATAATGAGAAATTAAAAAAATAAAAGCAAAAAATTAACATCTGTAAACAAACTAAGGCACAAGACCATACAAGAAATGGGGTGGGGGAGTGTTGCAGGGTCTTTGTTACTAAAGTGAAAATGAAGTCTTTGGCGACTTCACTCTTGACTGGCAACATTTACCACAATACCTCATTCATTCTGTGGACTCTAAACTAACTAATGAAAAACCTCCAGCGTTTTGCAAAAAAGGATATATTTACAATTTCTGTGTGTGTGTGTGTGTGTGTGTGTGTGTGTGTGTGTGTGTGTGTGTGTCTGTGCAAAATTTTTTTTTTTTTTTTTTAAGTGTGTGCGTGTGAAAAAAGTTCAATTCATTGGAAAATAAAAAGTTCTTGAATTTGGAAGAGAAACAGTTCGTGTTGAGGAGTGGGGAATCTAGAAAAAATATACACAAAATTGCCTAGTGCATTGTTAGTAAGGTCCCTCCCTGAGCTAATCTAGAAAGTTAGATCACCTACTGTTTTCCGGGGCACTGAAAACAAGCGGGAAGATCCCTAGTGGAGATTGGGAAGAATTATTGGGTGTAGGGAGGAAAAATGAATAATTGTCAAAAACAAAAAAGGGGAAGATGTAGGCGGCGACCTTCAAGTAGGGGTTGACCAGGGGGTGATAAAACAAAAAGATAGGAGGGGGGGGGTAGTGGAAGTGTAGCCTTGGAAGGTTCTCTAATGCCAAAAAACAAACAATCGGGGGACAGGATCTCATTTGTACCACCAGTCAAGAGTCTCTTTACTTTTTATTTGTCTAACCTAGCGAGATGGGCTCCATAGGACCCAGTACCGCGTGTGCCATGCCTATGGTGGTAACACGAATTCAAATTTGGCGCCTCGTCAGATGAACAAGCTAGCGTCATGCACCCACCTCTTGTCAAAAGGCCACTCGAGGTAACCTCTTTCAATTGCATCTGATTTTTACTTTAAGCAGATGTTTAAAGTAGATGATCAGATCCCGATCCGGAACAGATATCCCTTCGCGGACTCGCTTGAGGCGTGTGATCCATATGACCATCCTCATTATTGCTAGTATTACTAGAAAAACCATTCTTTTCTGCCTAGGCAGCGGCGGATCAATGTTCTCCACAAAATATGACTCGTCGAGTTCAAGCCAGCGCTTGGCATCGAAGTGAGCTGTTACCTCGTTGAAGTACCCTAGGAGGGTCTTGAGCCTGCTGCAGCGGAAAAAGGCATGACCGGCTGTTTCCCTCATGCCCTCGTCGCAGCGCAGGCAGTAGACCCTGGTTTCTTCATTGTACAGGTTGAGTTCTTCAAGGAGGGGCAGTGCGTTCCAGACAAGTCGCCAGGTAAGGGAAAATTCCGAGTTTGTAAGAAAGTCCTGTCCCGGCGCCCTACTCCACTGGGAGCGGACCTCTTCTAACGACATCTCTGTCCGTTTCACTAGCAGTCCCTTTGTGCTACGTCCCACTAGCTCCCAATAAAGCCTGTTCCTAGACTATTCGAGGACACTGGTCCCCGGCAACGCTCTAAGTGCGGACCGCCATTCGGCGTAGAATGTTTGTTCCTCTCTCGGTCTTCGCCGAGCTTCAACCGAGGGGTCGGGTGTGAGATTGGAAAACGAGCTTCCAACCGCAGTGACCCATGGAATATCTACGTACAACGAACGGCTCAGGAAGGCCAACCTCTCTACGTGCTTGTGACACAGGAAATCGAGCAGTCCCAAGCCTCCCTCGCTCGGATTTCGAACACAGACCTCTCTGCAAACATAATGCTTACCCTCGTTCCACAAGAGTGTGTCGAGGTGCTCCTGTAAGCTGGTTCAGCGTTTTTCAGGGAGGGGAAGTACAGACAGACGGTAAAGGATGAGCGGAAAGACATATGTAGCACTAGGGCAGGTCGATTTTGGAACCCCGCTGAGGCAATGGTGATGATAGTTGGGATTTGACATAAAAAGATCTACACAAAATATTTTTCTCAAAATCGTTATCTTTGCTTGAGGAAATGACTTTAAAAGTTGAAAAATTGAAGTGATTAAAAGTTTTTTGGTGAATTGTCAAGAACGTCCCGTCATCAAAACAATCCGGACTGTTAAGAAAATAGAATCATTATTTAGAATAATTTTTCAACTACATTTTTAAATAAAATGAGTGAGGATAATGAATTAATAAAATAAATATTAAGTGTAAAAGCAAAATTATGTTTTTTAAATAATAACGACCAAAGTTTGCTTTTTCATTTCAGAAACTTTTTTTGGGGGGTGGAAACGTTTTAGATTTCACCGTCGCAAAACACGCTCGTTATTGATATTGAAAATTAACGTTTGTTTATTATTTAATTTGAAAACATTACGATTTAGGCTTTATTATTTCGAAAGGAAAAACGAAAAAGACTTGTTTAAAATATATATTATTATATTTCAAGTGTCTGCAGTGAATTTAAACATATTTGTTTTATCTTTTTTAATTTGTTTTTCTATTAGGTTGACACAAAAACAATGTCATTTTTTGACGTTCAAATGAACGTGAAAAGCATTATTTTTGCACCAACCAAATATTTCACATCAAATTCTATTTGAAATTTTTATTAAAATATGGTAATACTCCAGTTTTATATTAAAACAACAACAAAAATATAGTCTATACAATTTTATTCTACACATTCTTTACAAAACATAACCACATAAATTTTCAAGTTTTTCTACTTAATAAAAAATACTTTGCAGAAAATTAGTGTCAAATTTTAATTTATTTCATTTTTAATGAGTAATTGTTCTTAAGCAGTGTTTTTCTTCTAAAATTATAGTTTTAAAATCAGATAACCCACAAAGATTAATACGAGTAAATAAGGAAATTCCTTTAAAGGTTTTTCGTTATGTGTGCATGTTATTGTGCTAAAATAACTTTGTTATTTAGAAAGCCATTCTTAATATGGGAAGGAGGTTATATTGTAACTATTCTGTACTTTCACCTAAAAATTTAATAAACAAAAATTTCATAAAAATTAAATTTAACTTGAAAATACTATTAAAAATATCATAGTAACAGATACACAAGCACTGGTTTTTCAATGGTACAACTACAGCAAGAATGGATCTCTTTATGGATAAATTGATGTTATAGAAGGAGTAGCTAAAAATGTCTGAACTAAACACAACTATGCCTCTTATTTGGTTTGGTCCTCTTTTCAATACATCTAATTCAACTCTACAAAGTTTTTCATTATTTCTTATAACTAGCACTTATTTCTTTAGGTATGAAACTGGAAGATAGCCTAAAAAAGTTTCCTTCAGTTATAATCCATTTATTTATTTTACTTTTCAGATTAGAATGTCAGTAAAAGCACGGCGTTCAGTTTTAACCTGGGGTTTAACAAAATTTGCTGGTCCACCTTGTCGTTTGGATGAAACAGCACCCCCAACTTCACAACAAGTCCTCCAGTTTAGTTATTTCCTCGAAAACAGTTATCCCCACTTAAAAAATAATGAGATTTCTAAGTTAATTGCCAAGGAAATAATTAGTATTTGGCAAGCAGTCAATCCAAAATTTCCCTTATTAAGGTAACATTATATAGGACAGAAGGTCAATATATTTTGCTATAAGAGGGTCAATAAAATTGACAGGAAATCTCTTGCAGCAATCAAAGTGAAAAGAATGAAGGAACAGCTAGACAGACTATTTGATATATTTTCTTGTAACTGTAAACTTTCTGTCTTGAGATGTGATGACTTTGCAGTAAAGTGCAACACAGAAAATTATCAAACAAGGCACATAATCTGCACTTGTTCTCCTAACAAGGAGATAAAATTAATTCTATAGATTCACCTGCAATTATGTTCCTTTTTTGTGGAAAATAAAATATATTGGTATTTATTATGTAATCTGGCTCTATTATTAAACATGCAAAATTTCCAATTTTCAGGTTCCACTAGAAGAACTGCCATTTACAGCAATTTTTAAATTAATTGATGGAACAACAAAAAGCCTAACAAGATTTACTGGTTCTTTGGGGAAACTTTGTATCAAGGCCCTGTCGGTGCGGCATTAGAATACACCGACTGCCTCCCTGCAGAGGGTAAAAGTTCCTCAATGGGGGTCCTGGATATGACCTTAAACTATATCCAGTGGTGAGGCCCCAGCTTGTGGGCTTTGGGGAGTGTGGAGCCACCCTTTAATTACCATTGCTCCCAGGTCCACTCTGACCCGGAGTGGTAGTACCTGTTAGGGTCCCAACTATGGCTTAAATAGAAACCGACTTGAAAACAACAAATATATTCTATTAAATATTTCTTCAAAATCTTTGGATTCGGCATTAAATAAGCCGAAAAGGGTTGATATGCCGTAAAACAAAAACAACCAACCAACCAAACTTTGTATCAATAACTACTAAGATTTGCCTCAAGTAGAATTCTAAAAAATTAGTGTGCCTCCCGATCATCATTATCTGACAGCAGAAGAAACAAATAATTTAAGTGTGAAGACCAGAGGCTACTTTTTGAGTATGCTGTTGGCATTTCTTGTGGAAAAGTTAACTTAGAAAATTGGGCCCTTTAATCAAGGAAGATGGCTAACATAAGCCACAAGATTAATGTGTTTATGGACTAGAGTTGTCTATCCTCAAACACTATGATAAATTAAACATTTTGGTCAAATTTATCATCCAAATGTATGCAGTTAATTGGTTTGAGACCAAAACCGACAATATTTTTTTTTAACTAACAGCAGTATATTTTAATATGATTCAGAGAACAAAACAGTTAACTGAAATCCAAATTACTGTTTTAAACAAAATATAGTGCTTTTGCACTATTTCCGGAAAATATAATATCGATTATAAACTCAGATGAATTGGATGTGGGCATTCAAACGATTTTGTCCATTAGGTAAATAAATATTTATCCATTAAATTTTATTAGTTTTCTTAATTTACCCAAACAATACTTAGTTTTATTCATATTACATCGCAAAATAAGTGTTTTCAAATAATTTTTTTTTTTTGTGTTGTTTTTTCCAGAAATAGTGAACAACTCAAAATAAAAAAAAAATGAAAAGATTACTGCTATCAATTTTGCAGCCACACACTGGTCAAATTTGATTGATTTTTCTCAAAAAGTTGTATATGGGCAGGAAGCAAGACATAGACACATTATTACAAAGTCATCGTGTCAGCAACAAATTAGACCTTCATTTTCCTTGAAAGGAAAATATACAGAACAATTTAGTTCTATTGTAACAGTTTATATTATTGCATTTAATAAAAAATTAAAATACATGGTTCTGTAACTTGTATCAAGTTGTTATATTGTGTAATACATCTCCACATATCTTTTTGAATTGTGAAGTTTAAAAGACTTAGTTGCTAATTAGGTTTTTTTTACAATTTTTGTTTAATCAATGCAGTAAAAGTTGAGGTATTTTGCTAGGTGTGATTCATAATTAAAATTATAATTCATGTATATACTTTTCTTTCAATGTATTTCATATAAATATACCAATTTTAATTGAATAGTTTATAAAAAGTGAAATTTCAAAGTCAGTGTTGTGAAAAATGCTATGAAAATGAAGGATTTTTCAGCATTTTTCTACACGATTTTTAAAATTAGATGCTCAATTTTCTGTTCAAGATGAGAAACTAATTTTTGGTATATGCTCTTATCACATCAAATCCCAACTATCATCACCAGTGCCATGTTGATTTTCTGAAAAAAGTTGCAAATCGACCTGCCCTAATGTATCACACGCCTCCACCCGATCCTTCAAGGACAATTTCCTTCGAACCCAAGTCTTGAGGATTCGACCTTGGTCTCTTCTTCCAACCAGTTTTTTTTCAGCTGGAGATCGGTCCGAACCACACACCGAGGATCCGGACCGGGCCGTCGGTCCAACTGAAGATGCCCGGAAGCGAATTTACTTAGGTCCAGGCACCCAACCGCAGACCCACCGACTTACTGCAATTGAAGACGGCCCCTGTAACTTCTTCGTATCGAGCGAGCGCCTCGGTGACCGCTTGAATGTCCGTGGGGCAAGACACGAACACGGTGACGTCATCGGCGAACGCGGAAATCCTGGCTCGTGTGCCTCCAGAGAGAGCTATCCCGCGCAGGACTGGTGTAGTCACCTTGTCCCTTAACTTGCGAAGGAGGGGTTCCAACGCTAGGACATACAAGAGAGGCGACAGCGGACAACCCTGTCGCATCGACCGGGAGACAGCGAAAGACTCCGACAGCTTACGGTTGATCTGCACCGTTACCATCGGCCTGTCATACAGTACAGAGATCCACTTGTGGAAGTCCGGATTAAATTCAGCGGCCTCCAGCACATATCGCAGGAACCGATGGTCCACCCTATCGAAAGCCTTGGACTGATCCAAACTGATCAGCGCGGCCTCGGCATCGTCTTCTATCCCCTCTATGATTGTGCGTATCAGATGAAGATTGTCCTAAATCGATCTCCCCTTCACAGCATAGCTCTGGTCTGGTTCGATCAAGTCAGTAATGACAACCTACAACCGATTCGCAAGAACCTTGGCCAAAATCTTTAACTCTGTGTTTAGCAGAGTCAAGGGCCTGAAATCGTCTAAATCTTCCTCCCCACCATGCCGTTGACCTTTCCTCAGCAATGTGATCACTCCCTTGGTCACCTGCCCAGGGATGGAGCCCTGAACAAACCAATGGTTGAACATATCCTTCAGAATAGGGACCAACATGGGCGACAGCCTCAAGTAGAATTCGTAGGGTAGACCATCAAGCCCCGGGGACTTGTTGCAGCCGACCTGCTTCAACGCAGTAATGATCTCATGTTCCGCGACAAGAACAGCATCTATTAACAACAGACCTTTGATCGTAACCAAAAAAGCCAAGCACAAAAGTGTTACGGACAGACCGACATATGGACCGACTGCCTGACAGACCGACGGAGTGATTATAGTCGCTTACATGCGACTAAAAATAATTGTTTATTATTTAAAGAAAATGTTCTGTTTATATTGTTTCTTTTTTCTGCTTATTTAAAACTGTCACTTTCTGAAATACAGTTACATGTTTACATTGTAACGTATAGGTGACTACAGGAATTTAGTTCCTTTTAAATGATAGAGGGTTCAAGAGTATTTTGCCAACTAAACTCCAGTCTTGCCAACAAAAAAATACCATACTCTGAACCATGCCCTGCCCGCCAGATTAGTATGCACGGGCAGACCAACCCTGCAACCACCAAATTTTTTTTGTCCATTCATAGTATTTGCGCGTGGAAATCAAAGTTACATTTCGGCCAACCCCACCCTCATTCACAAAATGGGGTGTCTATTCCGAAAGTCGTTCTAAACATAGGGAGGTTGGAGTGTCCATTCTGAAAGCCTTTCTTAACCTGAGGAGGTTGGAGGTTGGACAACAACAACAGCTGTACTTTAATATTTTACGGGGGTGGGGTATATGCTACCACTGGGCAATGCTGGTTAATGGGTCCAGCTAGTTATAAAATAATATCAAATATCCTATGAGTACAGGGGAACAATTTTTTCTCTCATTATTTTGAAATTACAAATCAAAACTGGAATCTGTTTTTATGTAATCCGAGATAAAAAAATTATTTACTTTTTTTTATATTTCTTTTTCTTTTATTCTTTCAAAGCCAAAATTTACTTTACGATTTAAAAATTTTTAATATCTATGTACAATTACGATTTAAATTTTTTTAAATATCTATGTACAATTACGATTTAAAATGTTTTAATATCTATGTACAAACCAATGCATCTTTATTGTTTCATTCATTGTATAACAATAACAAGGGTCTTATATTTTAAACTTAAAATAACAGAAATCAATTTTCAAAATAAAATGCTGATTCGAAACTAGCAAAGATGGAGTTTGATATTGGAGCCATTTGCAAAGTGGAATTGAAAGAAAAGACACAAATAATGTTGATGTAGAAACTGCAAATTGAGAGATACGAAAATGAAAAGAATAAATTTTTTTGTTAAAGATATGGTATTTTTTCTGAAGTAATGAAACAATTTTGTTTTAATGATTCAAGCTTATTTTATTGCAATGTTCTTATCTATCTTCTTCTATCTATCTTCTTCTTCTATCTATCTTCTATCTATCTATCTATCTATCTTCTATATAAATAAAATAAACTCATTTTTTTCCCCTCCGAGTTTGACCTTAATAGGATTGGAAATCTAGACATTTTATGCAGATGTACTATGCACAAACTGCATCACAATATCTGAGGTGTGTTATAGGCATATTACCTATCCACTAACTCGCTGATCAGAGCTTCCTATATTTTATCTGGTGAGTATCCACTGCCAAAACCGGTTACGCTCAATGGAAGTAGTAAAGTCTTCTCTCTCTAATAAATTCAGACTTCAACCGCCACCCATTTACACCGTCCGTGACCGTTCACAGGAGACAATTACGAACGAGCAGCGGTTAAGGTTTTTATAAAAACTGAACTGCAATTTAGGTGAAACACACCACGCTTACTTTTACGTTGGCTAAAATTAAAAACAAAAACAAAAAAACTTTACATTTTTTCCCATTAAAATAAAAATTATAACACTTCAATTCCGTTTCATTTCGTGTCCTTCGGCAACTTTAACATCGTTTCTTTTGATTTTTTTTATTTGATTTTTTGGTGTTTTTTATGGAACTTTTTTGTTTTTCATTTTCCCCATCTTTCCATTATTCTAATTTATTTCTTCTCTCTAAGATATATGTATAAGATATAGGTACGTATGTGCATGCATATATATATATATATATATATATATATATATATATATATATATATATATATATATATATATATTTGTTATGTATGCATGTATATAAGTATGTGTGTATATATACATGTATTGATATGTGTATAGATATTTATTGATAGATGTGTATAGATATGTATGTGCATATGCATATATTTATAGATATGTTTCTGTATATATTTATCAATGTGTGTAAATATATATTTATTGATATATATGTATGTATAGATATGCATGTGCGTGTATATATATCTATTGATATGTATGTATGTGTATAGATATGTATAGATGCGCATGTATGCTTGTGAAATATAAAAATGAAACGGAAAAAATGAACACAGTTTCTGGAAAGGAAACAGTTGATTCATTGCAGTAATGTTTTGCGGTTTACAGGTTGTTTTCTAAATGCATACAATTGCTTACTTATAATTGATGTGGATTAACCCCAGGCTCAAATATTATCCGATACAAGAGTAAAAATCTAATTAGTCATGTAGCGGCAACATTTGCCATTTGATGCACAAAATCAAAATATTCAAAAGCGTTTCTGCATATATAGCTCTGAGCAGACCAATGCCTAAATTAATAAAAACAAGTAAAAACATTTTGAGTCCATTAAAGAGTTACGTGTAGTGGGCAATTGAATGGATTTAGAGAGAGAGAAATCAACACAGGTCTTCATAGTTCCATGAGAGGGAACCGGCATTGGGTACAAATAACTGTTTGATCCTTCGGTAGCTACCAGCATTTCTGTTTGACACAAAACTGCCTCCTCGGGGAGAGATAGAAGTGTAAGGGTACTAAATGATTCAAAGCAGCAATTGAAGCAAGTGTTCCTACACGGAAGTTTTATAGCAAACCCCACTCTTCCCAATGGTTCACTTCTACTTGTGTAGCTGCCATTGCTCAAAGGCAGCATGCATTCTTCAGATTTATCTGACATAAATCCAGTACAAATAGATAAACGTATATAGAAGCTGGAAATAATTGCAAGAGTGAAATAACCGTAGTCAAGAGAAGGCATACCAAAATCACCAGAAAACGCATGGAATCATAGAAATTAGGAATTTGCGATTTATGGAAAATTTATAAGTGTAGCAAATAATTGGCAATCAACAATTACCCACTATACAACAACCATGAGATTGCTTGCAGGACAGTTGAGAAGGCTAACCTGCTTGCCTGGCAGTTTGTCTCCAACTCTACATTAAACCCAACCCTTCCCTATTTCTATTTGCAGGCAGAAGCCACACTTGATAATCTGAAAAATCAACTCATGTTCATGATATCATAAAAAACCTAGACACCTTAAAGGTGTGTGGCCCTGATCCTATCCACATTATACTATTTAAAAAAAAAAAAAAAGGAAGCTCTGTTGAGCTTGGGCCAGTTCTCTTCAAATTCTTTAATAAATGCCTTAGTGAATCTTCCTTCCCTGACTGCTGAAAAATTGTTTCTATGGTACCAGTTTTCAAGAATTCTGGTAAAAGAACTGACCCATAAATTATTGCTCAATTAGCTTTCTTTCTCTCTTCGCCAAAATATTTGAGTCCTTAATCAATCAAGAACTAGTCCACTGCCTCATAGATACTAAACTTCTTTTCAATCGACAGTATGGATTTAGGTAAGCTCATTCTATTGCGGATATCCTAACTGTAATCTCTGAATATATATATCATATATTGAATAAGACAGGAGGTTAAGGTAGTAGTCTTGAATATATCTAAGGTGTTGGACAAGTCTTCTCTTGAAAATTAAATCATATGGCATTACTAGACAGATACTTAATATAATCAACAAAATAAAACATGACATTAATGCAGGTGTACCTCACGGGTTGATCCTTCAAACTTTATTATTCCTCATATTCATAAATGACTCCCCCTGATAAAATAGTGTCCAAGATGGGTATATTTGCTGATGACATCACACTTTATAATAGACACAAGTGGAAAACGAATAAATACATATCATGGCTGAAATCTTAGAGGAAGATCTCCATTTTTTAGTGGAACGAAGTCATAAATGGATGGTAACATTCAATGCTGCCAAGACTAAGTCTCTTTCCTTTAATAATTACAAGAAACCTTCTAAACCACTGATTGCCAGGAATAATAATACAATACTTGAAAGCTCTTCATTGAAACTTCCAAAATCACACCACTTCTCTGTAGAAATCCCTAGTTGCCAGAAAACCTTCTACTCTAATAGTTTCTTCCCTCAAACTGCTAGATTTTGGAATTCTCTGTTCTCCTAATTGTACTGACATGCAAAAGGTCAAGTGTAATGTGAACAGACATCTCACTTTTCAACTCCCTATATAATGTCCCTCTAGATTTGGCTATAACTAGTAACCTCTTACATCCAACTGGCACTGTGTCTTGTTTGGATTGAAAAATAAAAAACAAAAAAACAAGTGAAGTATGTATGGTCCCTCGTGAGTGCACAGTAAATGAGGCATAAAAAAAAAAAATGACTAAGTTCAGCATTTCCTCCTCCCCCCGCCAATTAGCCCCAAACGTCCCTAGGGGACGTCAAATCCTGGTGAAAATGAACAAATGGTGCAGTTTTAGGCCTTAACATATGTAAATTTGAGTTCTGCACCATGCAAAAAAAGAAATGACTAAGTCCATCAGTTGCCGTCCACCCCCATTTAGCCCCAAAAGTCCCCAAGGCCTTAACATATTTAAATTTGAGTTCAGTACCATGCAAAACTGCTAAATAGACATACACAGGAAATTTTAGACAAATATGGAAAAATAGTCCCAAAAATGGAGTGTTTAATTAACCCTAAAAGAGTCACTGGGGCACATCCAAGAGTTATCGCAAAGTATAGACAAACAAAATTGTATAGAAATCAGTTAGTTACAACTTTTCAGAAAGTTTTATAAAAATCCAAAGCATCAATTTTTTTTTTAATAAGCACAAAAATGTCAATTTTAGCCATTTTAACCCGAAAGGCACCCCTGGGAAGGGGCAACCAGAGTTTTCCTGGAAAATCCGTTCTATTACTTTTTTTTTTACTCATATCATGTTTAATGTTTGTGCACAATTTCAAAAAATTCTAAGGTGTAGTTATTGAGAAAAGTGCAAACAGACGAACAGACAAGGGTGAATTTACAGGCCCACACTCCTTTTGTCGGGGACTAAAAAAAAAAAAAAAAAAAAAAAAAAACACATATTACACCTTGTTCCTAGCCAAAAGAAAAAATTCATCAGTTGCAAAAACAGACTAAACTCCATCTTCATTTTAACATGTACACATCAATCTTCAGAAATGAAGAAAATGGTGCAGAAGTGATTAGATTTTTATCAAAATATTTTATGGCAATTGACTTTTTTGAAATAATACATTTAATGAAATACTTTTTAAAAAAGCTTTTAAAACTTTAACAACCCTATTACACTTAGCTTCAAATGCTGCTACTTTGATATTATGGAAACTTCTATGATAATCTCATGTCAATCTGTATTTTCCGCTTTTAGTTTAACAACCTTGATTTATTTGACCTCTAACACTGGTCCATAACATAAGGTACAACTGTAACATATCATGTGTCTCCTCCTGTCAACGCAAGAAGTTCTTAGAAATATAGTTGCCAGTATGCCAGACTACATTTTGCCAAAGGAGAAAACATTGCAAAAACGTAGACCAATGATAACTCCAGGAACAGTCGATTCACATCCATCTATACCTGATGTGAGGAAACGCAAAAGAGCCCCCCCTCCTCCCCACACACACACCTGAAAATTCCAGTGGAGAGAAATAGGAAGTTTGCAACAGCTGGAATCCTCCCAGTGCTGAAAAATGAAAAGTAGATAAGGAAGTATGTCGACAGGTGCAATCTATGGTATCATGAAATGTGCCTTAATGAAAATGGTGCGTCAAATACCACTGGTTATTGAAGCTGTGCTAAGTTTTCTTTTTCTATTTATCTATAAATGTTTTAAATGCCTTGTTACAGTATAAATGTCATATTATACATGCTACTGGGGATCGCTTATGAACGTGATGTTCCCATGAAACTTCCTCTTTATTCTTTATACATTATTTTTCGTTTTAAATTAAAATGAAATTTTACTGAAAAATAAAAATTGTTTAAAAGTTGCTTAAATTATTTGTAATTCAAAAGTATAAAAAGAATTACTTTAAAATAAAAATTGTTTAAATGTTGTTTAATTTGTTTTTTTTTGCGTTTATTCTACGTAAGTAAAAATAAAAATTTTTTAAATGTTGTCTAACTTGTTTTTCATGTTTTTTTCTTGCGTTTATTCTACGTAAGTAAAAATAAAAGTTGTTTAAATCGGCATGAAATGCACTCGATGCCGCAAAGAATTTCTCGATGCAGCAAAGAATTTCTCGATGCAGCAAAGAATTTCAACAAATTTGTGCTACTCACTCTCTATAGATAAATTTATAAAGATACAAAAGAAACAGATTCATGGAAATCACATTCGTTTGTTCTGTTTTGATTCTATCTTGGTTTTTGATCGCAAGGTCAAGGCTGCTACATGGTCAATAAAATTGCAAGTGACAGCCATGTTGATCTTTTACGAATTCAATGTTTACCCAAGTTTCACTGGTAAAATAAATGGACTTTTTTTCTCAAAATGACTCATGCAATAATGTTTAAGATAAGATTTTGAATGCCTTATTTTTCTCATATCGACCGCAAACACTATTTAGCAACATTATTTTGCATAAACAGTAGCCTGAGATGGCGGAAATTTTTTGTTTCTGTGTCTGTCCTGGTGGCCATGTCACTAGTAAGGGTGCTGGAGGTAAACGTTTCAACTGGGCTGACGTTATCCGCCTGATAGGGACCTGAACCTTGGATTAACCACTAAAGAGGCTGTCCTATCAGTAGGTGCAAAGTACTGGGGCTGCTGTGTTGCCATTTGGTGAATGGATTCTGGACCATGCAGTAGCTTCGTATGCTACAAAAACAAAAAAAAGATGTTAAATTTCTTTTCCTCTCTTACTTTCCCTTTCTGCCTTACTCTGACAAAGTCTGTCGACCTGTTACACAAATCCCAAAAACTCCATCATGAAAAGTCTCTAGAAAAAATACACAAGTAAACCCAGAATTCACACTTCCAATGTAGACTTCCACTACTATGTCTCCTTCTCCAACATCAGGGGGTTATGTTCCAAACCTTCCAGAGGTTGAATCCCAATTACAGGAGACGAAAACAGACCTATTATTCCTAAGTGAAACCGGCATTGTACCGACAATTACTCTAGACGATTTTGTAATTAAACGATGTTCTAACTTAACATCCAAATCTGACTCTCAAGATTGCCACGGGATTGGAATGTGTGCCTACATTAAAGATGGCTTCCATGTGGTAGGGACATATCCAGACAGGACCCTAATTTACCCTATAAGTGCTTCCCGGTTGCACTTGCTCACACAACAGCATTATTATTTGCCCTCAATCGCCCCCACAACAGCGGAATTACTATCTTTAAGAGCATATCTGAGAAAATTAACCACATCGTCTCTGCTCATCCTTCATGTCTGTGGTGACTTCAATGTTCACAATGTGGAATGATTAACCCACTCAAACAAGGCAGATGATGAGGGGAGGTTCTATCATGATTTCTCTATTGGTTAGAACCTCACTCAGATTGTTCAAGAACCGTGTGCTCGATACTGACAGTCAATATGCAAGTCTTCTAGACCTTTTCCTCACTATTTGCCCTGAGCTATGTTCATTTTCCGTTCTATCACCACTTGGATTTTCCGCCCACTCGGTTGTATCAGTTAAGATAAAAACAAAATGTAATAAGTTCCCAGACATACATCTCCATCGTACTGTATATCGATACTTTATGGTTGACTGGGATAGTTTTGGTAGATTTCTATCAGATCTACCTCTGGGTTCCATGTTTAAAAAGAATGTGTTCTCTATAGTATCAAACCTGACGGAATGGTAAATTGCAGGTATAGACCCCTTTATACCCTCCAAAATATTCCAGCAAAAACCTAACAGCCAGGACTGTTAACAACCACTGTAAAAGAGTAATAAAAAATGTGAGAGAGTTGTATACTCAGTCCGTTAAGTCCAAAGTAGCTGAGCAGCAGCTTGGTTCCAACCAGTTTTGGCAAATAGCAAATAGAACAGAAGTATGTGCTCTATCCCAACCATCAGCAATGGATCTGAGGTAATCTCATCAGCATCAGATAAAGCTAGACTCTTTGCCAATAACTTTTCAGCTAATTCTACCCTATGCGACCAAGGCCGTCAACCCCCTTATTTCTGCCTGTATCAGAAAACACACTATGTGACATACAAATATTTGTGCGTGATGTTGTCAAGCTAATCAAAAACCTTGATTCCAGTAAAGCAACTGGCCCTGACGGCATTCCAATTATGGTGCTGAAAAAGCTTCAACCAGAACTAGCTCCCATACTTACAAAGTTGTTTAAGTGTTGTTTTAAGGAGAATTGCTTCCCAACACGCTGGAAAACCTTATCAGTATGCCCTGTATTTAAGAATTTAGGTGATTGGTTATCTTCCTCTCAATACAGACCAATTAGTCTCCTGTGCGTCATGAGTAAGTTGCTGGAATCTGTGTTAAATAGAGAAGTAGTCAACCACCTCAGCAAAAATAACCTTCTAAGTGACATGCAATATGATTTCCGTTCTGCTAGATCTCCAGTAGATGTGCTAACGGTAATATCTCATAGAACTATTGAATTTCTTGATGTAGGCTTCCTTTCTAGGGCAATTGCTCTGGACAGATCAAAGGCCTTTGATAGGGTATGGCATAAAGGTCTACTTTACAAGATCTCCAGCTATGGTATAGCTGGAAATATCTTCTCAGTTATAAAATCATTTCTCTCTGATAGGTTCATAAGAGTAGTGGTTAATGATCTTACGATGTTATCATCCTAAGATTATTCATTGACATTTGTGTTGACAACACTACCATCTAATAGATGATCTATGGCAACACATCAAAGGCCGTAAATGACCAAATTCTCTCTGACTCTCTCCTCTGATCTTGAGCATGTGGTACAATGGGGAAAGAAGTGGCTTGTTACTTTTAATGCATCTAAAACTAAGCTCCTATCTTTACATCATCATCGCTCTGATCCTCATCTGGCATCAATTGAAATGAATGGGTCTTGTGTTGGGGAGGCTCCATGTTTTGACAAACTTCTGACCTTGACCTTTACTCCTGATCTAAAATGGAACACATACATCAAATCCATTGCCAGTAGATATCTTACTCCTGATGCAATTCTCTACCTATATAAAAGCCACATACGTCCAATGATGGAATACTGTTGCTACATCTGGGAGGAGCTACTAGAAGTAGCTTATCCTGCCTTGACAGAGTTCAAAATAGACTTTGTAGCTTAGTGGGGGGTGCCCTTTTCTCTTCCCTCCAACTTCTTTCCCACAGAAGAGATATTGCGAGCCTGCCTCTGCTTTATTGTTATTTTCATGGCAAGTGCTCGTCTGAGCTTCAATCTTTGGTCCCCCCCCCTCGCCATACTTCACGAAAAACACTCGTCTAACTTAAACCACTATTAAAAATTTTTCCCATTCTTTATCTGTGCCTAAGCCTAAACATAGATTCCATGAACAAAGCTTCTGTCTCAGAACTGCACAGTTGTGGAACTCTTTACCATTTGCCTGCTTTCCAGCTGACTACAATTTAATTGCCTTCAAGTCCAACATAAACAAGTTTTTGATAAACCGCTCTCCTAAGTAATTAAATTTACGAAATTTCCACTAATTATGATTACTCCGCTACCCATTAACCCTCATCCTCGAGTGGCCTCCGGGCCTTGATAAGTGGTGACTCCTTTGTAAAAAAAAAAAAAAAATTATCTTCTTATTTTTAAAAATCGTTGTATAAAAGAAAGGGAAAAAACGCCATCTTTGATGAAATGGCAATGCAAACGGTTTTAATTTACATTATTCAAGTTGACAATTTGGAGGGAAAATGTTTCTTCCTGAAAAGAGAAAAGGAAGGCGTTTTTTTGTTGTTGTTTCCGGGTTAGTTTTATTTATTTATTTTTTTTTCATCTTATGGTGGAGGGGGGAATGTAAAATGCATTTTTTAAAGTAATTTTTTCATGTGTATAATTCCTGAATTTATTTTCGTTTTATTAAAAAGACTTAGGCTTCCAGTTTGACTACTCTCTACCCGTTCTTTTTTGGTTATCTTTCAGATGCAAGGTTCCTTGTTTACTTGCGGTTGTAACGATGTTAGATTCCGTTGTACGGAAGACCAAATCAGCCATAATTTAAATATTTAAATTTATTTACTGAATTTAAATATTTAAATTGATATACTGTTTAAATGATAATATACGTCTACGATGTTTTTATTGGCGCTTTTCTTCGTATTTTTTAATAACATTTTTTTCCACCATTTACAAGCTTTTTTTTACAAATATTTTTTTTAATGCTGTAATAAAATAAAGTTACATTTATTAATTATACGAAAAAAGTATCTCGTAATGTTTTCACACGAGATTTTTTTCCTGTTGATTTCTAACTTCAGTTACAAATTTCTAATAAAGATGATTATTTTTTTATTATTAAAAATACATTTCATGAAAACACTCATTATAAAATGTTCACGTTGTTTAATTAAAGGTTCTCAATTTTAATCTAATAGTTTTATAATTTTGTTATTTTGTTACAAATTTCTAATAAAGATTATTTTAATTTTAACGGTAATTTGGTTTTCATTGTAAACTCCGTCATGTTAAAGGTGTTAAAATCACTTTAAATAGTAAATCAATTTTAATATTTAAAAAAAAGAGAAATCAACAGGAAAAAAATCTCGTGTGAAAACATTACGAGATACTTTTTTCGTATAATTAATAAATGTATCTTTATTTTACTATTACAGTATTAAAAAAATTATTTGTAAAAAGAACTTGTAAATGGTGCAAAAAAAATGTTATTAAAAATACGAAGAAAAGCGCCAATAAAAACATCATAGACATTTTGGCCGATTTGGTCTTCCGTACAACGGAATCTTACATCGTTAAAACCGCAAGTAAACAAGGAACCTTGCATCTGAAAGATAACCTCTTTTTTTAACGATTTTTTAAAATCATGCGTAATTTCCTTAAAAAGGTAGCCCCCCCCCTAAAAAAATAAATAAATAAACATACAAGATTCATTTCCCATAAAAAATAGTTGTCTAGAATGGTCTGGAAATGAAGAGGTTAATTTGTTAACTATGCGAAATTCTCTTAAAACTTTTTTTCCTTTACACCCAGTTTTTTTCAGACTGTTCAATGAACAGCCTGTTCACACATAATCTTATAAAAGTAAAATCTCTGCTTTTTTTGCGGGAGGAGGGGGTAGCTTAGGATGTTAATCTACAATAATACCAAAAGTTTCAAAATTATATTCGGGCATTATCCAGAATAGCCAACAAAACAAAACTATTCCCCCCCCCCTTATTTTGCTATTCTGGAAAATGCCCTTATCTTCTAATTTCGCTATAAGCTATTGAAAATACAGTGATTTTATCATCAAAATCAAACTTTAAAAGCAAACTTCAAGTATTATGGTTTATTTGTGCCCCTAAACAAAAGACAGATATCACACGCCCCTGCTGTATCAAAGAATATGTTATTGAAAGTATCACACAGTAAACATAAGTCAGCATTTTTTAATATATTAATTAAAACTGTAGTGCTTCTAGAGAACTGGGACGTGATTTTGTAGTTGATAAATACAGATCAGCTAAAAAATGGTTTCAACTGATTTTTTTGTCAATTCAAATAAGTTACAATGGTAGCTTCCAAATTATGTAGTTGAGATTACCTGAATAGTACTGAATTATTAAACAAAAACAACTTTAATCGTGGTAGCAGGTGAAAAATTGCCGCCATCTTATTTAAATCAAAACGGAAAATTACTCCCCTTTTGAACTCTCCTGTGTCTTACGATCGTTTTCATCAAATTCTATTTTTTTATTTTCTTTAATAAATAATTTTCTACCTCATCGATTTTCGTAATTTTTAAAAAATACGAGGTATACGTAGATACCATTGTTTTCATGTGAAATTCAGTTTTACGATTTCCGAAATTTCGTCCTAATAGTGTAGAAGCGCCAAAACGGTTGTCTAAAATTATAACTTTTTTTTCACGATTTCAAAATTAAAACGGAACATTTTTTCATTTTGATCAGAAATTTATAAACGTTATAAATTAGTTTTATAATAACATTAAAACTTTTAATTTAATTTAGTCATAATTGTTTTTACTAACAAAAAGGCTACTTACTTGAATTCTCCCTTCCATCGCGATTATTTCTCAACGACAACGAAAATTGTTTTCTTGTTGAAAACTTGTTTTCAAAATAAACCGCGCAATCCCTTCGGCAATGTCCGTATTATTCCGTTAACAGTTTTTATCTCCCAACAAAACTCGTATAGATATGAATTTTACATTATTATTTATTATCATATTATTATTACAATATGTTTCATTATTGCTATTATAATTAAATATATTTTAATGTAAGAACATTAATTAAAAAAAATTCAAGTTCGTGCGTAGACGTGGCTGTCGTGATAGGCTTAGCATAAATGTGTAAACAGTAAACACAAAATTAGAAGTAGAATTGAAAATAATTATGAACTTTATTAATATTTTGAGTTTCTCATTAAAAGATGATATAAATAATTTTTTTAATAAAAAGATAATAATACATATTGAGAATCGTTGGATTCGTATTTGAATTCCTTAGCAACGTTTGTTTTCCGTAGAAACAGCATGGCGGATCAAGAGGTATGTAAACAAAACAGTCGATGCTGCGGCAAAGTTAATTTCCTAAAGGAAAAAAATTTGTTCACGTCAAAAAAAAAAAAAAAGTTATGTAAAAATCATATATATATATATATATATATATATATATATATATATATATATATATATATATATATATATATATATATATTAGTTTTCTGGGTCTATTTCAAAGATAATTATTAAACTAAAGTCCTAAGATATTGAATTAAATAAATTAAAAATAAAAAAAAAACTTGTTTGTACAAAAAAATAGCTTAATTAGCCCTCAAAAAGCAAGTAATTCTGCCGACGGCCAAAAACGCAACAAATAAAGGCTTGTAAACACGATTATACGGAAACCTTATATTTATATTAAAATGAGTGCCCACAAAATAATAGGTGCTTATCCAGACTTTTCTCTATATTAGAAACAAAAAAGAAAGAAAGGTATGTACGATGTACGTACCCAGGACAGAAAGAAAACATCGTATTCCCAAAAATCATGTAAATTTATTAAGTAGTTTTGTGTTTGTGGATGCATTATCTGCAGCTCCCGTAACTCTCACTTCTCCTAATTTGTCCGTCAGTCCTCATTGACGAATGATTTTTCTGATAAAGGGGAGAAGAAAAAGTTGTATTCTAAGTTGGCAGTATTTTTGCGTAAACAGTAGCCTGTCGGAAATTTTCTGTTTCTGTACCTGTCCTTGTGGCCATGTCACTAGTAAGGGTACTGGAGGTAAACGTTTCAACTGGGCTGACATTATCCACCTGATAGTCAGGGACCCTTAACCACTAAGGAGGCTGTCCTATCTGTAGGTGCAAAGTACTGGGGCTGCTGTGTTACCATTTGGTGTATGGATTCTGGACCATGCAGTAGCTTCTGGTGAAGCTTCTCAATGCCATAGTGGGTAATTGTTACAGCTTTACCTTTTCGTGTGCTACAAAAAAAAAAAAAAAGAAGTTTCATTTCTTTTCCTCTCTTACTTTCCCTCTCTGCCCTGTTCTAACCAAGTCTGTCAACCTATTCCACAAATTGCAAAGCTCCATCATGAAAAGTCTCTAGAAAAAATACACAAGTAAACCCAGAATTCACACTTCCAATGTAGACCCCCCTCCCACTACTATGTCTCCTTCTCCAACATCAGGGGGTTATGTTCCAACCTTCCAGAGGTTGGATCCCAATTACAGGAGACGAAAACAGACCTATTATTCCTAAGTGAAACCGGCATTGTACCGACAATTACTCTAGACGATTTTGTAATTAAACGATGTTCTAACTTAACATCCAAATCTGACTCCCAAGATTGCCACGGGATTGGAATGTGTGCCTACATTAAAGATGGCTTCCATGTGGTAGGGACATATCCAGACAGGACCCTAATTTACACCAAAAGTGCTTCCCGGTTGCACTTGCTCACACAACAGCATTATTATTTGCCCTCAATCGCCCCCCCCTCCCACAACAGCAGAGTTACTATCTTTAAGAGCATATCTGAGAAAATTAACCACATCGTCTCTGCTCATCCTTCAGTCAATATTCACGTCTGTGGAGACTTCAATGTTCATAATGTGGAATGGTTAACCCACTCAAACAAGACCGATGATAAGGGGAGGTTCTGTCACGATTTCTCTATTGCTTAGGACCTCACTCAGATTGTTCAAGAACTCAACCGTGTGCCCGATACTGACAGTCAATATGCAAGTCTTCTAGACCTTTTCCTCACAAACTGCCCTGAGCTATGTTCATTTTCCGTTCTATCACCACTTGGATCTTCTGCCCACTCGGTTGTATTAGTTAAGATAAAAACAAAATGTAATAAGTTCCCAGACATACATCTCCATTGTACTGTATATCGATACTCTATGGTTGACTGGGATAGTTTACGTAGATTTATATCAGATTTACCTCTGGGTTCCATGTTTAAAAATAATGTGTCCCCTATAGTATTAGACCTGACGGAATGTTTAATTGTAAGTATAGACCCCTTTATACCCTCCAAAATATTCCAGCAAAAACCTGACAGCCAGCTGTGGTTCTCTCCAGAATGTGCTACTGCTATTGCACACAGAAATCACTTTTTCCATTGCTTCCAACATAATAGATGTACTGAGACTAAAGCCGCTTTCAGGACTGCTAGATAACCACCTGTATCTGAAAACACACTATACGACATACAAATATCTGTGCATGATGTTGCCAAGCTAATCCAAAACCTTGATTCCAGTAAAGCAACTGGTCCTGACAGCATTCCAATTATAGTGCTAAAAAAGCTTCAACCAGAACTAGCTCCCATACTTACAAAGCTGTTAAAGTGTTGTGTTAAGGAGAATTGTTTCTCAACACCCTGGAAAACCTCATCAGTATGCCCTGTATCTAAGAATTTAGGTGATTGGTTATCCTCCTCTCAATGCAGACCAATTAGTCAACTGTGTGTCATGATTAAGTTGCTGGAATCTGTGTTAAATAGAGAAGTAATCAACCACCTCAGCAAAAATAAAGGTCGCTGGAAGGATTGTAGGATCCTTCTACCGCTCCAGTAGATATCACACTCTTGGTGCAATTCTCTACCTATATAAAAGTCACGTACATCCAAGGATGGAGTACTGTTGCCACATCTAGGCAGGAGCTGTTAGAAGCAGCTTATCCTGCCTTGACAGAGTTCAAAATAGACTTCGTAGCTTAGTGAGGGATGCTCTTATTTCTTCCCTGCAACCTTTTTCCTACAGAATAGATGTTGCGAGCCTGTCTCTGCTTCAACATTATTTTCATGGTAAGTGCTCATCTGGGTTTCAATCCATGGTGGCCCCTCACCCAACCTTCATGAAAAACACTCGTATAGCCAAAACCACTATCAACAATTTCCCCCACACTTTATCTGTCCCTAAACCTAAACGTAGATTCCATAAACAAAGCTCCTTTCTTAGAATTGCATGCCTGTGGAACTCTCTTCCGTTTGCCTGCTCTCCAGCTGACTACAATTTGATTGTCTTCAAGTCCAATGTAAACAAATTCTTGAAGAACCGTCCCCCTAAGTAATCCAATTTACAAAATTTCCACAACTTACGGTTATTACGCTATAATCTCATTGACTGCTGTACACCTATTAACTCTTATCCTTGGGTGGCCTCCAGGCCTTATAAGTGGTGACTCCTATGTAAAAAAAAAAAAATTTTATTTGAATTTTTTCAATGAAATGGGAGGGGGTCTCCATGTTATGAATCACTTTCACAAGTTTGAATTATTTGGAGTTCTCTTTCTTGTTTCTTCAGCCTCTTTTCAGAATGATGTCATGAGACTAGGTTAGCGATAACATTTTATTTTTTCATTTAAATATAAAGCTATTTGATCAATTTACATGGTTTTTAGAATACAATTTTTTTTTTCCGTCACAGGTACACGGATCATACAGATTTTTCTTTATTTTTTTTTAGGGAGAATTCTGGACACTAAATAATATGAGTTTATTATTTTTTTTATTAATTGCACCAGCCATGCCTTTCTGGATCCTTTTTATTTTTATTTTGGTACTCATGCATAATTTGACTCGGATTCTCGGAAATTCCCGTCAAGCATGGATCAGGCGAGACCGGCAATCATCGGTTTCAGCTGAGCATTGTTCAAATGTTGAAATGCTAAATCGACTTATTATTTTTTTTTTATGTAATGTTTTTAATATTTTTTACGGTGATATTAAGTGGGAGTGGAGAGTTTTTTTCTGATTTTTTTTTTTTTTTTTTTTGTAATTTTTTATGCTGGACGTTTGATTAGCCAATGAAAAAGCACTATTGAATGGAAGCAGACGACTTTTGAATTGGAAGAAAGTGAATAAACAAAAAAGCTAACAAACAAATATAGTTTCAAACTCCCCAAATAGAAAAATGACAGGCACATAAATAAAATCTAGGTATGTTAGAAAAAGAAATGAAAACATCGATGCAGACAATCTCATATTGTCAGGTGAAGAAACTGCTGTAAAAAAAAAAAATGAGGTGCAAGAATTGTAAACACAAATGCTTACTAAAAAAACGATCGTATGTTAAGGATGGTTTCTCCTGGAGATGCACAAATGGACAGTGCAGACAATGGATATTCTTGTGTACAGGATCGTTTTTTGGGCGATCCATGTTGGAGATTCCAACAATAGTAAAAATCATTTATTTGTGGGCGTTCGAAATGGCTACTCTGAAAAACATGCAAAGGAAATGCAGTATTATATCTGACCACACAGACTGGAAGAACTTTCTGAGATAAATTTGCAAGGAATATTTCCTTAGTAATCCCTGGCAGATTGGAGGCCTAGGGCACACAGTCAAAATAGATAAGTCTCTATTCAACCAAAGGAAATACAACGTAGGGAGAATCCACAAACCACTTTCGGTTTTTGGTGGCTATGACATCACCGACAAGGAGGGTTTTTTTTTTTTTTTTGGTGACTATACCAAATTGCTATGCCAAAACCCTCCTTCCAATAATAAACAAATATATTCTGCCAGGACTACAGTCGTATCCGACTGTTGGAAATGCCTATAACAAAGTTGGAGGAGAAGAATTCTACCACCTGACAGTGAATCATAAGTATGCATTTTGTAAACCCAGCGACGAAGGCAATAACCAACCACGACAAGAGGATGTGGAAGGAAGCAAAACAGCGGAACAAGCAAGAACGCAGGGCCAACCGGGAGTTTCTAGGTACATATTTACTTGAATTTATGTGGAGACAAAAATTCGGAAACGATCCTTTTGTCTCTTTTTTTTTTTTTTTTTTTTTTTTTTTACACAGTGATCACCACTTATCAAGGCCCGGAAGCCACTCAGAGATAAGGGTTATTGCAAGTACATTAAGTTAGTGAGGAGATTTGCTGAAGTGTTTACTTAAGGGGGCGGTTCATTAGGAATTTGTTAACATTGGACTTGAAGACATCCAAGTTGTAGTCCGGAGGGAAGCAGGCAGATGGAACAGAGTTCCACAGGCGTGCAGTTCTAAGAAAGAAGCTTTGTTCATGGAATCTGCGTTTTGATTTAGGCACAGATATAGAGTGGGGGAAATTTTTCACAGTGGATTCAGCTAGACGGGTGTTTTTCGTGAAAGATTGGCAAGGGGGGACCAGAGATTGGAGTTCAGACGAACATCTGCCATGGAAATAACGATAAAACAAGGACAGGCTCGCAACGTCTCTTCTGTGGGAGAGAGGTTGCAGGGTAGAGAAAAGGGCATCCCCCACTAAGCCACGAAGTCTATTTTGTACTCTGTCAAGGCAGGATAGGCTGTTTTTAGCAGCTCCTGCCCAGATATGGCAGCAGTATTACATCCTTGGACGTACTTGGCTTTTATATAGATAGAGAATTGCATCAGTAGTGAGATATCTTCTGGAGCGGTAGAAGGATCCCACCATCTTTCCAGCGACCTTGGCAACAGACTTGATGTACGTGTTCCATTTCAGATCAGGAGTAAAGGTCAAACCCAGAAGCTTGTCAAAACACGGAGCCTCACCCAGACGAGAGCCATCCATCACAATTGATGCCAGCTGGGGATCAGAGCGTTGATGATGTAAGGATAGGAGTTTGGTTTTGGATGCATTAAATGTAACCAGCCACATCTTCCCCCACTGAACCACGCGCTCGAGATCAGAGGAGAGAGAATCAGAAAGAACTTTGTCATTTACAGCCTTTGATGTGTTGCCGTAGATGGTTGTGTCATCAGCATAGATGTCAACGAATGATTTAAGTATATGTTTAGGGAGGTCATTGATGTAGATCAGGAAGAGAGTTGGGCCTAGGATTGACCCCTGGGGGACTCCAGCATTTATATTGCAGGCCTCCGATTTTTGTCCAGCGACCACTACTCTTATGAGCCTATCGGAGAGAAATGATTTAATGATTGAGAAAACATTTCCCGTTATACCGTAGCTGGAAATCTTGTGAAGTAGACCCTTATGCCATACCTTTGTCAAAGGCCTTTGATATGTCAAGAGCAATTGCCCTAGAAAGGAAGCCTTTGTCAAGAGATTCACTTATCCTGTGGGATATAACCGTCAGCGTCTTCATTATAAATCACATTTCTGAAAGTGACCCGATTCTTGGGAAGCTTCCTTCCATTTCCTTTAACCTCATCTCCCTCCCTCTTTTCAACAATCGACCAAAGTAAAGATTTCTAAGCAAATACTATCATCTTGAGAAAGTTCTTCCGCCAGCAATGACCAGTCGTAAAATAAAATAAAATAAAAAGATTAAGTTTTCTTAAAAAAAAAAAAAAAAAAACTTTTTCCTGTACTTCCATCTAACAATTTACACTTTTCGTAAACATATTTTTATGTATTTACTTAAAAAAAATATGTAAAAAAATTTCTGTGGAAACCTCCCTCCCCACCCACCCCAAAAAACTCGACTGAACAAACAGTCTTGGAAAAAAAAAAAAAAAAAAAACTTTTCCCTACACCTAGCAATTTACGGTAAAAAAAAGTAAAACAGTCATCTTTTTCTTGAAGTAAAAAGAAAAAAAAAATGTTGCTGACTATATTCATCAAAAAAAATAAATAAATAAAAATAAAATAAATAAAAAAATGTTGCTGACTATATTCATCAAATAAAAAAAAATAAATAAAAATAAAATAAATAAAAAAATTTTCACTCCTTTTAAGGTAGGTTTTTGTTATTTTTCATTATTTGTATTTTTTTTTCCGGTTTGTTTGTTTTGAAATTACTTTCTCTCTGTACAACACTTGGCTGAAACTGATGATTGCCAGTCTCGCGCGATCCATGCTTGACGGAAATTCCTGAGAATCCAGGTTAAATTATGCAAGAGTACCTTCATTTTTGCCCCCCTGTTTTTTTTGTTTTTGTTGTTTTTTTTTGTTTTTTTTTACTGTGTCGTTTGAATCTTCTGGAGCCTGTACAAATTCCTCACTACAAAACACAAAATTCAATTTAAATGGAATTGAATGGATGCAAGGTTCACGGTCTTTCTATTTTTCTTTAGAACTCTTTCAATAAATTCGTATTCCTGTCTGTTTGTTTGTTTCATTAATATATACAAAACGTGTCATATTAATCTTTCATTTATTTCTATGTATAGCATTATACTTGCAAAAATATACAAGTACGAGATCACCCTATTTGCATATGACATTAAGAAAAATCGATTTTACTAAATAGTGGTATCTTAGTTAATGTTTTTAGCGAGAGAATTATTTTAAGTATTCTATTTAAAATTGTTATTTAATAAATTTTAAGCAACAATTATATTGATAATATATTTAATTTAATTTATTTTGGAATTAATATTTCCAACAAAGCGACCTTTTTTTTTAAAACTTTTTTTAGAATTATTTGCCCCTAGATGCTATCCATAAAAAAAAAGAAAACTTTTCACCAAATATCATTTGGTAATTTCATTAAGTTTCTAGCTGGAAAAATAATTTCGTGTAGATAGAAAAATGTTTGGCTTTTACTGTTTTTTTTTAAATATCCAAAAAAAAAAACCACTTACGAAAAAAATTGAAAGATTTCATTTGTTTGTTTTATTTTATTCCTTAAACGGAGCATTGTTTAATACCTAAAAAAAATGAAGATCTACAGCCCCCCCCTCTAACTTCCACAAATTACATTTTTTTCTTTTTTTTGCGTTAATTTCATCGATTACAAACTTAATTTTCTAATTAAAAAGGTAACTTTATACGATGTGACCCAGTGGCGTTTAACCCCTAAAACAATGGAGATCTACTTTTTTTTTTCAGCCTAATACATTTAAACAGCCTTTATAAATATTATGAGAAAAGAAATTAAAAAAAAAATAAAATAAAATAACATGTTAGAGTGGGGGATCACTTTTCTATATAAATTTAACGTAAAATGAGCACCCACTTTTTGGCCACCAAGCGTTCAACGAGACATGTCACCTCTAGCATTTTTTCAAGTTTGGCGATTGAGGGGTAGGACAAAATCTGACAAATACAATTTGTTTTTTATGGTGGTGGTGGGGAATTACATTGGAAACATAAAATAACGATAAATGTAATTAGTTTTTATGGGATCATTCTCTACTTTCACCTAACAATTTTATAAACAAAACAAACCCCAAAATATGACAAATTCAATTTTTTTTGTGTGTGTGTGGAGGGGGGGGGGTTACATTAGAAACATAAAATGACAAATAAAAAGCAAATCAAAAAGCCCCCATCTAAAAAAAGCAAATCGAAAATTTCCTTTATTTACAAAAAAAGCCAGTAAAAAAGTGCCCTTGCAAAAAATAAAGGTAAATGTGTAGTTTATCAGAGTAAATTATTTGACAGACAAAAAAATTATGAAAACTATTTATTAGACCCAAAGACTGAAATAAAACAAAAAAAAATTAATTTTTATGTTTTTTTATCATTTTTTATTAGACGAAATGTGCAGCATTACACGTTTAAAATTTGGCCTCTTTTAGGTTTGACAGATTGGCTTTTTTAAGGCCAAATTTGGCCTTTTTTTTTACACCCTTTCATTACAAAAAAAATATGGCGGCCAAAAACATAGTTCATGAAAGAGCTTAAAAGGCCAATTTACCAAAGCTTAGAAAGGCCAAATTTTAAAAGCAATATAGCGGCCTCGAATAATAAATATAAATGATAAAAAAATAATAAAAATTAAATTTTTTTTCTGATTTTATTTCAGCCTTTGGGTCTAACAATGTGTTTTATATAAAAATAAATAGATTTTATATTTTTTTTGTCTGGCAAATAATTTACGCCACTAAACTACACATTTACCAAAATAAAAAATAAACACACGCATTAATGTTTATAAATGTTATTTTTTTAGGTTCACAAAATCGTGAGATTTCTTAGGACAGTGATCCCTTCTGCCGAAATATCTGGTGGAGAGGGTATCAGATACTTCTTTTTGGGGGCGATTACATTTACATGTTTTTATCCGTTCTTTTATTTTTTAAATTGTTGTGGGGGTATTCATGTTACCCATGATGAAAATGATTAGTATAGCAGGCGTGTTTCAACACGGGAGACCCATGCTAGTACCTAAATAAATGTCATTTGCCAAAATGTAAACACCTCTTTTTATTTGTATTGTTTTATTTTCAGATTTGGTAAAAAATAGTCGGAACTGCTTTGTGATTCCTGGTTCATACTCAGAACTTGTAAACGAAAGGAAGTCTCATTTTAACATTGAAAAAACAACTTTATTTGTCATATTTGTTAGTAGCTTGTATATGAGAGAAACGGGTCAGAAGCTTAAAGTGTTCTTGTGTGTAAGGATAGATTGAATATTATACTGGCTTGTTGAAGGAGAGAATAGTTCACGTGTTGTAGTCAGTAGTAGTTGGGACAATGGATTAGACAATCCTAAGACGTACATTAGATAGGCCAGTTAACAGAGAAAGAAAGAGAAAAGTATTCAATGTGTTCACATGTTGTAGTGGGTAATAGGAGTGTGTGTTTATGTATCAATGTGAGCAGTCATGTAGCATGAGAAAGAAAGTTCATGTGTGTACCGCTATAGACAAAGGATTAAAGAGTTCCGTAGGATGAGAAAGAAGGTTGTATGTGAAGATAGTCATGTTAGCTTGTGGTACTCATGTTAGCTTGTGGTACTCATGTTAGCCTGGAGCCAAAAGGCTCAGGTGGTGTCTGCTGCCAGCCAGCAGGGAGAAAGAGAAAGAGTGTTGTCGGTTTCATATTTTATACACTCAGTCACGTTAACTGAGAGCTGGCTTGTGATTGGAGAAGCCAGGAAGACAGTAGTTTTAAAATCTCAAGCCGCAAGATTTTGCTCCTGCCTGTTATTGTAGCAATTTTCGACTGCTACATCATGACTGTAATCCCAAAGGTGCCTATTTCTAATTAGCAACAAATAATATCTGCCTTGTCCAATGTATAGGCATTCAGAGACGATCATTTCTCATTAGGTCATCAAAGTTAAGCAACGTTGAGCTTAGCTAGAACCAAATGGGTGAACATTTAGCAGTATCAGACACTGTATATAGAAGGATGTTGACATTTCCGGCAGCTCCTACATCCCACCTGGCCTCCAATTGTGTTAACCTTGTCCTGCCGCTGGATCAGGCCGATTGAGATGAGTGTGTGAAGCTGGCATGCATAAATCAGCTTCACTTTAACCAAAATTCCCAGTGTGAGTCATCCATTATCCTTAGAATGATCAGATGGTATCCGTATTCGTCGTTCTGACAGATAAACTTTGAAACTGTTACTCAGAAAGAAATTTAGCATAAACAAGGTGGTGAACTATAATTTATGATTCATAGATTTTAGTGAGAGGATTTATTTTAAAGTAAGAAATACAGTGATTTGACAGGAAAGTATGGGTCTAGCAGAAGAGAGTTGCTGTTGTAATTGTAATAATGATGATGATGTAATTTTAGTGATGCTGATGAAGAGAGTAATTGAGGTGATGATGCGGTAATTGTAGTGATGCCAACAATAGTAGTCCAAAGAATCCAAATAGTCAATCCTCATCTCAAAAATTCAGAAATGTAATATTAAAACACTCGACAAAGGCAAAGAGAAACTAATCGTTTAACAATTAGTATTGTGTTTCAGTCTTAAATAATAATTTAAAAAGAGATTTTATCTGCCATGAAACCACTGTTTTTTTTTTGTTTTTTTTTGTAAACATTATTTTATTCTTTAGGCAAAAGATGTTGCCAGCACAAATGAAGAACTGGTTGAGTCTGCGCCTCAAGAAGTTCCCGACCCAAATCCCATTCAAAATGAAGAAACTGAAATTTCAGAATCTAATGCCGCTGATGGTACCGAAATCTCTCCAACCGAAGAGGGCCAAAATGAAGAGCCACCAGCTGAAATCCAAGAAACGACTTCTTCAGGTTTAAAATATTCTATAAAGACTAATTGTACTCATGTAATTACCTCATAGTTAACATATCCAAATGAGTTAAATATTCCCGCTCACATGCGTTTTTTATTTCCTTAAAAATGTGCCTTCATCTTCATATGACATAAATATAAGTTTATGCAAAATGAAGGAAGTCTGGAAGTTCGGATCCACTTGTGTAAGACACCTAAACATCTCCTTTAGAAAAACATCTTCTTTTGATGGCAGTGTCTTAAATGGGAGAGGGGAAGTTAATAATGTGTGAGGGCCTGCCGATAAGTAATACCCCTGATTCACATCTGATAGCAGAAGCAATGAAACTTGGCACATTTATTAGTTTTTCTCGACATACAAACCACCCAAAGATATGCATTCCTCCCACCGTTTAACACAGCTGTGAAGACTCCAGGTTGGTCCTCTAACCACAACATAACTTTGGAAATCAAGACTGCATTATCTGGGAAACGCTTTCCTTTCAAAAACAACTTCATGGCTGGAAAGAGGTGAAAGTCAGAATGTATAATATCATGAGAATAAGAGGATGAGGGAGGATTTTATGTCTATGCTTCTGATTCGTCTCATAAGAGAAGAATACCTTTGCTGACCTTGCCCACCTCTTGATTTTGACAGCTTCTCTTAATTTCTTCAAAAATAAAGCACAATAGTAATTACAAGGAAATCTGTTATTACTATTCCGTCTTGGTCCCAGAAGTCTGTGAGCAAAACCTTGCCAGCCTAGGGCTGCACCTTTGCCTTTTTGCAAGGTGCTGTGTCTAGATGCTTCTACTGTATTAACTGGGCTTTGGTCTCTGGATCATAGTGACAGACTCAAGTTTCATCCTGTGTAATCAGTCTTTTGAAAAACTTAAACTCATTTTCTTGGCACATCTTTACCTCTTTACTTCTCCAACGATGTCCAGTGGGTGACGTCACCAAATTTGGACATTCTGAGTACCAGTTGGTCATTTGGCATTTAGCAGTTACTTTGGCAAAAACCCTGGATGATGAAAGGGACTATTCAGACAAATGACCACTCTCTCCACGTTGTAAAAGATCAAGAAAGCAAATTGTTTAGCACTGGTCACTAATATCACTGGGGATAAATTTATGTTAACTATAATTCTTCTTTGTATAATCGTTATCAAAATTTTAACCACGGAGAAGTTTCTTCTAGCAGTTAATCAATCACCCACCAACCCCGCCCATTTCATCCTCCCACCCACAGCGATGTTTTTTTTTTGTTTGTTTATTCGCTTTATTTTGTTAGTTTTGATAAGTAATTTAGTCAATTGACACGTTTTCCAAAACTTGTTCACTACCAACAGATAACCAACCTTAGTGACCGGTGCTGAACTTGGCTAGTCATATTTCTTGTACGTTTACAAAGTCATTTTAACTCATACTGCCCATTCATTTGATTATTGCAAAAGTTAACATTTATTTTGCGGCCTGTGCCTAACCACTTACTTATGACTAGATATTGTGGAGACTCTGTTGACACAGCAACACACCAAATACTAAATGCCACTATTCTTTATCAAAACGTCAACTATTCCTATTTCCCAAATCTTCTGGAAAAGTGAAATTAACAAGGCTCTCTTTTCACTATCAGATTAATATTCTTCTTTTCCAATTTAAAGTGAAATAACCCTAACCCTAACCAGGACTTTTTCTCTTATCATGTCTCATCAATGCTGGTGATCAATTTCGAAGCAAGTTTTCCTTCACCCCAAACACAGTGCAAGTTGGCTGTAACTTGATTCTCCAAATTCATTCGTGAGCACTTGATGTGCTTTTGCTTCTGGAAAGGTGTCAGTAACCTATCAATCCATCTAGTAGACACTTTATGCAGATGCAAATGGTCATGAATGATAGTTTTCACTGACCCATATACTAATCTTGATCTCTGGAGCTATTTGAAGAATAGTTACACATCAATCTTTGAAAATGGTTGCCTTAACTCAACTGACAGGTGTCTTATCAGATAAAGAAGAGAGAAACCCAGCTCTGAAAACTGTTTCCACTGATTTCCGGCCATGTTTGAATTAACAATGCCAGCATTCTACAAGGTCATATGATGGAACATCATTATTGTGTATGTGATGTAAAATCACAACTGAGCTATAATAAGGCCAGACGCTTCCCCCCTGCCGACTTTCTGTATAATTATTAGACAGGCAGTTAAGATCCCCCTCTTTTGTGTCCTCCAAACGTCCATAACCTGAATCCTGGTGGAAATGACCTAGACATATGACTCTACCCACATTCCAGTCACACACACACTCTCTCTCTCATTCTCTCTCTCTCTCTCTCTCTCTCTCTCTCTTTCGTGCCATCCCACTTCCTAAAGTAAGGAGAAAGAAAGTGAAGTAATTCCAACAGAAACAGTGTAGCATAAAAAGCGGCCACATACACAGACAGCACTCAAAAAAAGACATTTGAGATTTAGCTGACCTATGGAGATGACGCAAAACCTTGTATCCTATCAACCGTGCTATAATGTAAAGCCATGGCATATCAACCCTAACCACTGTGCACTGAAATCGACTTGAAAGGGTGAGCCTAAGGAAAAAGGATGAAGCTGATTGAAGATTTTGCAGAGAGTTGCAAATAGAACTTAAAATCCATATTTGAATTTCAATTGGATTTACCTGTAATGAGATACATGGTTATGAAATCGCTAAATAAAAAAAATGGATGCCATAGTCCACATAATTCAAATCTGCTAACTGTTAACTTGAAGTTTATGCCACATGACACATGGAGTTGCAAAAGTCAAGACTATGGGGAAAATTGATCTTCCTCTATACCACATGGAATCACTTGCTGAAGAACAGCTTATGGAAATATTTACTGAAAACGGACAATAATAACCCTGTTGAGAAAGAAGAGGTTGAATTATACCTGGATTATATTGTTGTGCACCGAGTCCTCAGAAAACTCTAGAATCGGATGTATTACTTGGATATATTATTTTAATTTTATTATCGTATGTGTCAACCAGCTAAGTATTATTTTAATTTTATTATCGTATGTGTCAACCAGCTAAGTATTTTGTATATTCTGATGCGCCATCCCCTCATCCATTCTTGCCCAACCCTCGGTGTACAGCCAAGTCAATATTATCTGACACTCATGTTTAAACATTCTTTTCATTTTGGACTCGAGAAATCTTTTCTCATAATACATAAAAGAAATATATATAATTAATTTCCTTTCTTTTGTGTTCGCCCCACCTCTCGGGTCATTGAGTATTATATAAACATTTGTTTTCAGGTAGATCGAAGTCTATGTTGTAATGAAAATATTTTTATTCATCTAAATGATCAGTTGTTAATGTGTTTTATCATTTTTGCCATCTGTATGCTCCACTTGATTATTTCATGAGATTGACTGATCAGAACCAGACAATGTGTCACAAAGAGGCCATAACTCTTACAGTCAACATATCATTGTGCAATTTTTATTATTATTATTAATATGTTGTGAGTATATAAAGAGATACTGCCACTTCGTAGAATCATAGAGTCTGCACAGGGGACTTTTCCCAATATAAATTTCTCCTGGTTTATATCATAATAATATGTTTCTTTTATTTCATTAAAAAGATAACCCATAGAGATATAAATCATTGTATGTACAAAATTATTGAATACCGCTTGTATTTTCATGACAGTGTAATTATAACTAAGCAATGATTGATCAATGTTGAATCATTTTGCTTCCATCTTCTTTTTGTTCATGAATGATTATTTTCTATTCACAGCTGCAATGGAAACAGCAGATGAAATTGTACTGGATGCAGCAGTGTCTGCCACAGATGAAGAAGCTGTTCAAAATGCAGAGGACACTGAAGCCACAGAAAAATCCAAAGCTGATGAAGTTCAAGAGGAAGCATCAGTAAATAAGCTCGATGAATTGGAATTCTCTCTCGAGCAATTACTGAACATTGAGCATGATGATGATGATGATGATGATGATGAATTGTTTAAAGAATTTGAAAAAGAACTTAAAATGGAGAATGAGATGTCAGCTCAGTGGGAAGGTAACTCAGCCATTCTTTTTTTTACTGCTTTTTCACCCAAAGCTAACAGAATGCCATTTGAATGTAAGGAGCTACTATTTGGGACCAAATTCGCACGGATACTGTATAGGGAGTTGAGCAGCAAGCTGTCTGTTCGGATTACACTTAAACTTCTGCATGTCAGTACAGTTAGGGAAGCAAGGATCCGGAAAGGAATTCCAAAGTTTTACAGTTCAAAGGGAGAAACTATTTAAGTAGAAATCCTTCCAACATCTAGGGATATCTGCAGTATAAGGGTGAAATTTTATTGCTTGTTGGGGTTATCAGAGGTATTTACAACAAGAGGGTACAAGTGCTTGGAGATCATCGGAGCACTTTCCATTAAAATATTTGTAAAATAGGCACAGGTATGGATTGGAGTTTGGTTGACAGTGCTGGACATGCTAGGTTGGTGACTTTTTTTTTAACCCTGTATAGGAGTGAGAGGCTAGTAGCAGATGCACCAGCCCAGATATCGCAACAATATTCCATGCATTGTAGAGGTACAGAATACTTTCAGACGTGAGTAACTGTCTAGCATGGTAGGAAGAGCCCACCTTCTTCCCAGCAGCTTTGGCAATGCCCTCAATGTATTTGTTGGTCCCCCGATTTATCAGAGAGGGACCTATGTTTTCAGTGGAGTCCATGCGTCCATGCATACGTCCATCCGTTAGTCCAGATGATAGCCAGATAACCGTCCATTAGTTTTTCCTGAAATTTTGCCACAGATTGTATTTCATTAAACATATCTGCACAGTAAAATTGCAAAAATTCCCATTGCATCCCAAGGGGCTCAAAAGAGGTCAAAAATACTCCAAAATGGCTAAAAATGGCACATTTTGCCCCATAACTTTTGATCCATCTATTAGATTTTTCTGAAACTTGACCAAAATGTGGAGCTCATTGTTCTTAATATAAATCCACTAAGGGTGACCCTGGCAAAATTCTGGTTTGCATCCCCAGGAACTTTCAGTGCTAAAAACGCCCCTTTTTGTGGCTTTTTTTCATATTTCTGAACAAAAACTTGATATGTCTGACTATATAGTAGTTTTTCATGGTGATCAACTCAAATATACATGTGCTAAGGTATGAAACTTCACCATTATCTATTTACACTGGGGTTTGGCGTCCCCAGGAGCTCAAAAGAGGTAAAAAAAATGATGCTTTTTGCCCCATAGTGTTTGATTCATCTATTAGATTTTCCTGAAACTTGGCCAAAATATGGAGGCCATTGTTCTTAATATAAATTCAGTATGAATGACCCTGGCAACATTCTGGTTTGCATTCCTCTGGGACTTTTAGGGCTAAAAAACATGCTTTTTTGGAGCTCTTTTTTCATATTACTCAAAAACTTGATATGTATGTCTATATAGTGGTTTTCCATGGTGCTGAATTCAAATATACATGTTTTAAGGTGTGAAACTGCAACGTTTGTCTATTTTCATTGGGATTCAGCATTCCCAGGAGCTCAAAAGGGGTCAAAAATGCCTCAAAACTGTAAAAAATGACACTTTTTACCCCATAACCTTTGTCCCATCCATTAGATTTTTCTGAAACTTTGACGAAAATGTGAAGGCAGTGTTGGCCCTTCACACTTTTCATCATCGTCATCTCACATACAGCACCAGAGGGGGACCACATATGCACGGCTTGTTCCAATTCATTTTCCCTGTGAATGTTAAAGCGTTAAGAGTTTGAACAAAGTACTTTCAGGTAGAGTATCATTAGCTAAGAACGAAGACTAGCTAAGTATGTTTCTGAAAACTGTTCAAATGTTTAGTAATGACATCGCTATGAAATGAAGAAGTGTGGTGCTCTGAAATTGAAAAGTCAGAAGTGTTGAAAATGAAGGAACAAAGCTTTTGAATGGGAAAATCATAAAAGAGCTTTGAAAAGAAGGATACTCCTACTTAGGAATTGTGGGATTAGATAAAAAAAAGGAGAAACTGAAATGAAGGAAATATGTCAATAGGTTATATATGAAAAGAAAAGAGGGAGGACGAGAACTAATAGGTGTAGAAAAATGTGTAAAAAAAAAATAGGAAAATAGTCTGAAAGTTTACACCTCAAACCGTAAGGAAAACCTTATAAAGGGTGTGTCAAAATTTGAAAAATTGCAAAAGAGCAAACTGGTAAGGAGCAAGGAATTAAAGGCAATAAATGAACAAAAAGTGAAAAACAAATGGATTGAGAAGAAAATGACCAATTCAGTAGAGATTTACCAAAGGCAGTGGACAAGGAAAAATCTGGCGACTTGAAGAAGCTCTGATATGTGCCATACAAGCAAGCGCTCAGGACAAATTATATGAAGTATCACATTGATAAAACAGCTGAAAGTTGACAGTGTCGACTGTGTAGTATGGGGTATAGAGGTTTATCAGGTTTGTGTCTAACTCTCTGACTCCATAGAAATAAATAAAAATAACATATTTTAAGGGTGAATAAAAAAAGGCAACTTTATTTACTATTTGGGAGGTATATAGAGAAGGTTCGTTTTGTGGCAGAAGAGAATGTTCATGAAATGTGTGTGAGAAAATCAACAGAAAGAATGTTCATTGGGTTATACTTATCGGTTTAGGTGGGAACAAAGTTGGTTTGAATTTACTTTGTTGTCTTCCTTTTCTGGTTTTGTGTTTTGTCATTCAAGACGTTCAGGCCATAACGTGGGGCCAGTACGTCGTTTTTGACTTTCATAACCTTTTCGGGGCTCCTCCGGCCGCATAGAGAATCAACCGTCCTTTCTTTTCTTCTTCTTCAAAACTCCAGAATAAAAACGCGCCAAAAACCAAACTTCCTCTTTCCACCGGAAGTTCCGCATCTTCCAGTCCGCAGTCAATTCTTATTAATCCCCACAGTAGGCAGAAAGGTGAGAATGTAGAATACCTCGTCAGTAATTGTAAGTACTATATTAAAGGAATGCAATATTACGAGAAAGGTCCATTGAGATACAAGAAAAGGGTTGAAATACAGTGAAAAATGATATGAGCATGTTTCAGAAGAAGTGGTGGAGAATGATAATGTGAAATAATTGTGGAATATGAATATCCAATATGATAATATAATTGAAGCAAGGAAACTAGATTTAGTAATATGCATCACACTCGAGTAAGCATTCAAAAAAACTATGTGAAGTATTACATTGATAAAATGGCTGAAAGTCGCCTGTGGTGTCTGTGTGAGCAGAAAGATGAAAATGTACAACACCTCATCAGTAGCGTTGAGAAGTTATGAATATCCAATGTGGTAATGTCATTGAAGTGAGGAGATCAGATTTAGTCATGTTAGAAAAAAAAGGAACGCAAGGCAGTAATCATTGATATAGCAATACCAGCTGATGTGAATTTGGAGGAAAAAGAAAAGGAGAAAGTCGAAAAGTACCAAGACTTGAAAAGCGAGATAAAAAGATTGTGGAAGTTGAAGGAGATAGAAGTTATACCTGTTGTGGTGGGAGCTCTGGGGGATGTGACAAAAGGATTTGACAAGTTGAATGAGAAAATTGGGATTCATTGCAATGTTGAGTAGTTCAAAAGACTGCCTTGTTGGAAACTGCCAGAATCTTGTGAAAAGTGCTGGAAGATTGAGAAAAGAAGATGCTGATAGCTTACAGTCATTTATTATGATCTGCCTATCAGCATAGAGTCGGCAATAACAACAGCCAGACACAAAATGTGACAACAGAAATAACAACAACAATAATAATAATAATAATATGAATATCCAATGTGGTGATAGCTTACAGTCATTTATTATGATCTGCCTATCAGCATAGAGTCGGCAATGAAGCACTCCAAATTGATATTTTTATTTCAGAAGAAAAAAAAATCCATTTATTTAAATGTATTTTGTTTAAATGTTTTGTTCCTTACATTAAAAATTTACTTTGTATTTGGCTTAATAATATATATAAAAAGAATGCAGGTAGAAGTTGTACCTGTTGTGATGGGGGCCCTGGGGAGTACAGCAAAAGGATTTGATAAGTGGATTAAGAAAATTGGGATCTATTGAGACTGTCTAGTTGGGAACCGCCAAAATCTTGTGAAAAGTGCTGAAAGACTGACAAAAGAAGATATGTCTATCAGCAAAAAATCGGCAATAACAACAGCCAGACACAAAATGTGACAACAGAAATAACAACAACAATAATAATAATAATATAGAATCCCACAAGCATGGATACCTGAGAATGTACAAAATACCAGATAATATAACCAATCTGATAGAAAATGCAATGAAAAAATGGAGACTCGAACTGACAGCTGACGGACAACACATAACTGAAATCAAAGAGGAATCACCCAGGGTGTTCATTATAGCCATGATGCTCCTAAACAACAACATAAGAAAATGCCAAGCTGGATATAAGTTCACTAACATGGAAGAAAGAATGAACCACTTAATGTACATGGATGACCTGAAGCTGTTTGCAAAAACAAAGGCAGAACTAGAAACACTAATAAACACGACCAGAATCTTAAGCCAGGACATCTAAATGGAATTCGTTATGAAAAAGTGCACACTGCTCACCATGAGGAGGGGAAAACTAGAAGCAACAGAAGGTATAGTACTGCCCAATCAAACAGAAATTAGGACACTAGGTGAACATGATAGCTAAAAATACCCGGGGTTCTGGAAGCAGACGCCATCAAATCAATGGAAATGAAAGAGAAAATTGGAAAGGAATACCTCAAAAGAACAAGAAAACTCCTCAAAACTAAACTATATAGTAGAAACCTAATTAAAAGGATAAACACATGGGCAGTGTCATTGATAAGATACTCTGGACATTTTATAAACTTGACCAAAGAAAAACTAAGGAATCTCGACCAGAAGACCAGGAAACTAATGATGATGCACAATGCACTACACCCGAAGGATGATATTGTCCGACTATATGTGAAAAGAAAAGACGGAGGAAGAGAACTGGTCTCTATAGAAGACTGTGTAAATAACACAGGAAAAGAATTAGGAAAATACATAATGCAGAACACCGAAAGGATAATTACTGCAGCCAGAAACACGGAAGCAACAAACAAGATAGAAAAAGAGCCGAACAATAAGACGAGGAAAGAAAAATGGGAAGAGAAACAACTACATGGCCGATTCATAAGGATTACAAAAGAAGAGACTAACGAAAATACTTGGAAATGGCTACAAAAGGGAAACCTTAACAGGGAAACTGAATCACTAATAACAGTTGCGCAAGATAATGCAATTAGAACCAATCACATCAAAGCTAGAATCGACAAGACACAAGAAAACAGCAAATGCAGACTCTGTAGACAAAGAGACGAAACAATAAACCACATAATAAATGAATGCAGCAAACTAGCCCAAAAAGAATATAAAAATAGACACGGGGAAGGCGGTGCATTGGCAATTATGCAAACAAATGAATTTTGAACACACAGACAAATGATACAAACACAAACCGGCAGCAATAATGGAAAATGAAGATCACAAGATCCTATGAGACATGGATATACAAACGGATAAACCCATCCATGCAAGAAGGCTGGATGTCATAATAACAAGAAGGAAAGGCCTTCCAGATTGTAGATTTTGCCGTGCCAGCAAACCACAGAGTGAAAATCAAAGAGAATGAGAAGCAGAGCAAATACACTGAACTGGCCAGAGAGCTCAAAGAATGAAAAAAGTAAAAATAACACCACTAATAGTAGGAGTGTTAAGAACGATACCAAAAACCTTTGAAAAAGAATGGGAAAGATAGAAACCAGAGGGATGACCGAGAAAATACAACAAATTTCAATAATGAAAACTGCAGAAATATTAAGGAAAACCCTTGAATGTGGAGACTAACATCACACATAAACTACACACAAACTGGACACAGAAACGGCTACAGATGCAAAATACAAAGTAACATCTCATGAAATCATGAAAACTGAAACTGTACAAATGAAAAACCCACGCAGAGATGTGCAAAGAAAACTGAGACCTTGAAGAGGCTTATTGCCACCAACAAGAAATCAATGGTAAGCAGATGTTGCGATAATGCAAATTAATTTGCAAAGGTTGTCAAATTAGTTGGAGAGTACTGGAAATCTGGGGAGACTTGTTCTCACTCACACTCCAGGGAACACCACGTTGTTCTCAAGGAACAATCTTTGACGATGGCTTGTGTGAATACTCCTAGTGAATAAATAATAATGATGATAAATAAATAAAAATTGTGGTGTCAACATAAACTGGCACCACACCAAATAATCAAGGAGGGTCAAGGAGGATGGAAAGATCGAGGAGAGAAAGCATTAACCAGACCTCCACTGGATAAGTGCGAAGAGGACTGGAACCTTGAGGGGACTTATTGTGGTCCAAATTTCAGTGAAAATAATGGTCGCTACCAACAAATCAATGGTAAACAGCTATTGCGATAACACAAACTAATTTGCAAAGATTATCAAAAGAGGTGGTGAGTACTGAAAATCTGGGGAGACCTGTTGTCACTCAAATTCCTGGAAAAACCACAGTTTGTTCTCAAAGAGAATTCTTTGATGATGGCCTGTGTGAGAACTCTTGGACATCGGTTTAAACAATGATGTTCGGCTGAGAATAAAAAAAAGCATTAAATGTTTCTTGGCTAAAATAAACAAGATTCCCAGTTCTTAAGAGGAAGTAAGAGCGGCTATATGTGGTTGCATAAGTCACATGTTGGAAGAAGCATAGCCATGTGAAATTTGTGAGAGCATATGTTGGGGAGAGGAATTTGCATGGCTAATCAGGTTGACAAGTTCCTGCAGTTTTTAACTTTTATATTCAGATGAGCATATCTCGGTCCAAACAAAAATTTATTGATCGAAATCAGCACCATCAGAATCAACACACTTTTGTAAAACAAGTGTATTTATGCCAGTAATATAAAAATCTTGCGTTCTGGTGGCGATGAAGTTGCTGAAGGCGTTTTTGAAACATTTCTCACACAGAAAGTTGTCAAGATGCTTGAAAAAGTGGTAGTCAGTAGGTGAAAGGTCGGGAGAGTATGGCAGATGAGGCAGAATTTCATAGCCCAATTTGCAAGGGTTGCAGGGTCGGTTTAGCAATGTGCGATTGGGCATTGTCATAGAGGAGAATTGGGCCTTTTCTGTTGACTAACGCTAGGTATTGTTGTCGAAGTTTCTGATGCATTTCATCTATTTGTTTACAGTACTCCTCCACTGTAATCGTTTTGCCTACATTCAAAAAACTGTAATGGTTTTGCCTACATTCAAAAAACTGTAATGGTTTTGCCTACATTCAAAAAACTGTAATGGTTTTGCCTACATTCAAAAAACTGTAATGGTTTTGCCTACATTCAAAAAACTGTAATGGTTTTGCCTACATTCAAAAAACTGTAATGGATGCAACCAGTCACAGACCACCAAAGAGTCAGCTTGACCTTCATTTGGTGCAACTTTTGCTTTTGGAAGTGTCGTGGAATTTCGTCGGCATTTAACCACTAAACTGAGCATCATGGATTGTCGTAAAGAACCAACTTTTCATCACAAGTTACAACCTGGTCGAGGAACATGTCGTTCTTGTTGAGTAAAAGAAGGCAAGATAACACTTCATAATGGCATTTCTTTCAGTTGTCGTTCAATTCGTGGGGTACCTATTTATCAAGTTTTTTTGTCTTTCCAATCTTTCTCAAGTGGTCGGAAATCGTTGTATAATATATATATATATAACAAGTTTCCAAATAGTTGTACATGGATTGGCTTCAACTAAGGTTCTTAATTTATCGTTGTTAACATCCGATGGCTAACCATTATGTTCATCATCTTTAATACTCTCATCACTGCCATGAAATTTCTTAAACCACCATTGTACTGTGCGTTCAGTAGTGGTCCCTGGGTCAAACACTTCATTGATATTGTGAGCTGTTTCAGCAGCTTTTCAGCCTAGCTTGAATTGAAATAAGAAAATTGTGCAAATTTGCTTTTTTTCCATCTTGTATTCAAAGTTCTAAAAATAAGACATAATTGTTTTAAAACGATTGTAATTTAAATGACTAGATAGAGCGAAAAACGCTCTTTAAAATAATATATAAAGTAAAGGTATTATAACAAAAACTTATTTGAAAATACATCATTTGAAATCAAAATTTTAAATTCTACAAGAACATTCTTATCAACCTAATAGAAGTGACATTGCTGCTTGAAATGTGATATGTGTCCAAAATATTGAATCAGTCTGGTTTATAATCTGAGCAAAATGACTGGCTTGTGGTTCAACCAAACATTTGTCCCTTATCAATTCTTGCATGAACACTTCAAATCTCTTTGATTCCCTTACAAATCTGTCATAACTTGAGCAATGAAAATATATACTTATTTCCAAGTTGGGTATGTGCATATCTTGATGTATGTACAGAATTCACTGCTAAACTAATTAACCTATTGTTATTAATTTTGGAACGTACCTGCTAGGTAAGGTGCCGTGACATGGGATTATTTAAATCAATTTAGGTTATTGCCAAGGATGTAACGGGGTGGGGGTAGAAACTTTTCATGAAAATTCAGATGATTCCAATTATTTGGAAATTTTAACAACAGATAAGTTAGACATTAATTAATAAATATTCCTAAAATTTCAGTTTCCTTTGAGTGTTTTAAAGAATTTTACAGAGCATAATATGGACATAATCTTCTATCTGAAAATTCAAAATTTTCAGATTTGCATTAAATTTGATTCATAGTAGATATAAATTAAACAAGATTCCCTACATTTTGAGCACAAGGTACAATGTGGCAAAAGGTGTCTGGTTAATTTTTATGCATCAAAAACCAAGCTTCTATCTTTTCACCATAAATGCTCTAGTCGCCACTTGGCCCCAATTAGTATGAATATCTCTTGTCTAAAAGAAGCTCTCTGCTTTGACAAGCTTCTGGGTCTGACCCTCATACCTAACCTGAAATAGAAGACCTACATCAAATCTATTGCCAAAGTCACCAGAAAAATTATTGGATCATTCCAATTATTGGATCATATCCAGAAGATATTTCACGCCTGATGCAATCTGCTATCTGCATAAAAGCTAGATACATCCTAAAATGGAGATCTGGGCAGGAACTGCTTGGAGCATCCTATCTTGCCATGATAAAGTTCCAAACCGGCTTCAAAATCTAGTAAGTGATGCCCTTTTCTCATCCCTGCAACCTTTTTCCACAGTAGAGACGTTGCAAGCATGTCTCTGCTCTGCTATTATTTTCATGGTAAGTGCTCATCTGAGCTTCAATCTATGGTTCCCCCTTACCAAACAAACCTTCACAAAAAACACTCATCTAGTTATAACCACTATAAACAATTTACTTCACTCCATATCTGTGCTTTAATTTAAACACAAACTCCATGAACAAAGCTTCTTTCCTAGAACTGCCCGCCTCTGGAACTCTGTTTCACTTCCCTGCTTTCCAGTTGACTGCAACATGGTCGTCTTCAAGTTCAATGTTCTTGTTGAGCTGTCTCTGTAAATAATCAAATTATATATAATTTCCACCACTAACGAGTACTACACTGTTGTTCCAGCTGTACACTCATTAACCCTTATCCTTGAGTAACCTTCGCAACTTGATAAGTGGTGACTCCCTGGTTAAAAAAAAAACCTTAAGCGTAAGTTTGAAAATTTTAGACATGCAATGAGTTTTGAACAAAATTAAAATAAAGATTCTAGACATAAGGTTTAGCATCATTATATCTTGATTTTAATTTTTGTAAGGGAACATATAAGTGGTGCAAAATTATTGTTCTCCAAATTAATTGTATCCATCCTGGGACGAGGATATTCTTTCTAGTATTTTTATATACAAGTGTTAGTATATAAAATAATCCTCTGATGCTGCTACTTCTTCTATTCCTCTTCTTTCACTACTTCTCTTATGTTGTTGCTACTACTACTACTTCGTCTGTTTCTCTCCTTCCACCACTTCTCTTATGCTATTGCTACTACTACTACTACTTCTATTCCTTTCCTTCCACCACTTCTCTTATGCTGATGCTACTACTACTACTAATTCTTCTATTTCTCTCCTTCCACCACTTCTCTTATGCTGTTCTAGGAATTAATTTTACCTATCTTGGGACAAGTATTCTTTTTTCATTTTTATATACAGGTGTTTGCATATGCAATCATCTTCCGTCCACCGCCGATCCCAATACTACCATTTCTTGCTTTGATTGTAAACACAGGATGACACGATTTACTAAATAAATTTATTTCTCATGATAAATGAAACCTTTACCTTTTTGTTTTCTTTAAGAATTAGAGCCAACAACCAGCGATGAAAAGAAAGAAGGTGACAGACAAAAAGAAGAAACAGAGACAGAGCATGAACATAAATTACAACAGAAGGTAACAAACAGGAGGATCTTTTAATGAAATAATAGACAACCCATGATTCGTTGGCACAACGTTAGTGCTTTTTGTGCATTTCTCTTCTCCTCATCTTCCGCTTTTTATTTCCTTTTTTTTCTCTTACTCTTTCTTTTCTTTTTACTTAGGATGTCACCGCTTATTGAGGCCCAGAAGCCACTCTAGGATAAAAGCTTAATGAGTGTTAGGTAGACAGTGAGACAACACCGTGATGACCATTAATGGTGGAACTCGGGTTAGTTTTGATTACATAAGAGAACGGCTCAACAAGAGATTATTTACATTCGACTTGGAAATGACCATGTTATAGTTAGCTGGGAAGCAGCCCACACTATTGTATTTCACAAACAGATAGTTCTAGGAAAGAAACTTTGTTCATGGAATTTTCATTTAATTTTAGGCACAGATAGAGAGTGAGGGAAATTCTTGACAGTTGTTGCAGCTAGATGAGTATTTGTTGCAAAAGTTTTACAGGAAGGAACATAGATTGAAGCTCGGTCGAGCACCTGCCATAAAAGCAACGATAGAGCAGAGATAGATTCACAACGTTTCTTTTGTGAGAAAGAGGAAGCAAGGAAGCAAAACGTTCCTTGCCCACTAGATTTTCAAGAAGGCAGGAAAGAGTACTCTTGGCATCTCCTTCTCAGATGTAACAACAGTATTTCATTTCTTTTATTTTTCGTCTTTGTTTATGTCATTTATTTATGTCATTCTCTTTCTCTCCTCTTATGCTAGTACTATGACTACTACTTCCTCTATTCCTCTCCTCCCATCATTTTTTATGCTGGTGCTATTACTATTACTTCCTTTATATCTCTTTTCCCATCAGTTCTCTTATGATGGTGTGACAAAAATTTCTGGGGTCATTACTAAAATTCGTCTTTAGGTAACAATAAATGAAAAACAGGAGGGAAACAACAAAAAGCAATAAAAAGGAATAAATAATAAACTAGATCTTGAAAGTCCAATTTTATTAATATAAAGAAATAAAAGCTGTTGCTTTTGCTTCCCAAAGCACAGTTAAAAAAGTTAACTGAAGTAACACTTTAAAAATAAGCACATAAAATAATACATAAAAAAAGGCAAGAAATGATATAAGGCTATGTATAAGAGATAATTCTTTAAAAAATTATTGTCTTGTGCAACAAAGGTTAATATATTGCCCCAAAATGATGACAACAAAATAGAGAAAAATGTGGTAATTATGTCCCTTGTATAACTCGGAAGTAGAGAAGAGTTATTGACCTTCCTATTGATTTTCCTATAATGATATTTCATAAATAAAGTATATGAGGAATCAGCTCTCGTCTTATCAATTCATTATTGCAACCATCTCATCCAATAGCCCCCTCCCCTCCATAACATAAGATGGTATCAGAATCGGGATTATAAGGATACACTTATACAAAAAATGAAACAAATTGGAATAATGAATTAGCCATGACATTTATTTTTCTCTACAAGGATTAAAAAAAAAAAAAGAAATGAACACATGCAAAGCTGCTAACATTTAAGGTAAGATAATTATCTTAATTACATTTATACCAAAGCAATAAGATTTAGGATGGCAACTTCATCTCAAGTTTCTCCACCAACAATAGATTGGTCCAGAACAAGCCTTGCCAAATAAATAAACAGGCCCAGAGGCAAGTCAGACTCCATTTTGAAGGCCCCTCGTGCAGCATGATGGTGGAAGCATCAAGCTTAGATATGTTTTGTTGCCTTGAGGGACACAAAATAATTGACACATTTGTTTTTTGGCATAAAGAAGAAAGGAACATCGAAATATACATTAAATACGTTAGATAGAACCCAAAGTCAATTTTTCGTGTGGCAAGACATGAATTGCTGCAGTTCAAACAAAATTTAGATGATCATCACACTTGTTCTTGAAACTTCTTTACCAAATAGCCAAACATATGGTAGATACATGTTCAACAGGTTTTCCATGGGAGTAAAATGCACCCAAAATTAATTTTAGAGAACCATGAAAGAGAATTTTGGTGACCTTAAAAATACCCTTTGTATAGGTGATGACATAATCGTATTTGAATTCAAAGAAGATGACAAAGTACTGAAGCAACTAATGCTTAGAGCAAGGAAAAAATTGCTAGTTCATCTCGGAGAAAGTTGTGGTAAAGACATTTAAAATACCCTTTTTCAGTCATATAATCTCGAAATATGGTATTAAACAGATCCTAAGAAAGTAGAGGCAATTATACAAACGCAACTACCCGAGGAAATAGAACAACTCACCAGTTTTCTAGGATTGTTTAATTACCTAAACAAAATCTCATCACGACTTGAAATCTTGACTAAACCTGTTTATGACATGATATCTAAAAGAAATGATTTCACGTGGTCATCCCAGCACAGAATGTATTTAAGGAAATCAAAGAAGACAGAGGAAGAAATACAACATTCCAATATTTTGTCCCAAAGGAACCAATATTTTGTTACAGGTGGATGCATCGATTGCAGGTATAAGTGCAACTCTGCTACAAAAGGGGATGTCAGTTGCATTTGCAAACAAGACACTATCAGGCCTAGAAACTTGATACTCCAACATCGAGATGGAAATCTAAGCTATCGTTTTTGGCTTGGAGAAATTTCACCATTGTTTGGAGTAACAAAATAACCATCCACACAAATCATAAACCATTAGAATCGAAAGCACTAAAGAATCTATCACAAGCATCTCCAAGACTCGTGAGAATGGAAGGATATGATTTCATAGTGAAATATACCCCAGGAAAAACAGTACAAATTACAGACTGCCCATCACTAGACCTAGCAAGCGTATTGAAAGAATTGACCTCAATGTCCACAGCATGATAATTTACTTTAATTTTTGATCAACCAAGTCAGAATAGAGAACATCAGAGCTGAGATATTACTAAAAGAACTTGTAAATCTGGTAATGTATGACTGGGTTACCAATCGAGTTGATTACAATTACTGTTTTGGAACTTTTGAGGTTCAAGATGGTATTTTGCTTAAGAGCAACAAAATCATAATACCAGCCTCCCTACAAAGAGGTATATTGGAAACACTTGATGTATTGCATCAAGGAGTTGAGAAAACCAGATTAAGAGCTTGGTCAGTTATATACTGGGTAGGGATGAATTGAGGTTTGTATGGTATAATCATGTTGACACACTGGTTCTCGTCAGATCATCAAAGTTAAGCAACATTACCAGATGGGTGACCATTTGGGAATTCTAGGTGCTGTATGTGCTCTCTGCTTATCTTGGCATTTATTTCCAGTCATCCTGTAATTACACTTCACTTGCCATTGGTATGTCGACTCAGGAGAGGTGTGGTTGGAGATTGCGCAACTCTTGCCACAAAAATTTCATGCACAGACACCCTTACAGTGGGTACCCATAGTCTGTCAAGACTGAAGGAAGCCTTAAGATAAAATAAAGACATTGAGGATATAGTGCTTAATTGTCACAGCTGCCAAAAGTATCAGGCAAGAATCCCTGCCAGAACAACACACCAACATGAAACCTCATCTTTCTTATTTTACTTTGGCCAACTACTACAGTAGCCACACCGCCAGTCCGAGAGGATGATGATGATGATGATGATGATGATGATGATGATGATGATGATGATGATATCAGCTAGCAACTTTCTCTATTCCAGTACTTCTCTTGTATTGGTTTACTACTACTACTACTACTTCCTCTATTTCTCTCCTTTCAGCTCTTCTCATACTGATGCTACTACTAGAACTCCTCTATTCCTTTCCTTTTACCAGTTCTCTTATACTAGTACTACTACTACTTCCTCTGTTTCTCTCCTTTCACCACTTTTCTTATATTGGTGCTACTACTACTACTACTAGTACTACTACTAGTACTACTACATAGTATTATTATTATTATATATATGACAAAATTACACTTGGACTGCTAGACTTTGGAATTCCCTCCTTGTTTCTTGCTTCCCTAACTGTACTAACATGCAGAAGATTAAATGTTATGTGAACAGACATCTTGCTGCTCAACTCCTTATGTCCCCTATTGGACATAATCTTAAATAGTATGCTTCAAGCAGCAATATGCCTTGTTTAGAGTGAAAACATGTAAAAACGAAAGCCAATCTTTACAAAATGGCGAAACGCATATTGGTAGATTTTATCAGATCACCAGAAATCAGTAGATTTATTTATTCCTTTCCTTCTACCATTTCTCTTATACTCGTGCTATTATTACTACCTTCCTCTATTCCTCTCCTTCCACTACTTCTCTTATGCTGGTACTACTGCTACTTCCTCAATTTTTCTCCTGCCATCATTTCTTATACAGTGATACTAGCCTGGGTGCTGGAATTGGCCAGGCGTTTGGAGGTGTGTGTTGAGCAAAAATAAAAAAAAAGTGGTAGTAGGCAGGCAGGCTGGCTCGAACCCATGCCGCAAAGGAGGAAAAGAATGTGAAAAAAAATGTGACGTCTTTGCTGTTGTGTCCATTGCCAAACCGGAAGTGACGAATGTTCAAATTAAGGCTAGTCACTCAAAAAGAGGAGATGACTTTCGAAAATATCAGCGAAAAAAGTGACCTCTCCCTGTAGAAAAGTGCCCAGTTGAGGGTGAATGAATTAATGTTTTAGCCAATTTTTCGATATTTGTCGTCCGAAGGGTCAAGCTTCTCATGAAAATTTGTCGTCTATGTCAAAAGTTTTAGACAGACATACAAACATACATACATACATACATTTCAACAGACAGATGAGATTTATATTATAGACTAGCCCGGATGCCCTGTGTTTCCCGGGGGTTTGGAGGTGTGTTGAGCAAAACAAAAAAAATAAAGTGGTAGTACGCAGGCAGGCTCGAACCTGTACAGTGAAGAAGGAAAAGAATGGAAAAAAAAGAATGTGAAAAAAAAGTGACATCTTTGCTGTTGCGCCCATCACCAAACCGGAAATGATGTAGGTTAAAATTAAGGTGTCAGTTGAAAAGACGGAATAACTTTCGAAATCAACCCCTCCCTGTAGAAAAGTGCCCAGTTGAGGGTGAAGGAATTAATGTTTAGGCCAATTTTTTGATCTTTGTCTTCTAAAAGTTTGAGGTTTAAAACGATATCGGTTTCATCACATTCCGACACGTCTGTCAAAAGTTCTAGGCAGACATACAAACATACATACATTTAAACAGATTTTTATATTATAGATTACCACTACTACTTCCTCTATTCTTCTCCTTTCACTGCTTCTCTTATGCTGATGCTACTACTACTACTACTACTACTACTACTACTACTACTTCCTCTATTCCTCTACTTCCACCATTTCTTTTAAGCTGATGCTACTACTACTACTACTATTTTTGCTATTCCTCACCTTCCTCCACTTTTCTTCTTCTGATGCTACTGCTACCTCTATTTGTTTATTTTCACCCATTTTTGTCTCATTTGCCTTTCATTGTTAAATCTATGCTACTACTGATATGTTGTTTTTTATACATTTACATAATTTATTTATTCGTGTCAGCAGTGTTCTTTTGTGGATGCCAAAACAGTGATATAGTTCAGTGGAGAGGCCAAACAGCACTTACATCAAGCAACTAACAAAGGATTCACAACACTCATGTGAAAACCTACCTGATGTGATGGAGGATAGAATGAGATGTGAGAGTCAAGAAAATTTGTGATGACTTAATTGCAAAGTGATTTCTGTCAACACATGGCTATGATTTCTTATATTCTTTCCTCCTCATTTCTTGAAGCTAACAACTTTTAACATGAAGATGTTAAATCAAATAATTTTCAACCCATGGAAATATTTTCAAGCTCTAAAAAGTGACACCTATACGAGAAAATAATAAGCCAATGCAAAGTTGGAAAATCTTTAATGCGAGGAGAAAAACAGTCAAGTGATTCAGATGTCACCAGCCTGCCTAATGAAAAGGAACACCAAGAATTCATTCTCTACAAACCATCCTATGCTCCTCTGGGAGTTGAAAGAAAAAGGGCTCCATGACTCACAATCTAACTACATCTACACATGCACTACAAGAACAAAAGTAACACATACGCATAAACAATGCTACGTTACCAAATACACAAAGATGCACCAAAATGGCTTCTACCAAGGCCAGGGACCATGACTCATAGATTCATAACACTAGCACAACTGAATGATGATGATTTATTTATGCTATTCTCTTATTTTCTCCTTCTCTTTTGCCGTTAATACTACTAGTACACTTTCTATTCACCTTTTTTTAACCATTTATTGTCTCATTTCCTTTCTCTAAAACATTCAATATGCAAACAAGCAAGCATGATTATCAGAGGTTTAATATTATAATAGATGATTTATTTTTTAAGTTGTCAGAAGTTATCCACCACCACTACCACCACCACCACCACCACCACCACCATCATCATTTTAACATCCATTTTAAATGCTAGTATGCGTTGGATGGCTTTTAGAAATTGACTTCTGAACTAATGTACTCCTTGCCAGGTCACTGTTAAAAATTGAATGGGTAGGTCAACTACTATATATTTTAATTAATGCTGGGTTAATGAGAATAACAGAAAACAGAACAGGCAAGGGATTAGCTAAAGTTAACTTTGTGATCTCAAGTTGGAGGTTAAAGGTTGCTTAGGCAGTGAAAATGTGCTAAAATGAATGTGACATCGCATGGCTTAAACTAATTAGTTGAAGTTTTGAAGGGTTTTCTAATTTGTTAGTAATATAATAGAATCTACCAATGTGCATATCGCCATTTTGTAAAGATGGATTTCTTTCTTTTTTTTTTTAGACTTTTTAACACCAAACAAGGCATATTGCCCCTTGAAGCATAAGGGACTACTATTTGGGATTATATCTAACAGAGAACATGGGGAGTTGAGAAGCGAGATGTCTGTTCACATAACATTTAAACTTCTGCATGTTAGTACACTCAGGAAAGCAAGGAACAGGGAGGAATTCTAACGTCTAGCAATTCAGGTGTAATATCGTCATCTATATAATATTTATGGTTTGCACTTTTACAAAATGCATGCCATAGTATATACACTCTGATAACTATGGTTTTTGTAATCAAACAACAATTTATTAAATTAACAAAGTTTTATTTACATTACAGCGTGGATATGACAAGCGAGAGAGTTTAGTTCAGTATGTAGTGGTGTGTTGTTGTTGCAGTGATGGCAGAAGTGTGTCGGCTTTTCTCTCTCTTCTGTCTGACTGATTTGTTTTGACTTATCGCCCCTCATTCCTTGATCAGGATCTAATTGTTTACTTATTTTGACCTTTCAAATGTTTATTGTTCTGCTTTTTAGCAACTCCAATCCAGTTAAAATATTTTCTCTCATTGTTTCATGATCTCAATTCTTTGATTAGAATGTAAGGTTGTCATCCAAGCAATCCGATTTACATCTGGTTTTGCTCGGAACCATTATTTTTGGTGTTGTAACACAAGAAAGAAAATTATTAGAGTAGAAGGCTTTCTGGCATCTAAGGATCTCAACAGTGAAGAGATGGAATTTTGCTGCTTGTCGAGTTAATTGAAGCCATGTACGTTGAGGAGGCACAAGTGCTATGAGTTTATCAGAGCACATTCCATTAAAGTACTTATAAAACAAGCACAGGGATGTGACATTGCAGCGATGGGACAGAAGTTGGAGCTTGGTTGACAGTGCGAGACTTATTAGATTTGAAACTCTTTTTTGGACCAGCTGTTTTTAATTCCTTTTCAACACAGTCCCAAAATAAAAAGTATTTCCATTAACCTTCAATGTCGTCTGTTACAGTTCAATTATTTCATGTATAGATTAAGATAGATCTTCTATCCAAACCAAATTTTAATTATAATGGCGACGGATACCTTTTTGCCTTCATCATAACATCATCACATTTTATTTTGCCTTGGAAAAGAATGAATATTTTTCATTTCTTTTTCATTTTTAACCTTTTTTTTACTATTTGATCACCATTTATCAATGCCAAGAGTCACTCGAGAATAAGGATGAAAATGATTGCTATTTGGAAAATGAAGAACATTATGGGAGTATAAACATTGATGAGTTGTATGAACTGCATTTGATTACTTATGGGCTAGATTAGAACAAGAATTTGTTGACATTAGATTTAAACATCACCAAGTTGCAATCAGCAAGGAAGCATTTTTGCAGTAATATACATCAAATCTGTTGCCAAGGTCTATAGAAAAATGGTGGGATCATTCTACCATTTCAATAGATATCTCACTGCCAATACAATTCTCTACCTATAAAAAGGCTAAGTACATCCTAAGATGGAGTACTGTTGCCACATCTGGTCAGGAGCTGTTCAGAGCACCATATTCTGCCTTGAGAAAGTTCAAAACCGACTTCATAATTTTCTTTTCTCTGCAACCTCTTTCCAACAGAAGAGACGTTGCGAGCCTGTCTCTACCCTATCGTTATTTTCATGGCAAATGTTCGACTGAGCTCTAGCACTATCAATAAATTCCATCACTCTCTATCGGTGCCTAAACCTAAATGTGGATTCCATCAACAAAGCTTTTTTTCCTAGAACTGCCCGTCTGTGGAACTCTATTCTATTTGCCTGCTTTCCAGCTGACTACAATATTGTCATTTTCAAGTTCAAAGTAAACAAGTTTTTATTTAACCGTCCTTGTAAATAATCTGATTATACCAAATTTCCATCACAAACGATTGCTACACTACTATCCTAATGACTACAATGCACACATTAATCCTTATCCTCGAGTGGCCTCCGGACCTTGATGTGTGGTAACCTCTTTCTAAAAGAAATGCGTTTCACAGGCAGGAAGTTTTTGTAAAGAAGTTTTATCCATGTAAATTCCGTTTAATGCTAGGCACATGGAAGGAAAAAGAAATATTTTCTAATTGTGGTTGAAAGACTAGTTCTTATTATGAATGTTTTACAAAGAGGAATCAAAGATTGGAGCTCAATCGAGCACCTTCCATGGAAATAATGCTAGAGTAGATAGCAATCATCCCCCTTTAGATTTCAAAGTCGATTTTGTATTCAGTCAAGGCAGGAAAAATTGCACCATGTGGTACTTCCACGGATGTAGCAGCAGTACTCTATCTTAGAGCATATCTGGTTATCTTGATCTTTTTTTTATTTTATATTAAGATGACGTCAAAATATTTTGTCGACAATTGTATTAAAAAAATCCTTGCTATTTCCTTTTTTTTATATTGACAGATATCACGTGGACTGATGTTACATTCAAAGTTATCAAGGGAAAAAGGTACTTCACTTTGGATTTTATCTTTAAACAGCTTAAACTCTTGTAGTTGATAATAATATTATCCCAAACAAAAGTGTCCCAGGCTTGACACACATATATAGTATAAATATGTTGACACACTGGTCCTTGTTAGATCATAAAAGTTAGGTGACATTGAGCTCAGTCTGTACCAGAGGAGTGACCATTTGAGATTACTAAGTACTGTATGTGGGAAAATGGCAACTCTTCCCTATAAACACTAATGTTGTTAAAATCATCTCATCTGTATAGAATATGCATGTGACGGGGGAGAAACCGTTCTGTTTATACTGTTCCTTTTTTTTTTTCTGCTCACTTAAAACTGTCAATTTCTGAAAAACCGTATACATTTTTACATGGTAACGTACATGTGACTACAGAAATTTAGTTCCATTTGAATGATAGAGGATTCGAGAGTTTTTTGCCACCTTAACTCCAGTCTTGCCAACAAAAATACCATGTCCTGAACTATACCATGAACCATACCCTGAAAAATATACCCTGAACCATAACCTGCCCACCAGCTTAGTCTGCACGAGCTAAACGACACTACAACCATTAATTTTTGTTGTTCGTTCATAGTATTTGCACCTGGGATTCCTAACAGCGATTAGCAAAGTTACATTTACAGCAAATTTTGTGAAAACCCCATCCCCACTCACAAAATGGGGAGTCAATAACGAAAGCCGTTCTTGGGGGTGTCTATTCCGAAAGCCGTTCTTAACATGAGGAGGTTGAGGGTTGGCCAACAACAAAAATAACAACAGCCGTACTTTAATTTTTTACACGGGGGATGCATGCTACCAGCGGGCAATGTCAGTTAACAGGTCTTGCTAGTGGGAAATAAAGGTAGTGCAAAACTGTTTTGTTTGAGGAGTGTGCTTTAAACAGAAACATTTATTTCAAATGTGCCCGTGTTATATCAAAGAACCTACTGTTCTATATATATATATATGCCTGGCATTACTGGCTGTGCAGTGATAATGGCTTGAATTTAAGTTTAAAATGAAAAAGTCAAGTATCATTGTGAAATTATGTTTTAAACAGAAACATTAATTTTAGACGTGCCCCTGCAATATCAAAGAACCTACTGTTGATTTTATATGTTGGGCTTTTCAGCTTGTATGGTAATAAAACTTCTCAAATGCACTTGTGATGTTAGGCTGTGTAAGATGTTAACTTTGGTTAAAATCGCCTGTTTCTTCTTTTATTTTAATTTTAATGATGGCGGAAAAAATAGGGGGACATAGTTTTGAAAGCCGGTTTATCATAATTTTTTGTAGGTTTCCGACTACTTTTTGATTGTATTTGAAAGATTAAAGACTAAACTTAATTTCCAAAAGGAAAAAATATTTGCTCACGTGAAAAAAAAAATTCATAATGCAAAATGTTTTCACGGTGACATTCGGAAGCTGACAAATTTAGCTAAATTTGGAAATTACATAAATTCATTGTAAAAATCCTTTGAAAGATAAATATTAATTTTCTGAGTCTGTTTCAAAGATAATTAATAAAGTCCTAAAATATGGAATTAAATTTTAAAAAAACCTTGTTTGTACAAAAAAAAAAAAAAAAAAATAGCTTAATTAATCCCCAAAAACGAAACATTCGGACTTTGCACAATCACAACAAACAAAAACTCGTCTGTGTGGATTCTAGTCAAAAGGCTGCCTGAAAATGATGTCAGGTAGTTCGAGGGTGATAGGGCATGCTGGTTTTCTTTTCTTTTTTTTTCCGAGCCATGCATACATACATTCCTATCATGAATGGTTGTATAATTCTTACCATTTTTTAATTTAATTATTTTTCTGTGTTCCTACTTTTAAATTGATGGGGTCCTTGTTAATGCATGTTATGAATGTAAAAGTGTTAATTCTAAGTCAGTTGTGAAATGACTCACCATGAAGCTAATTTTCATAAGCTGCCATTATTGTCAAAAATCATTAATAAAGACACATGCACACACACACACACACACATATATATATATATATATATATATATATATATATATATATATATATATATATATATATATATATATATATATATATTCTTTATTTGCTTTTACATAAGCAGTAATATATTGGTACACAGTCATGAGCATGTTTCGGTCAGCTAATTACCAGTAACTAGAGACTTTTTCAGGTAATAAAGCAAAATTTAAAGAATATACCCTGCTCTTCTACGGTATTGAGCACTCTTGTATTAACTTTGTTATACTTCATTGATTACTTAAACTCTGGAAAACAATAACCTCAGAATATATGTGTGTGTGTGTGTGTGTGTGTGTGTGTGTGTGTGTGTGTGTGTGTGTGTGTCTGTGTCTGTGTCTGTGTGTGTCTGTGTGTGTGTCTGTGTGTGGTCACAAATAATGCTGAACAAATCCGTTTCAAGTATTCAAATATTCAAATATAAGAGAAATGAGCAAGCAAATCTATTTCCATAATAAAAACGTTTTCTTTCTGCTTTCTGTGGATTCATATATTTTTTCTTTCCTTTCTTTTATTTATTGATAAAAAACAAAGTGTCTTGTCAATATTCTTCTAAATATATCTGAAGATATTTACAATGGATTTGCCCAACCAAGGAAGGTCAACTACAAACTGAAGAAAAGAAAAGGTGTTAGCAATTTCTCCCAACTGGCAACGCACATCAATACACTGCACACAGGGACAAACAAGATAATAAGCTATAGTTTTAGTAGTACAGTAAAAATGCGGATATAATGGTCCTAGGATACAATTTTTTTTCAGGTTATGATATGGAATACGATGTTTTTCCGGCCCTTGGTTATGGTATTTGCCCCACCTTACTGTTGTAGGCCCGTGCTAGGGGTCACAAATGAAAGAAATCACAAGTAGTGTAAAGTGTATAAAATATAATATGTATTTATAATAAAGAATACAGGAGCCACTAAAGTGGTATGAGAGGAACGTGTTCGTATCATGCGGTTAAACAAGGTATGAATGTCTCTATCTAGTCTCTGAAACCAGTGGTATTCATAGGACTGGTTGATTCCACTTAGTTCTCAAATAGGGTTGATTCCCCTCCTGAGCTTTCCATTCCCCTGGAATGATCGTATAGCTCTTTTTCCTGGGATTGATCTCTATCGAGCCGGTCATTTTCCTTTTTCTGGAAGACCGGCATTGTCCGGCTGCTTGTGGTGTTACCAGGCTAAACGTGTCATATATCTGGTCCATTACCTCTTCTTGTTCAACAGGAGGTTGTCTTTCGTCACCTGTGATACATTTCCAAATTTGGTTCAAATGTTTCTTGTAAGTAAATCTTGGACCTTCGATAATGTAAACCATCTGCCCAATCATTTTCTGGACCTTTCCTAGTTCCATATCGTACTATTATTTTTGTGTACCTGGAAAAATACCCTTTCACCAGGTAAGTACCTTTTTTAGGAACTGTAGAATTTGGCGGTCTAACCTGTTTTGGCAAAAGTTTCTAATTTTCCTTGCAAACATCAACTCTGCCGGCGTCATCTTCGATGGTGCACTTTCATTTGGCGTAATTCGGAAAACTTGTAAAAACTGCTGGAGCGCCTTTTCTGAGGGCGTTCCTTCAGCCTTCTTCAGGGCTCTTTTCAGCGTGTCTACAAATCTCTTTGCCTGACCATTCAATCGGGGATGATAGGTTGACGTTGTTATGTGGTTAACCTGGAAATCCTTGCAGAAGCTTTTAAAATCTGCTGAAGTGAATTGTGTGCCATTATCTGACACTAGATAATGGACCACACCAAACCTAGCATACAATTCGTGAAGAGCACTGTCGTTAAACTTTTACATCAAAATACCTCAAGTCATTTTGAAAAACTGTCTACCACTATTAAATAATAGTTTTCATCTAGTGGGCCTGTGTAATCTATGTGTATTCTTTGTCATGGGTGGTCCGCTTTAGGCCACAGGCTAAATTGTATTGGGGGCGCTTTTGCAGCCAATGCGCATCCCTTACACGACTTTACCGTGCCTTCTATATCAGTGTCCATACCCTTCCAGTAAACATAGGACCTCATAAGGCTCTTCATTCGAATAGCCCCAGAATGCCCTGTATGGAAATCCTTTAGGATTTTCTTTTGTAGTGTAGCTGGGATTACTACTCTTTCTCGGTATAACAGTACATCATTGCACATAGAATAAACTTCTGCCACCGATTCATCAGATTGAAATTTTTTTTCGTTTCTTTGATGAAACTATCTTATTCAGCTTCCCTTATTATATCTTCCAAAGTCACTGGTAGTTCCTTGATCGTATTACATAGTATTTGTGTATAGACCTTTTCACTTTGTAGTGACGTTATTACTGTGTCTTCCAGTGGTTCCCTTGATTTCAGGATTAATCACAGCAATCCATCTGTGTGACTTAACTTCGCAGATGTAAGAAATTCCATACTGAAGTCGTAATTCAGTAGAATGGTCTCCCATCTTTGCAGTCTGTTGGCTGTGTAAGTTGGCAGATCTTTTTAGAGCCAAAGATGGTTATAAGTGGCTTATGGTCAGTTTGTAATTTAAATTTACAACCGTGTAAAAATCAGTGGAATTTTGTAACCCCAAATATGATCCCCAGTGCCTCCTTTTCGATTTGGGAGTAATTCTTCTCAGCAGGCAATAAAGTTCTTGATGCATGAGCAATTGGCTTAGTGGACCCATCAGGCATCTTGTGTAGAATGTATGCCTCAATCCCATAAGAACTTGCGTCAGTTGCGACAATAATATCTTGTTCCGGATTGAAATGAGTCAAGGATAAATCTGATGTTAATACATCTTTTAACTTCTTAAACGCTGCCTGGCACTCAAGCATCCAGTCCCATTTTTTGTCCTTTTTTAATAGTACATTCAATGGTGCATGCAATTCATGCATGTTCTTAATGAACGTTTGATAATAGTTCACGTGCCCTAAAAAAATCTGCAATGTAGTTACATTATGAGGCTCTGGCATGTTCTTTATAGCTGTGGAACTATCCGGCTCGGGTTTCCTCCCATCTTCATCTATTATATGACCCAGGTATTTAATTTGTTCCAAAAAAAATTCGCATTTTGCTTCCGTGAATGTGAAGCCGTATTCTTTGTCAAACACTTGAAATACATGACCTCTATATTGTTCAACATTTTCACTACGCATAAGGATATCGTCTAGATAGCCTATTGCAAAATCCAACCCACTTAGCAAAGTATCGATTGCCTGTTGGAAAATTGCAGGTGCTACTTTTATACCAAATGCTAATCTATTGAATTTATAAAGTCCTTTGTGCATTGAGATACAAAAAAGTTTCGAGCTATCTTCCTCTACTGGTATTTGTAGGTACGCCTTACTTAAATCTATTTTGGGAAAAAATTTTCCGCCATTTAACTTAGCGAATACTTGTCTGGATTTGGTAGCAGATAGTAATGGTCCTTAAGCACTGTATTCAATCCAGTAGAGAAATCCGCACATACTCTAATCTCTTTAGATTTTTTTTCACATATACGGTGGGAGCTGCCCACTCAATATAGTTAATAGGGGTCAAAATCCCAGTGTTAACTAGTCTTTCCAATTCTTCTTCAATTTTTTCCCTCAAAGCGAACGAGGCGCTCCATGGCTTTCTGAATATAGATTTTGCTTCATCCAGCAATTTGAATTTTGCTTTTATTTTTGTGCAGCATCCAAGCTTTTCAGAAAAAACACCCGGGAAAGATTTTTAGATCTTTTTGGAGTTTGTCGGCTTCAACCGTTAGGTTTTTGACTTTGTGACAAAAATCACTCATTGGCGAGTCCCATAATTCAAATTCCTGAATCAAATCGGTCCTGAATAAATTTGTTGCATTCCTTAGAATGAACACTTTTAGCTTTTTTGTCGTTCATTTTAGTGACACATTAATAACTAGCTCACCCTCAAAATTTATTTTTTCACCAGTTAACAATCTTGCGACTTTATTCGTCTTTGTCATCGTGGGCTTTCCTATTCTCCTCCGCATGTGAAAATTTATAATTGATAAATTCGACCCTGAATCGAGTTGCACTTTCACTTCTTTATTTCTGATTCTCACCGTAACATATTTCCTTATGTTCTCTGTTGGTGAAGGGTCCATTTTTGCAGTTTTTGCTCTTTTTTGTTACTTTTGCTCTGCATTATGAGGCCTTGTGCCTTGCTCGCTTGCATAGGTCAAATATTTTCCTTTGATACTGACATACATTGTACCCATGAGGTTCTCCACATTTGCTACAAGGAGTCCTAAGATTTTGTCTATCTTGATAATTTTGTGAAGGGTTCTTTTTGCCTCTTGGTTGGTAATCACTGGCGGGCAAATGTCCTTTATTTTTTAAGTGTATCTTTTTGACGTGAGTGATACCTGCTTCCTCTACGTTTTGGGAATCTTGCTTCATTGCCACGAATGCTGATAATCTTCAGCTAGTTTCTGAAGCGCTAAATCAGGTTCTAATTCCAATTTATTTAGAGCATGACGTCTTATATCGGCATCTGTTGTGGCTATCAAACCTTGTATGAATATTAGACATTTGAAATTGTCTGCCGTAAATGACGACAACTTGAAATCGTCACAGTGCTTATTAACTATAGATGCAAAAGTCATATAGTCCTGACTCTCCTTACATGTAAGATTCATACATTTCCATCTTTTATGAAAAAGGCTTCTTTTTGGACAGTATAAATCCATTAACAGTTTGACTGCCTCGTCAAACAACAATTTGTTGTTTTTTCTTGATAAAATATATGAATTTGTTATGTTTGGATCCACCTAACTTCCGTAGCAATAAACAAACTTTCATTTGATCCATCCATGAACTGCAATCAATTTTGAAAAGGTCTTCAAATCTTCTGAAGTATTCCTCAAACACTGTGTCATCCTCAGGAGCATAGTTAAATGTATCAATAGCTGACCAGATCGCATTTTGGAAGAAAGCCGTGCTGGTTTCTTCTCCGCTGTCATTAAAACTTGCATTATCAAATCCAATTTTTTCTCTGACTGGTTTTGTTGCTCTAAATGTAATTTTTTCAATTCCGATATTTGTTCGTTCGTTTCTTTCTTTTCTCTTTCCTGTTTTTTTCTCAAAGTATTTTGCTAAATCTAACTGCTTTCCCAATATTTATTTGTTCATTTTTTCCTTTCTCTTCCCTGTTTTTTCATTAACTGCTTCTCTTCGTTTTGTTTCTGTATTGGCAATTGTTCTTCTCGGAACCTTCTTTCAAGTTATAATTGTTGACTTTGTTGGAATTTCCCCATTTCCAACATCTGTTTTGTAAAATCGTCCATTTCGTTTTTGTTTTTTGTTTTGTTTTTTTGAAAGGTTTAGAATTACATAATATGACAAAATGATTTTTTTCAGAAACATCATTCGTTGATTTACTTTTCCTATAGTACCAACTCTACAGAAAAAAAAACCTTTATAAAATTTGTACCTGGTTATTTAACAAATATTTCTTTCATATATTTATTTCCTCGTGTTTGTATTTATCAAAAAAGCAGTAGATTGTGTCTGCCATTTTTTAATTTTTGTAATGAGTAGGTACTGGGTTCAATTCCTTGTTGATCCTACACATTCTTTTCCTCTTTTTTCCATAAAAAGAATTAATTATTTATCTGTGAAAGAGAGTTTATAACATTTATTTAATATTAGCTATTCTTTTTGATTTCTGTGCGAAAAAAAAAATCCTTTTCTCGTTAACACTTTATTTGTCGTGCTTAGCAAAATCGTTTGTTTTCTTTCTTCTTCTTCTTCTTTGATGTGCAGTTTGTCGACCAGTGAAAAGTTTATTTTAATCGGATTAAAATCCGACGTCTATTTAATTTGTGTGAAAACTCACTTTAGCCAGTAAAATAAAATATACTATGACTTACTTACTGCATTTGCGTGAGTGAGTTTTCTTTTGCCAATGTAAAGAATACAGGAACATGTTAAGCAGTATGAGAGGAACATGTTTGTAGCATGTGGTTAAACATGAATGTCTCCCTTTAGTCTCTGAAACCAGTGGTATTCATAGGACTGATTGATTCCACTTAGTTCTCAAATAGGGGTGATTTGTACTCCACAACACTTACTAATTTTTAATGCCGTATTCCGGGGTTCTACTGTATATACAAGATTAGTAACATATAGCTAGCCACTCCTTCTCTGTTGAGGTCCTTAGATGCCAGAAAGCCTTCCACTCTAATAGTTTCTTTCTTCAGATTGATAAACTTTGAAATTCTCCCCCTGTTTCCTGCTTTCATAACTGTACAAAAGTTTGGATGTAATGTGAACAGACATCTTACTGCTCAATTCCCCACAGTTTCCTGTCAGACACGATCCTAAGTAGTAGCCGTTCCAAATGGCAATATGAATTGTTTGAAGTGAAAAAAAAGTAAAAAAAAATAAGTAGTAAAAATGTAGAAACATATATATAAACATAGATGACTATTTGGAAATATTTATTTATTTTTTGTTATTTACATGAAAGAAAAGGAGAAAGGCTCTGATGAGGATGCTGCTGAGCGGACAAAACTTATGGAAAAATACCAGGTAAGAAAATCAGAAATAGAAACATTTTTTTTTGATTAATTTCGCTAAAACAGGAACAGATTGATTCTGTAAATGTGACTAATTTAATCTGCACATTCACCAATAAAGATGCTATCTCAAGCTTCAGGGTAACATAACTGTGAACTGACCATACTACTTCAACTGTTCTACTCAACTCAAGAACTTTTATCCATTCTTTCAACATAATCAAACCATTGAAGTTTCCTTTTCTGCATGCATCTCACTATACTGTCTAGATTTAATCTTCCTCTGAAATCAACAGGTCTAAGCCTTTAAGATTCACCTTATACATCATTCTCTTATGTTTTCTCTCCATGCAATGCATGTTCTCAACCATAACTAGATAGATTTCACTTCCATACAGTCAAATGTTTTCATAAATTAAAGTAAAGAATTAAGTTGGGTTAAAGTGTGAAGTTTACATTATTATTACACGATCATCCTTCAATTTCAGTAAATATACATTTTCTTCATAATCCTCTTCCTCATTCTTATCATGATCAGTAGTAACATCAGCAACAGTTTTACATCCAGTTTATATGTAGGCATGTATTAAAAGAATTTAAGACATTGACTTTCAAACCAGGTATTTATTATCCCTTGTCCTCTTAAGTTACGGCATAATCATGTTGACACATCAGTTTTTGTCAGATCACCAAAGTTAAGTAACGTTGACTCTGGTCAGTGCTAAAATGGGTGACCATTTGAGAATTCCGGGTGATTTAAGTGCTCTCTGTTTATCTCAGCATTCTTTTCAGTCGTCTTGAGCCTCTCCTTGCCATCGGACCCAAGCATTCAGAGATTCAGGAGAGGCAGTGCCGATTGAGAGAGGTTGAAGATTATATGCTCAGCTACCCTTGCAGGGATGTCCATTGTCTTTTGAGACTGAACGGAGGCATCACATCTCTCTAGTCTATCTTTATCACTTCCTCTCATCTGTTTCTTGGCCTTCTCATGTAAACTGAACCTGCTGCCTTAACTGTTCTACATTCAACATAATCAAACCAACAGTCTTCTGTTTTGTACACATCTCCTTATACTATCCAGATTTAATCTTCCTTTGAAATCATCAAATCTAGGCTTTTCATTAAGACTCCATTCTCATAGCAAGTCTTTAATCCTCACTGGCCAGATTTCACTTGCAAACATCATCACACTGAGTCACATAGACTCTTTCCTTCAATAATTGTGGTAACACCCTCTGGTTATTAAAGATAAAATTCTCTGAACTAACTCCATACACTCCTAACTCTTGCTGCCATACTAGCACCATCTTTTTTTTTTTGTTTTTTTTTTCATATTCTTATTAGTTTGTTCAAGCTGGGAATTGAGCATGTGCTCCAATGGTATCACCAAGGTAACAAAACTAATTGACAACCTCAATAACTTCACTACCTAAACAAGCCATGCATTCGTTGTCCCCCTCTGGTGTTGGATATGAGATGACACCACAAAAAATAGTGAAGAAATGATGAATGTGAGGAGTGTGAAGGGCCAATGTTGCTTTCACATTTTCGCCAAGTTTCAGAAAAATCTAATGGATGGGGCAAAAGTTATGGGGTAAAAAGTGTCATTTTTTGCAATTTTGAGCTCCGAATCCCTGTGAAAATAGACAAACGATGCAGTTTCACGCCTTAAGACATGTATATTTGAATTCAGCACCATGGAAAACCACTGACATACATATCAAGTTTTTGAGTAATATGAAAAAAGAGCTCCAAAAAGCCCTAAAAGTCCCAGAGGGATGTGAACCAGAATTTTACCTGAGTCACCCATACTGAATTTATATTAAGAACAATAGACTCCACATTTTGACCAAGTTTCAGAAAAATCTAATGAATGAATCAAATGCTATGGGGCAAAAAAGTGCCATTCTGGGCCATTTGGGGGCATTTTTTACCTTTTTTGAGCCCCTGGGATATGCAATGGGAATTTTTGCAAAAAAAATTTTTTTTACTTTGACATCTATTTAATATTTTTTTTTTTTTACATAGGCATCACCACTTATCAAGGCTAAGAGGCCACTCGAGGATAAGGGTTAAAGAGTGTATAGTAGAAATTGGACAATATAGTAATTGTTAGTAAATGGAAATTCGGTAAATGAAATGCAACTTGTGGCAACATTTCAGGAAAAACTAATGGACGGTTATCTGGCAATAGTCTGGGCTAACGGATGCACAGATGTATAGACGCACAGAAGCACGGATGCACAGACGCCACTGAAAACATAGGTCCCTCTCCAATAAATCAGGGGACCAATATACTTTGTCCACATCTGAGTTCTCATCTCTATTATCTTACATTTCATGCATATAAACTGGTTATTCTATCCTAACCTACCATTAATTCTACTGCACTTCTTGTGTACCCAATACTCATAAGTACCACAAAAGCCTGAATTGCACCCGATTCTCCTTCCATAAACTGAGGAGGAAAAACTTCCTCTTTTTTGAAAGTGAAGATCAGTAGTTGTAGCATTGAGCTTCTCAATGCTACAACTACTGATCTTCACTTTGGCCCTCAAAGTCTTTAACTTAACAAGTAGGTCTTCCATTGTTTCATAGGCAAGTATTAAATCATCAGAATCTCTTCTGGACAACTCATATGAAACTCCATGGACATAAATGAAAAGCAACAGACTTTAGAGCAACAGATTAAAGTTGTCATTAAATGTGCTGTTAATTCTAAGACAACCTTGAGAATTTCTCTTGAACAACTTTCAAGAACCATTTAATTTATGTAAAGTTTACAAGACAACTTCTCCTTGCATTCTCTGAAAAGCTTTCTCTAGATTCACAAAAGCAAAATACAGGTTCTTCTTATTATTAAGCTACTTTTCTTATATTTGTCACAGGGTAAATATAACACCAGTAGTACTTTGTCCAGACATAAAACCAACTACATTTTATCTATACTTGTCTGACTTCTTATTTGTTGCTTGGTTTTTTATATCTAAATAAAACCATAAACATGTTTCATTAAATAAATAAAACAATAGTTCATTTTATTATTTGGCTTACTATTCTGTCTTCATTTTCAATGTTTCAGCTGATGTAATCACCGACTTTTTCAAAGTGCATTTAAAATATTGTGAATATGACTAAAATGGAAACAGGGATCTGAATAATATGAATTATCTTCATTTGAACAAAGAAAATGTCTGCACCATTTCGTTTACTATTACTTTCCCTTGCCTCTGCCCCACATTCTGGATAGAGAGCAAGAGAGAAAGAAAAATAATTTCCCTTGTCTTTAACCTGCATATATAATGCATCACAAAAGTAAGTACACCCCTCACATTTCTGCAGATATTTAAGTTTATCTCTGCATTTGACAGCACTGACAAAATGACACGTTGACACAATGAAAAGTGAGAGTAAATTTATTCCCCACCTCCAATAACTCAAAATATAACCATTAAAAACTAAGCCCCTGCCAACAAAAGTGAGTACACCCTTAAGAAACTATGCCCCTAAATGTCCAAATTGAGTACTGTTTGTCATTTTCCCTCCATCATGTGACTCATAAGTGTTACTAGGCCCATATATGCATAGGGAGCAGGTGTTTTCAAATTTGTAGTGCAGCTCTCACACTCTCTAGTGCTAATCACTGATAGCTTCAACATGGCATGACATGGCAAAGAACTCTTTGAAGATCTTAAAAGCCATATTGTTGTGCTACATGAAGATAGACAATGGTACAAGAAGATAGCCAAGGTTACAAGAAAATTTCCAACACCCTGAAACTGAGCTGCAGGACAGTGGCTAAGAACAAACCTCAGATAGGTCATCCAAAGAAGCTGAGTACACATGCTGAGCATCACATCCAAATGCTTTCTTTGAAAGATTGGTGTAGAAGTGCTGTCAGCATTGCTGCAGAGATTGAAGAGGTGGAGTGGGGTCAGTCTGTTAGTGCTCAGATGCACTCTACATCAAATTAAGGTGCATGGCTTTCACCTCAGAAGGAAAGCACTTCTGAAGATGCGACACAAGAAAGCCCACTGACAGTTTGCTGAAGACATGTCAACAAAGCACATGGATTACTGGAACCATGTTCTATGATCTGATGAGATGAAGATTAATTTGATTGGTTCCGATGGCTTCAAGCATAATTGGTGGCGACCAAATAATGAGTACAAAGATGAGTGTCATACCTGCAGTCAAGTATGGTGGTGAGAATGTCATGGTTTGGGGCTGTATGAGTGCTGCAGGTGTTGGAGAGTTACATTTCATTGAGAGAAACATGAACTCAAACATGTACTGCAAAATACTACAGCAGAGCATGATCCCCTCCCCCCAGAAACTGGATTGCAGGACAGTGTTCCAGCATAGCCATGACCCCAAACAAATCTTCAAGACAACCACTGTTTATTGAAGTGGCCGAGGGTAAAGGTGATGGACTGGCCAAGCATGTATCCAGACTTGAACCAAATAGAATATCTTTGGAGGATACTCAAACGGAAGATGGAGCTGCACAAAGTCTCAAATATCTGCCAGTTTCGTGACGTCATCATGGAGAAGTGGAAGAGCATTCCAGTGGATACATGTGAAACTCTGGTAAACTCCATGCCCAGGAGAGTAAAGGCAGTTCTAGATAATTATGGTGACCACATGATATATTGACAGTTGACATGGTGTATATTAATATTAACAACATTCCCTAACGGTGTATTCACTTTTGTTAGCAGAGGTTTAGCTTTTAATGGTTACATTTTTAGTTATTCTGAGGGGAAAATAAACTAACTCTGCTATATAAGCTGCACACAGACTACTTTTCATTGTGTCAAAGTGTCATTTTGTCAGTGTTATCCCATGAAGAGGTATACTTAAATATCTGCAAAAATGTGAGGGATGTACTCACTTTTGTGATACACTGTATATAGAAATATGTATGTTTATGTTTTTAACATCATAAATATTTTGTAGGTATTAGCTCCCTGCACTTAGAGAGGAAGAGAGGGAGAGAGAGAGAGAGGAGGGGTATCAGTTCAAACCTTACCTGGAAAAGAATTATTTTTACTCAAACAAATTTAGCGTGAGTCAGACGAGGAGGAAACTCTTGTATAGTCTCAAGTCCTTATACTGCTATTCAAATGATCAAGTGCTAATAACAATCTATTTGATATTCACTGGTGAAAAAGATGGTGCCCTCTTTTTCTCCTTTCTTCCATTGCCTTTGGCAGACTGACTCTAAAGAGAGAGTGAGAAAGAGAGGAGAGAGAGGGGAAGAAAAAAGACAGTTTGGTTTATGCATTTAATAGCATCATAATTCTATGCCTGTTGCCATGGCTCAATCATTATGCTCGTCATGCTTGGAGACAGAGTTTATGGGTTCAAACCTCATGCAAGATCATAATTATTTTTATTGTTAATTTTCTTCCAAAATAAACATAGACATTTCGAATTACAATACTGAGTTTAGTTTTATATTAATTTTTTTCCTGTAATCTATGTAATTTAGCGAAATTAGAACCGATGGAAGACAGAAGGTCACTAAAAATTGAATCCTTGAAGAGGATAAAAATAAAGATTTGAAAAACGATGCCTTTTTACAAAATGGAAAAAAAAAAATGAATTCCAATTACTGATGGGCCAAAACATTCTATTTGCAGAAATCTATTATCACCCGTGATCAACTTCAACAGCAGAATGCAATAGTCCAACAAAAATTGGTAAAATTCTTTAAGATGAAGAAAACTGATGACAGCTGTACAGATGCAAAGAATGTAGCAGATCTTGAGCAACGTTACCTCAAACTGATGGGTAAGCTATATATATATATATATATATATATATATATATAACTACTTAATTTATTCACATAAATTTAATATACGAAAGTATAGATTTATGCGTAAACTTTAAGTATTTACTTCAAAAGTGCTCAATACGTAGGTAGAGCTAGTTAGTAATTTACAAAATATATATGGCGATTAAGCTACACTGAATATTCTGCATTTCATCCAACTATAGGATAAGCCTGACGAATCCTATAGTTGGATGAAACGCAGAATATTCAGTGTAGCTTAATCGCCATATATATTTTATAAATTACTATATATATATATATATATATATATATATATATATATATATATATATATATATATATATATATATTTAAATAAGGAAGTAGTCACCAACAATGTGTATTTTTTAACATTATTTTATTATTCCATGTCTTGATTTCTCATTGAGAATTATGTTTAGATCATTGTAATAATGTTTTTAAATCATTGAAATCGTTTTTAAGAGTCCCCTTTAAAAAAAATTTCAATTATTTAAAAACAATGATCTAAACATAATTCTCAATGAAAAAACAAGACACGGAATAATGAAATAATGTTAAAAAATACACATTGTTGGTGACTACCCCCTTATTTAAATATACATCTTTCTTCCGTTGGAATTTCTTAACCCATTTTATATAAATATATATATATATATATATATATATATATATATATATATATATATATATATATATATAGTCATGGTCAAAATTATGAAGCACCAATAAAACATCGAAATTATGATTCAAACTGATATATTTAAAGGTTAAGAATAGTGGCGTAAACATTAATAAATCTATTCTACCAACAATCAATATATGGAATGTCATGCTTTTGCCTTCATAACAGCTTTCATTCATTTTTGCATATTATTAGCTAAATTGTTGCAGGTGGTAGGATCTATTTTCTGCCACTCTTCACAAAGTTTGGCCTCTAATTCTTTTATTGATGAACATTTGTATATTCTCACTCTTTTCAATAGGATTTAGGTTTGAGGATAGAGGGGGCCACTTCATCACTTATTGTAATCCCATTAAAACTTTTGACATATGGCATGGGGCATTGTCTTGTTGAAAGATTACATCACTTGGAATGTTATTCTTAAATATTTTAGTCAAAGAATTTTGGTAAACCTATCCCAGCATGTTAGTACAAATTGTGGAGTTCATTCTGTACTCACATGTGTACAAGAGTTCAGTGCCTGAAGAAGCTATGCAGCCCCAAACCATTATGTTTGACAGTTAAAAACACACAATCAGAATGAAATGCCTCTCCTTCCCTACTGCGAACATAAGTCACTTCAGAGGTGCCAAAAATCTGATGAAAACATAAGAATTTGCTACAATTTTTGAATAGATGTTATGGATGTGTATTCACATAAAAAGTTCAATTGTTCCTTCCAAAGGAAATAGAAGCTATTAACTTATATCAAAGTTACTTTGATCAGACCAAACAACGTTGAGCCAATCATCAGCTGTCCAATTTTCATGTATTTTTGTAAAGTCCAGTCGTTTTTTTTTGGGGGGGGGGCTGAGACAAGTATGGCTTTTTTCCTTGTTTTGCATACTTTTAATCCCGCTTCTAATAATCTTTCCACTGTTCAAGCTGATATGTTTTTGTTTGCATCCTCCTTAAGTTCAACAACAAACTCTGAAGAACTTTTCTTTCTATCTGCAAGGGATGCTTTTTTCAAAGATCTGTTTTCCCTGGCGGTTGTAGACTTTTTATGGCCCTGTCCTTTTTTTGTTTTTAAAAGACTTTGTTTCTTTGTACCTTTTGATCATTGTTTGAATTCCCTCCCTTGAAGATTCCATCTGTCAATTTCTCCCTGAGAATATCCTTCACTAGATAAAGCAACAATGTGTGCCCTTTTAATCTCTGAAAACTGCTTCTTTGGAGGCATTTTCAATTAAATATACTATTATAGCACTGGCAGGAATCACATATTACCTGAAAAATAAGAAACAACTTTTAGTATGACAATGAATCATTTTGAATATTGGAATGAATTTAGTATCAAACTCAACTAAAACTCTTCAAAGAGGTTTTAAAGCAAATAAATACTACAATCTATTGTTAAATATTTTACATTTGCTCTCAATTGTTCACTGTACAATTCTTAACCTTTAAGTGAGTAGGTTTAAACTATTATAGTTTTTTTTATAGGTTCTCAATAATTTTGATCATGGCTGTAAATATAATTTATATTACTGTTTCATATATATCATATATATATACACACTTATATTACAAGTTGATATATGATATATATTTTTTTATTTCAGTGTTTACTTCAATGATGCCTAATACATGAATAAAACTTAGTAGTAATATAAAAATCTTATGGAAAGTAAGCTACACAGAAAGTTTTTGCTTCATTCCACGAAGAAAATCGTCAGGCCAACTAAAAAAATTAACATTCTACCATCACATTTTATTTGTAAATAATTATATATATATATATATATATATATATATATATATATATATATATATATATATATATAAATAAATGCCAAAAGTTTATATTCCAAATTTCATGTTAACCATCTTACAATGTATTCCTTTGTTTATGTTAACATTCACAATTCTTGACGCAAAATCATTTACTTAATTATTAGATCAACTAATGAATCTATTCTGCTCTTAACTCATCAGAAGGAATAACAACTATCAATCCATTAAAATAAAATAAAATGCATTTGGGCATGATTACAAAATCCGAAAGTCTGAAAATAGGAAGAGAAGTTGCAATTACTTTTTATTTTAACTTTTATTGCGCCATTTTGAATTTTCAAGTAAAGTCACTAAAATGGCATAATAAAAGATTAAAAAAAAAAGTAATTGAAACTTCTCTTCCAATGTTTGGCCTTCAAAAATTGTATCAGGCCTTTTTCATAGTGTAATGTACGGACTAACTAAGGAAGGGACAAGCACAATATTACATAGATTATTAATAAATATAAATATATTCGTATAGATAAAAACACACGTTATTGAAATAAACATTTTTGTCGAATATTACAATTACGTGTTCACTTATTACAGTGTTGTTCTTCACCAGAAAATTGATTAAAGAGGAAGTGTCGAACATTTGTAGCTGTTGTAACTATTTACGCAAGCTGAAAAACTGTCATTGGTTTATGTTTACGTTAGCAGAGAAACCCGACGTTGCCTGGGATTGAATTAGGATCAACGAATGTTCCACACTTCCAATACTTTTATTGTCATCGAAATTGGTGAAATTGCCTATTTTTCAATCAAATTAATTGATTGCCTGCTCTAGTTGGGGACCCACGGTTGTTCCCTAGAAGAAATCTTCACACGTCTCACTACAATGACTTGTAGTCCACAATACTTTGTAGTCCACAATACTTTGTAGTCCACAATACTTTGTAGTCCACATCACACTGTAGAGAACTTAATGTTGATTTTATAAAATTATTTTTATATAATGGCTTGCATTAAATTTTAAAATGAAAAAGTCAAGTATCATGGTTCAGTTGTGCTCTAAACAGAAACATTCATTTCGACTTACCCCCCTCTCCGTCTTATTAAGAAACCTACTGTTGATTTTATATGCTGGGCCTTTCTGTCTGTGCGGTGATAAAACTTCTCAAATATACTTGTGATGTTAGGCTGTGTTAACTTTGATTAAAATTGTACTATTCCTTCTTTAATCAGATTTTTTCGATTATCGATTTTCCAATACAAAACCTATCCAAAAACACTCCCAGATGCATAAAGTACATTTGTGTGAAATTTCAATAAATCAGCTTAGCTGGTCCGGAGTCCATGGAGAACGAATCCACATACACATAAATGCACACATAGACAAAATATTTTTTATATATAAGTAGAGATATTTTAGAACTAAATATTCAAATGATTCGGCTTATCAAGGTTTTTAAACAGCATCTATAATTATTAGATTCAAGTAAGATTCCCTAAATTTCAATTTCTTCTTAAGCCCCCTTAAGCTTAAGCCTTAAATTTTAGACATTTTCTACAATCCAGATCATGTAATGGATTTTGATCGAAATTTGAATAAGGGTTCTAGACATAAGATTTAGTATTTTTATATGTCGATTTTAATCTTAATGGGAAATAAAAGTAGTGTAAAACTGTTTTGTTTGAGGAATTGATTTTATTGTCCTGCTGTGATGGACAAAATTAAAATCCACTATTCAGTGGGATAACAGTTTGAACCAAGTATTATGCAATAATTCATTTTTTTTAATTATTTCTAACACTTTAAGAATATTTTAAATATGATTTCCCTTAAAGTAAATATAGTATTATGGTGACTACAATAGCTTTAACGAAGAGTAGGATAGTCAAATAAGTTACAGAAGATAAAAGATAACCAATGACTCCCATTTTCTCACACTTTTGTAGGCCTTGTGCCCAATTTGTTACATAACATTTTTAATCTTATCGCAAATAAATAATGACAAGTGTAGTATCTGTTCATTTTTTTTCTATAATTCATCTTTTCTATGTTTGATCAATAAAGGAAAAATCCTTGTAGACAAAGTAATTTCAATTTTTGTCTCAATCTAGAGTACCCCTTTTTGGGGGGGGGGAGTTTAATTTCCCCACATTAAAAACCGATCTTATGTCTAACTGTATCCTCATTGGAAGGCAAGTAAACAGGGACAATTTTTTTTTTAATACTTTCAGGCATGACTATAGCTTTTACTTGTTGGTTGGTCTGTCAGGCTTCCATTTAGTCTTTCATAGTTAAGTCTTTTTTTTTTTTAATAAATCTTAATATTCTAAAAACAAAAAAAAAAAAAAAAAAAACTGAACAGGTAAATTTGGTTTTTGTTGTTTTAATCTCAAAGCCCAAATTGAAGAATTACAAGTGGAGCAAGAAACCGAAAACACTGCACAAAGTCAACGAACAAATGAGCTTGAACTTCAGTATAACGAGAAGAAGAAACGTATGGAAAGCGATCAACGGAAACTCCAAGATATGAAGAAGTATGTGGCCCAACAGGCCATAAACAGTCGGTCAGGGAAACCAATTCCTGAGAAGGTAAGTAACCACCATCTGAAAAGGTGAAGGAAACTATGAAGTATTTTCACTACTTCGAGAAAAAATGGGGTGAGGTTGGGAGGGGCTTCTCTAATTTTAAAAGTATGTAATTTTTTAAATGAGAAATGATAACTTACATTTTTTTCTATTTTGTTTTTGTATGTATGTGATGTGGTGAGACAAAAAACATGTAATCTTGAAAATGAAAAAAATGAAAAAATGAAAAAATAAAAAAATGAAAAAATGAAAAAATGAAAAAAATGAAAAAAAATGAAAAAAAAATGAAAAAAAATTAAAAAAATTAAAAAATTAAAAAAATTAGAAAATGAAAAAAAATGAAAAAATGAAACAATGAAAAAATGAAAAAAAAATGAAAAAATGAAGAAAATGAAAAAAGGAAAAAAATGAAAAAATGAAAAAAAATGAAACTCATTAATTTTTACATTTGGTCAAGTTTGTTTGTATATAACACTAGCATTTCGGCCCAGCGTTGCCCGGGTGTTTGGATGTGTCTGTTTAACAAAAAAAATATGTGGAAGTAGGAAGGCAGGCTCGAACCCGTACCACAAAGGAGGAAAAGAACGGGGTAAAAACCTAATGTTTATGCTGTTATGACCACCGCCAAACCGGAAGTGACATTTTTTTTAATTAAGGATAGGATAACTTTAAAAAATATCGGCGAAAAAAAGTGACCCCCCCTGAAGAAAAGTGCTTAGTTAAAGGGGAAGATATTAATGTTTTTAGCCAATTTTTCGGTATTTGTCATATGTAAGGTCGAACATCAAAACGATACTGATCTTGATAAAATCCGTCGCCTCTATTGAAAGTTTAAGGCAGACATCCAAACATATATACATACATACATTTATATATTGGTAACTAAAAGTTTCGACCCAAACTGATGAAAAAGCTTGCCCTATCTCTGAATACCCTTTATGTAAAATTTCAAATATTTAGACCAGAAATTGTCTGAGTAATTTGGAAGAGACCGCAGAGGTCAATTTTTTTTAAAACTTTGATCCCTTTTTTGACCCCTTAAAATTTATTGTTTTTGGCTCAAATCAAGTGATTAAGTTAGATCCATGTCCAAAGAACCTATATCTAAAATTTCACGTGTTTAGACCCAAAATTGTCGGAGGAGTTTGGTAGAGTTCTCAAAGGTCAAATCGTTGAATTTTGACCCCTTAATTGCCAAATTTCTGTCCGAAAACCAATCACATCGATTTTCCCAAATATCAGTACCCTGTATATCAAATTTCGAATCTGTAGGCTTAAAATTGACAGAGTTATTGTGTACACAGACACACAGACACGTTCACTTTTATAGATATAAAGATAGCGTCTATATTGCTTTACCAATCATCACAGAACCTAGTCAAAATATTGGTTATTGTCTAACAACTGATTTAAATTTGGACATATCTACACTAATGGTCAAGGTCATGGAACACGTTAAGTTACACTTTTGGCGATAACTCAAGTCTGTTAATCATAGAGGCTCACTATTTGGCATATATTGTAGCCAATGAAGTTCCACATTTTATATGACCTTCATTTTGAAAATTTTAGTCATGGCCTAAATTTTAATGAAATTTCTCGACTTTATTTTCTAAATTTGATTCATGAATTAACAGTAGCTCTCATGTAAAATTTCAAGATCAAATAGTTTTTGAGTGATTACCATTTTCATGGCATAAATTCTAGAATACTGCATACAATTTGGAGAAATAAGATTCAGATAAGACTTTAGTCCATTCTTACGTCGTTATGCAGACATATGCAATCTCAATGTGCTTGTTCTCTTTTGTTTTTAGGTTCATCTTCTCAATTATTTTTTAAAAGAATAAACTAATAATCCATAATCTTGTTATTCTCCATCTCTCCTGAACAGTAGCCCAGTCTCATAATGGTAAACCAACACTAATAATGACATATATGCATAATCTTAATATCACATCCTAATTTTTTTTTCAGTCATGTCTTTTTGCACTGTTTTTCTCTTCGTTCCTTCTTCTGTTGGTTTCATCTTGACACTTTTTGTTTTTTGTTTTGTTTTTCTTCTTATCATATTTACAGATGAAAGTCTGAGCATCATTTAATGCTTAGATTTTCATTGTGATATGGATAAAATGTGAAAAATGATATAAGAGCTGCAACTAGCGTTCACTTGGCAAACAAACTCTTGCTTGAAGGAATCGATATCCACATATGGTGGAATGGTCACTCATAAACTAGCAACCAATCAGAAGCCAGAAAATGAACTTGCCTATCTAAGCACAATAGAACGTCCCAACCTGCTTATATACCAACTCTCTAGCTTCTGATCTCTAACTATTTAGTTATTGCTCATTTGATCAGATAGCCGAAATTCAATAGACTGGGCTAGTATTTAGAAGAGATCGAGAAAGATTATTTATTTTTTGTGCTATCTATTGTCATAAGAATCTCTAATGTCTTGCTCGACCTGCAAAATTTATCTCCAATTCATAAAAATCTGATTTTTATAGTGGCTATCCAAATAATCTGTAATCTATTTTCATCTCTCCTAAATATTAGCTCAGTCTAATACTATAGAGTGACCCCCCCCCAAAAAAAAATGGCATCCATGTAATTATTAATAAAATTCACAATCCTTCCTGCAATCCAACCATATTTGATACAGATAAACTTCAGTCTATGAGAATTTGTTCACTAACTTTAAATCATGAATGTGCAACAATTTTTGTTTTATCACCATTCAATGATATGCTGGGATACTTTGGTGATCATCTCATCAGAATAAAATGTGATTCTGAATGAGATTCATATTCATTGGACCTCAACGCTTTAGATTTTTATTTAAAAAATTCAAAAATAATGTTCATCAAAACAATCACAAATCTATTTCTAATATGAAGAAGGTTATCACTGCCAAAATCAAAGCAGTACCAACTCTTATCCTTAAGTGACTTTTGATCTTGATACATGATGACTCATTGATAAAAAAAAATATGTGTAAGGTATATTGACAATTTTGCACATTGTGTGCTTATCATTAAGCAAAGACTGTTTGACATTCATAATTAAACCTTGGTGTACAAGTCAGGCATAGACTGAAGTTTATTTGAACTAAATATGGTTGAATAGTAGAAAGGATTTTATTGAATATTTCTTAGGTGGAATTTTTTTTGCGAGGGACACCTTGTTTAAACGAACAGTGAAATGCTTGCTTAAATTTTAATCAGCATTTTGATAAATTTATTCCTCTTGCAATATTATAGCTAAATTGATACCCCGGTTTCTGTCAGAATACTGAAGTTAAGCGACGCCGAGCTTGGTCAATATTTAGGTGTGTGACCATTTGAGAATACCAGGCGCTGTCAGCAAATACTTTGTCCAAGTGTATAAATTAATTACTGGGAGTATAATCAATGACCACACTTTTCCTGCCATGGAAATGATTCAGCTGTTCAGTTTAATATTTAAGTCATATATGTCTTCGACAATCAGTTTGACAGTAACTTTCTTGCTGAGGTATGATTCTGTTCAGCCCTAGGAGATCCACCTTCCCATGTTTTACCTTCTCTCCAAGAAAGGGTCAGTTTATTGCTTATCGCTTGAGGCACTTTTATCTATTGTGGAAAGCTGACAAAGCTGTTTAGGCATTTTGTATAGGCTTCACCTACTATGTTGGCTATTCAAAACCATCTTGACCTTGTGTCTAAAATTTTGCAGTGAAGGTAAATAAGCATTGCTTTTTCATATTGTTATGAAGTGCTTGTAGGTGGTCATAATGTGATTCCAGAATTGGACATAATTGATCTCTCCTTCATCCTTCCTCTAAAATAAACGACCCTTTATCACGTTAATTGTATGTTCTTTATTCCTGCCAGGACATTGAACAATATCTGGCAAATGAAGAAAAAAAAGATACGGAATTGGATAATGTTCGCCTTGAAAACATCAAACTCAAGAATCGATTGAAGAAAAAAGAACTGCAACGTAAATCAAAGGTTGGTAAATTTATTCTTCTTAATCTTTTTATTTTTTTGTGTTGTTTTCCTACCAGTTGAAATTCCTGTTACAGCACTTTCTGTAGTATTGATTGTATATAAACGTTGTTATTTATTTTCAATAATTAAAAAAAAAATTTGAGAAATTTAAGTAGAAAGTTTCCAAGGGTAAATGTGGTATTATGGTGATTGATTATTCTAGCTAAGAAGTAGGATAAACATTTTTAGTTATGATGGCAAAAGATAACTAACAGTACCCATTTTTCCGCACTTTTGACGATCTTAATGCATAATTTGTTTAAAATGTTAAAAATGTAAATTTTTTATATTTTTTGCAAATAAATAATTTAAAGAGTAGTGTCTGTTCTATCCCATTTGAAGGAGGTGAAATTCTTATTGACTAGGACAATTCTTATTTTTGTCCAATCCAGAGTGTCCCTTCTGGGGAGCTGAATATTCTCCACATAATAAAAAATACCTTGTATTTAACTTTGCTCTTATAGGGAACTAAATAAATAAGAATACTCATTCCATATGGATGAGACACACATGGGCTTCAAATTTGCTTAATATTTGAGATGCAATTAAATTTTAAATGATGTAATACCGACTGAAATTTCATTAAAAAAGTAAAATGAAAAATAGTTTTTAACTGGAGACTGTCATGATTCCTTCAAACCGTAACTAATGAAAAAAGATAAATTATGCATAGGAAGCATATTATTCCTACCAAATTTGAGCTTCCTAGGTCTAATAGGCTAAAAGTAATTAACTGACATACAAATATATGTAGAGAGAGATTTGTTTCTCTTTTATTTTGCAATTAGAAATCAATCAATCAATCAATCAATCAATCAGCAGCAGTTTAACATTCATTTTATATACTGGCATGTGTTGGATGGCTTTAAAAAATTGACTTCCAAACCTCTCTCCCTCGCTCTCTCTCTCTCTCTCTCTCTCTCTCTGGTTAGATCTTTATTTATCACCCTTTCTCTCAAGTCCATTTTTATCATTTCCTCTCATGTTTTTCTTGGCCTTCCTTTCCTAACTGACCTCAACTGTTCTACATCTATTAAACTAAACATGCTCATTTATTCATTAAATGTGATACTGACAGTCTCCTATTCTGCAGATATTTCTCTGTACTGCCCCAATTTAACCTTCCTTCAAGGTCATCAAATATAAGCCTATCTTAAAGACTCACATTACATATTATATATATATATATATATATATATATGTATATATATATATTTATATATATATATATATATATATATATATATTTATATATATAAGTATATATATATATATATATATATATATATATATATATATATATATATATATATATAAATGTAATGTTGGTTCGTTAAAAGTGAATAAAACCATATTTCTACGTTACCAATTTAATTGAAATTTTCATAAAATCTATCTGTAAAGTCAATGAATGTTTGCATGTTATTAAAATAATTTTACATTGCGAATTATAAAAACATTAATTAAAATATAAATATTTTTCGAAGTCGTTTCTGCGAGACTGCCCAATAATATTTCTGGTAACTTCCGTTTCGACTACTCTCGAATTACAAGATAAGTAAAAAAAAAAAAAAGTTACTCATGCAGACAGTGATCCGTGCTGAAATAATAACGTTATTATTAAAAAAGACATTCTTAACATGGGGAAGGGAGGGTGTTTTGTACCTATTCTGTACTTTAACCTTACAATTGAATAAAAACATATAAAACTTTAATTAAAAGCGGAAGTACGTTTTAAAAAATAGCGCGGATCACTCTCTGCATTAGCACAAAAAAAAATCCCATATTTTAAAAATTTAAATTAATTTATGTACTTACTAATTTTTAAATTTTAAATACCTTTATTTATGTTAAGGCTTTTCACTCATGAAACATTATGTTTTAATTGTTTAGTTTCTTTTCTTTTTTTGTTTACATAAAAAAGTTTGTTTTAACTTTTTCTAAACTATTTCATTTTTACGACATGCCTCAACGTATTATAAACATCCTAACCTCCCCATGTTAAAAAAAAAACACGCCCTTCCATAAACCTCGAAAGCCGTTCTTAATATGGGGAGATTGGGGGGTGTTTATTCCGAAAGCCGTTTTAACATATGGAAGTTAGGGTGTTTATAATATGCTGGGGCGAGTCGTAAAATTAACGAAGTTGCTATCTATTATTTATTGTAAAAATTGCTTGAAATTTATTTATTTGACAAAAAAAAATTTACAATTTGGTACTCCTTGGGTGTTGAGTTCTATGGCGACCAGCAGAAAAAAATAATAGTCGCTCCCTTAGTCCCCACCCCACCCCGCACGTAACATCTTTTATTTACTGACGTTGCCGTAACTAAACGATTATTTGTCACATTTACAAATATTTATTTATTTATTTATTTTGAAAAAAAGTTTTACTTTTTATGAATATTAAAAGAAAAATGGGTACTCATGCAGAGAGTGATCTGTGTTGAAATAATAACGTTATTATTTAAAAAGCCATTCTTAACATGGGGAGGGGAGGGTGTTTTGTACCTATTCTGTACTTTAACCTTGCAATTGAATAAAAAAAAAACATGACTTTAATTAAACGTGGAAATACGATTTAAAAAATAGCGCGGATCACTCTCTGTATTAGCACCAACAAATGTTACTAAACATTTATTAATAATTTCTCACTTTTACAAAGATTTGATTTTTAATTTCTTTTTAAATGACGACTTTTTTTTTTTAATAGTATTTGCGGATGGGTATCTTGACAACCCCCCCCCAATGGTGTTTATTCCGAAATCCGTTGTTAACATGGAGAGTTTGAGGGTGTTTATTCTTTATTCTGAAAGCCGTTCTTAACATTTGTGGAGGTGGACCTAATGTAAAAAAAAAAAATAAATAAAAAAAAACTAAATCATTTACTGATAACTTCTCAATTTTACAAATATTTTTTAATTTACATGCGCGGATGAACAAATTGTTGCATAGTGCGAAAATAAAACGTTTTTGTAATAAACTTCGGGATAGTTATTTGGGTAAATATTTACATTTAGGTCCACCTCCACAATTTTCTTTTTTAAATGACGACTTTTATTGATAAATAAATGTACTTCTTCGCAACTTTCATTGATAAATAAATCTACTTCTCTCAATGGGCACTGAACCCCTCCCCTTTTTTTAATAGTATTTTCGGGTGGGTATGCTGACAACAAATATCAGTTAAATTTTGCAAATAGCCCCCTCCCCCTCCAAAAGTGGTGTTTATTCCGGAAGCTGTTCTTAAGATGAGGATGTTGGGGTGATTATAAGGTGGACCTAACCTAAAAATAAAACAAAAAAATAAGACAAGTTTTTTAAATGATTAAAATAATTTCTCACTTTTACAAACATTTTTACATGCGCACATAAGCAACTATTTTTTTATTAACTTTTTTTTACTTTTTTTATCTAAAAATTATTAAATTTCAATGAATAGAATAATAAATCATTTATCATTAATATGTGTTTTTGGTTTTGTGTTGAATGAAACTTTTTTTTTTTCATTACAACAATAATGAACCAATTTAAATCTTCCGGCATGCGTTTAAGGGTTACGAAATTATCAATAAATCGTTTAGTTACCAAGCCAACCTCAATAAATAAAAAAATGTTATGTGCGCATGCATTAGCCTTGACTAACATGTATGCATTAGCCTCTCTGTTTCTAACTCTCCCCCTCTCTCTTTATCTAAGGGAGCGACCATTAAATAAGTATTCTGGTCGCCATGGAACTCAACGCCCAAGGAGTACCTAAAGTGGCACTTATGCACTTATGTTATCGTGCTATTTTTTAAAATAGTATTTTCATGTTAAATTCAAATTTTACAAAATCTTTTTCTTTTATTAATTTGTTTGGTGAAAGTACAGATAACCCGGTCGGTTTCTAATGCATGGAAAATCTACCCCCCCCCAAAAGGGTTACTCTGGATAGTAACAAAAAATTAAAATTGCCCCAGTCTCGAAAGATTTCTTCTCTACTGAACGAGGAAAAAAACGGTGAAGTGTAGTTCACCTGTTTCTCTCCCCCTCTCTCTTCCTCTCTTAATATCTCTCTCTATCCATCTCTCCCTTTCCCTCTCTCAATCTATCTTTCTCTCTATATCACCCTCTCCATCTCTCTTTGAGCCCCTTTCTCTCTCTAACTCCCTCTCGCTCCTTTCCTCTGTCTTATCCCTCTCTGTTTCTAACTCCCCCTCTCTCTTTATCTATCAATCCCTTTATCTCTCTATCTCCTTCTCTTTCTCTATTTTCATCTCACTTTCTCTTTTCCATCTATATATATTCCTCTCTATTTGTCTATCTCTAATCCCTCATCCTATTTTGGTCTCCTAAATTAATTACAGTGAATAAGGCATTGTCAAAACATGGATAAATCATATTTTAGTCACCTAATTTACTGACTGTGAGAATAGAAGTTATTTGGAAATTACTGCTACCTTGAACAGCACCAGAAGTAACTGGTAAAACCTTTCTAATTAAATTGATTTTGGCAGCCATTTGGTAACAAAATGACATAGCCTTAGCCCTTGCTGCATGAGGAATACCTGTGACCTTGCTGCCAAGTAGAAGAATTATTTATTCTACTTTAAAACATTCAATTTTTCAAAAAATCTCATGTTCAACATCTCCAAAATATCCAATATGGGGAAAAATATTGCAGAAATGCAAACTTATTGTTTACGATAAATGCACAATGGTACGCAAAAAATCACTTGAGGCTCTTGGTCGATCCTTGCAAGATTTGCGTGGCAATGTCAGACCATTTGGGAATGCAGTAATATTGCTTGCAGAAGATTTTAGACAAATGTTACCTGTTATTCTTCAATCAATATCAGCAGATGAAATAAATGTTTGCCTCAAATACTCTACTTTTTTGTTCCATGTGAAGACATTAAACTTAACTCAAAATATGCATATCCAGTTGCAGACTGTTCGATCTGCACAAAAACTTTTGCATCACTTGTGGGAAATTGGGTACGAAAAAGTGCCAGCTGATCAGAGTTAAGGGCAAAATTCTTTGACTTTTAACTTCTGTAATTTCTTTAATTTTATTTCATCAAAAGAACAGTTAGTTTAAAAGGTTTTTGCAGATATTCAAATTATAAGAATTCCACTTGACTGAGTGAATGAGCTATTCTTGCAGGTCAATACAAAGACGCCCATGAACTTAACGCTATTATTCAATGTAAAATTCCAAGTGAGGTAGTCAAATACAAATCCATCGACACTGTTGTGAAAGCAGATAAAGTGGTTAATTATCCAACAGCTATATTTGCCAGGGATGCCACTATTATTGCAACTGAAATTTGGTGTACTAATTATCATGTTGTGAAATATAAACCAATCCAAGCTTTGTTTTTTCACATGGACAATTTATGTTACGTATTCAAGAGTTACCAAACCAGAAATTCTCTATATCAACTAAGAAAATGGAACAACAAAAACTGTGTACCCATGCAAAATGGAAAATTAAACCTATAAGAAACATGCTTTTTCTCATTTTGGAACTTTTTCCATTGCGCCAACTTGAGCCAAAGCAACGCGTGGCAGGGTACAGCTAGTATATATATAAAAATGTAATTCTTGGTTCGTTCAAAGTCGATAAAATCATATTTCTACATTACCAATTTATTTGAAATTTTCAGACAATCCATCTTTAAAGTCGAGGGATGTTTCTATGTTATTAAAATAAATAAACAGATTAGGTACAAAACATCCTCCCCTCCCCATGTTAAGATTGTTTTTTTTTAATAATAACGTTCTTATTTCAGTACGGATCAATATGTATGAGTACCCAATTTCTTTAATATTTAATTTCTTATGTAAAAACAACTTCTGTAAAAAAAAAAAAAGCAAAAAGAAAACAAAGAAAAAAGTGTATTTTCAATTTTGTTAAAAAAGGTTTTCTTAAAACAAAAACAAAAAAAGCGTGCTATTGCAGAGAGTGCCACGCTATTTTTTAATTGTATTTCCACGTTTAATTAAAGTTTAATGTTTTTTTTATTCAATTGTAAGATTAAAGTACAGAATAGATACAAAACACCCTCCCCTCCCCATGTTAAGAATGACTTTTTAAATAATAACGTTATTATTTCAGCACGGATCACTCTCTTTTTTTAAAGAAAACCTTTTTTTAACAAAAATTGAAAGTACACGTTTTTTTTATTTTTTTTTATTTTTACATAAGAAAATATATGAATGCTTTTTCTTTATTAAAGAAATTGGGTACTCATGCACTTATTGATCCGTGCTGAAATAACGTTATTATTTAAAAAGTCATTCTTATCATGGAGAGGGGAGGGTGTTTTGTACCTATTCTGTACTTTAACCTTACAATTGAATAAAAAAAAAAGGTAAATTTTTAGATTAGGTCCACCTTCACAATTTTCTTTTAAATGACGACTTTTATAGGGTTTCGACTATGCTGAATACGGAAATCACATTTAAATTTTGCAGAAATAAGTAGTTATCAAGATATAAAAAGTTGTATAATGCATTGTAATCTCTGGCGGCCATCTTTTTTACGCGCGTGCGCACGCGTCATAAACAAATCTACGCGTGTAACAAAGATGGCCGCCAAAGAAAACAACTACTTATATCTCGATAACTACTTATTTCTGCAAAATTTCAATGCGATATTCGTATTCAGCATAGTCGAAAACATATAAAAGTCGTCATTTAAAAAGAAAATTGTGGAGGTGGACCTAATCTAAAAAATACCGAAAAAAAACAAAACTTTAATTAAACTTGGAAATACGATTTAAAAAAATAGCGCGGATCAGTAAGTGCATTAGCACCCATTAATCGACTAACGTGACCTTATTGCTAAATAAGTTCCGGCTACGATGTTGAACGCGCCGTTCATGTTGTTTTTTTTTGTTTTTTTTTTCAAGTTAAATTCAACTTTCACAATATCTTTTTATTTGTTTATAATTTCACAATATCTTTTTTTAATAATAAATTGTTAGTTAAAAGCACAGAATAGTTACAAAACACCATCCCTTCTGTATGGTAAGAATGGCTGAAAAAAATAAAAATAAAATAAAAATATTAGGTACTCATGCAGAAAGTGATCTGTGCTGAAATAATAAGGTTATTATCTAAAAAGCCATTTTTAACATAGGGAGGGGAGGGTGTTTTGTACCTATTCTGTACTTTAACCTTACAACTGAATAAAAAAACATATAAAACTTTAATTAAATTTGGAAATACGATTTAAAAAATAGTGCGGATCAGTAAGTGCATTAGCACCAGAAATTGTTAGGTGAAATACAGAAAAGTTTCTACCAAGAAAACCGTTATTTTTTCAGCCATTCTTACCAAGGGGAGGGGATGGTGTTTTATCACTATTCTGTGCTTTCAACTAACAATTTATTAAAAAAATAAAAGGTAAATTTTCACATTAGGTTCACCTCCACAATTTTTAACATGAGTAGGTTGGGGGTGTTTATTCTGAAAGCCGTTCTTAACATGGGGAGAATGGTGGTATTTATTCCAAAAGCCGTTTTTAACAGATGGAAGACAGGTAAAAGGTTAAAACACGTGGTTAGGCATAGGTGTTGTTTATTCCGAAAGCCGTTCTTAATATGGGGAGGTTGGGAGTGTTTATTCATAGCCGCCAGTGAATTATAGTGCATAGTATAGGTCTTTATATCTTGAAAACTACTTGTCTCTGCAAATTTTAAATGAGATTTTCTTATTCAGCATAGTCGAAAATTGTGGAGGTGGACCTAATGTAAAAAAAATACCCCCCTAAAAAAAGATATTGTGAAATTTAAATTTAAGCGCGATACCAAAAATAAAATTAGACAGAAAAATACCGCCTTCAGGTTTGTACTTGCACAAAGACTTGAAAAAGTTGTCAACTTAAACAAATGTATAACAAGTAAATATTTTCGAAGGCAAGATAAGTTACTTTTCTACTTAATTGGATAATTTTTAGTGTTTTTATTGGGTTTGTACTACTGTACATATAGATTCAAAAAATTTGTCAAAAAATAAAAGTATAACAAATATTATCAAAGGCAAGATATGTTACTTTATTACCAAAATGGATAATTTTAGTTTTTTTAATGTAAAATGTTTATTCGGCTCGAAAAACACAGCGTTTACTGCTATATTTGAAAATTACAATTGGTGGCAGACTCTGTGTTAAACACGTTAAGTTTGGGAAAAATGAGTTAAAACTAAAAAAACTATAGAAAATACTGTTAAAAACCATCAAATGCATGTCTGCCTATGTCACGGTAACATATATTGAGTGAGTTCCTGACAGTATTTTGTATAGTTTTTTAGTTTTAACTCATTTTCCCAAACTTACCGTGTTCAATACAGTCTGCCACCATTTGTATTTTTCAAATATACTGATAAACACTACATGTTTTCGAACCGATTAAACATTTTACACAAAATAAAAACACTAAAATCTTACCCAGTTAGGTAGAAAAGTAACTTATCTTGCCTTTGATAACATTTATTTGTTATATTTATTTTTCAACGACTTTTTCGTTTCTGTGTTTAGTAATACAAACCCGTTTTATTTACTGTAACGTTTAGTTGACTCGAAAAACAGTGTTTATCAGTGCATTTGAAAAATACAAATGGTGGCGGACACTGTTGATGATGTTGAATTTGGGAAAATGATTTAAAACTAAAAAACTAGACAAAATACTGTCAGAAACCCACCGAATATGTCAGCCTATGTCACGATAACATATAATCAGTGGGTGTCTGACACTATTTTGTATAGTTTTTTAGTTTTTAACTTATTTTCCCAAACTTAACGTATTCATCAGAGTCCGCGACCATTCGTCTTTTTCAAATACATCGATAAACACGGAGTTTCTCGAGCCTATTAAACATTTTACATTAAATAAAAACACTAAAAAATTATCCAGTTAGGTAGAAACATAATTTACCTTACCTTTGCTTTCATTTATTTGTTTTTGGACAACTTTTTCGAATCTGTGTATAATAAAGCCCCCCCCCCCATCCAAATATTAATTAAAATCTCACAATTTTCAATACAATGACAAAAAAAACAAAAAAACTATTTAGCGTTTCAACATTTTAGCAACGTTCAGCTTAATTCACTGAATGTTGGTCGAGCCCAATCCATGATTGACGGTAACTTCCGAAGATCTGGATCCAATTCTACCATTTTTTTTCATTTTCGCCTTTTTTTTTTACTTTTTGGAGTGGATTGCTGTACTAAGAATATAAGAAACATGCATTTTCTCTTTTTATTAGAATTTTCCATTACACCAAATTGAGCCACAGCAACGCGTGGCAGGGTACAGCTAGTATATATATATATATATATATTAAAACATAAACAATTACAGTTGGTAGTTACAAACAGCCATCTGTTTCAATTAATGAGACTTCATCAGGTGAACCTGAACCATCTGATGCTAAAGAAAAAAAAAAAAATGAGCTCTTCAAAAAAAAAAATGCAAAAAGGTTATAAGTTGCGATCTCTCTAAAAAAGAAGTATAAGAAATGGAGAAGTCATATTTCCACCTTTTTGGAAAATCGGTTAAAACATTAGCACAATTTATATCAATAGCTGGATCTATAGAAAATTTAAATTTGAAGTTATTAAAATTAGGGCGTATTTTAACAGAACAGTAGATTGTGTTATGGATGGTTGGTTGATGAAAACTGAACATCGAGTTTCCTTAAGCATGTCTGTTGATAAGCTGATTGTTGTGTGTCAAAGAAAGTTGAAGGGTTGGGAGGGGGGACGGATTTAATAAAAAAGAAATAAAAATATAGAGATAGAAGACTAGTTAATAACGAATTGAATATGGCAAAGAATCGAAGAAAGATGAAGATAAAAAGAGATTAGGAGTAGGGGAATTGAGAGAGAGAAAAAGGAAAAGATGAAGTCTCATTGACTGAAACAGATGGCTGTTTGTAGCGAATAAATATAACTGTTTACCTTTTAATAAATAAATAAAAAAATTGCCCTTGTTATTGAGCACTATCTAACAACCTCGTTCAGTTCATTAGTTCATACTTTTGAATATCTCAAGCCTGGATTCCTTTCTCTCTCTCTCTCTCTCTCTCTCTCTCTCTCTCTCTATATATATATATATATATATATATATATATATATATATATATATATATATATATATATATATATACCTTTTATTTATTTTTACATGAACATTTGAGTATCGCTACACATTCATGAGCAATATTCCCTGATGAGGTCTTTAATTGGTTACAAGCAGTTAACCGAAACATACTCATGAATGTGTAGTGATACCCAAATGTTTATGTAAAAATAAGCAAAAATATATATGTGTGTGTGTGTGTGTGTGAGTCACAATGCAATGCCTCCGTTCAATCTCAAGAGACAATGGACATCCCTGTACGGGTTGCTGTGCATGTAATTGTGAATCGACACTGCTTGTGTCCAGTGGCAAGGAAAGGCCTAAGACCGACTGGAAACAATGCCGAGATAAGCAAAGAGCACGTACAGCACTTAGAATTCCCAAATGGTCACCCATTTTAGTACTGACAAGGCTCAATGTTGCTTAACTTTAGTGATCTAATGAGAACTGGCGTATGTCAACGTGATTATGACACACACACATATATATATATATATATATATATATATATATATATATATATATATATACTAGCAAAAGTACCCGTCGTTGACTGGGTTCAAAAACAGCCTACAGAAAATGGACTCTGATTTATGAAAAGTTATGAAAGGTTATGAAAAGGAAGGGTTGTAAATTTGGGTTGAATTTGGGGGGTATCAAAACCAAAGCAAAATATGATGAAAGTAAAAATAAAATAGATAAACCCCATAATTTATTATACCATACCTGTTCACACTGAAACACTTATCACAATATTCTGTGGATTTATATTAAAACACCTTGTTAAACTTTGTGACATATTTTCATTCTATGGAGGTCAGGTGCGAACGAACACGCCATAATTTTATTATACCATATTTCTTCAAACAGAAACATAATTATCAAAGTATACTTACACAGATAGATATGAAAAGTCTTTATTAAAGTTTATGCCTATTTCTATTCCATGGAGGCCAGGCACGAACGCAGACCCCACAATTTTATTATACCATCCCTATTTAAGTTAAAACATACTTATCAAAATATTCTTATGTACATCTATATCAAAAACACTTGTAAACGTTTTTTTCTAATTTTTATGTTTTAATTTTAATTTTTTAATTTTTTATTTTCATACTTTGTGGACCAGGCGCGAATGCAGACCCCACAATTTTAATGAACCGCTGTTTTGCCAGATCAAACATACCCATTCCTGTGTCTCGATACATTTTCTATGATTATATGTAACCAGTTTTTTAAAATAGTCAACCATATAGGAGCCTATTCGTGACCAGACACACACACACACGCACACATTCAGCTTTATATATATATATATATATATATATATATATATATATATATATATATATATATATATATATGCGAACGTTTTCGACCTCTTTGTCATCCTCACGCGAGTGATAAAAAATAATAAAAAATGAAATTGAGTTGAATGAAAAGACGATTAAAATCGTTTACAATACTTAAAATACTTAAAGGCATTTAAGTGTACCATCCGTTTCGTATTGAGCCTGGTTAACCGATGGAGGTTGAAAACGTTCGCAAATATGGCAAATTTCTTTTTACACTCGAACAGTCTGTCAAAAAGAAAAAATGGATGGTAAGAGAAACAAACAAGAGTTGTCTCTGCTCTTCAATGAAACGTGCGTAAAGGAGAAAATGCTGCCCAAATATACTAATTATATATATATATATATATTGTTTAATAAAAAGAGTAGATGCAAAAGGGATATGTGTCAATGATCAAAAGAAAAATGGAAGTAAAAATATTTTATTTATTTCCATTCATCTTTTTTATACAAATATTCTATATTATTTCAATTAATGAACTCATTTTCTATTTTTATAATTTATGTTAAAGGAAGGGCTTGCTGATGGTCTTCGTCTGATTGATTTTGAACAACTGAAAATTGAGAATCAAACTTACAATGAAAAAATCGAAGAACGAATCGAGGTAAGAAAATATTTATCTTTTTATTGTCAATTAAGTTTCAGGGCGTGTCAGTCAGAACAATTTTAGTTGTCAGGAATTCCAGAAATAAGATTTATATGCTCTCAAGACTAACCCCAAAAGAGATTGACTTGGCTTCTTTTGTTATATATAAAAGTGAATAGAACAATTATATGAAGTGTCAGGGAGATCACAGTGAAAAATTACATCCTTGGGAAAACGTGAATGGATAAGTAGAAATCAGTGACGACATAATCAAGGAACAGGTGAGAAAAATTCATTTAGAGGCAAAAACAAACACATGTTGACATGTAGCTCTTAAAAAGTAGCATGGCTCTCTCTCTCTCTCTCTCTCTCTCTCTCTCTCTCTCTCTCTCTCTATATATATATATATATATATATATATATATATATATATATATATATATATTTGCCTGAATAATGTATCTAAATAAATGAAGAACTAAATATCTTGGGTTCAAATGTCTTTGTGGTAAGTAATTGTAATTAACTAGGATCCAGTCAGACAAATGAACCCTGAAGATTCCTGCCACTAGTCCGGTTCAAAACAGTTATTATCCGGCTAAGTAGGTCTTTCAAGGTCTTTATCAATACTTTTTCTATCAAATCTCTGAAACATAAGATGTACTGTATCACTCTGTCTACTGCAAAGGCAAATTCGCATACTTATAACGTTACTAAATGACCTTATAGATTCAGTGAAATCATTCTTAATTCGCAAAACAATTAAAAATAAGTACGAAAAGAAACAATTAAAAGTGTTTCAAAAAATATTTTTTAATCACTTTTAATTGTTTTCTATTTATGTTCTGCATGTTAATTATCATAATTCTATTAATAAGCTTCTAAAGTTAAGACCAAAAATACACTTTCTTGACGTCTACACAGTCATAACAGATTTAAATGTGGTTGTATATTTACAATGAAAGTGATCAATTAAAATGCAAGTTCAAGTTGAAGTAATTGTAAACTTATGTTGAGATCTGAACTTTTTGCTGGCCCTTTGATTGGTTCAATGAAGTCAAGAATATGAGCTCTGAACTGTATTTTTTTAGTGATTATTTGTTTGGTTCAGTGGAATCAAAAGTATTGGATTTGAACTGGATTTTTTAGTAGTCATTCGTTTAGTCCAGTGGTGTCAGGAGTATTGTCTTTGAGCGAAACATTTTGGTGGCTATTCATTTGGTTCAATGAATTCAAGTGTACTGGCTCAAAGCCAGACAGCAGTTCCATTAAATATATGTGCCTTTGCCAATGTCCTCCCATTATTTGGTTTATGTTATGAAACATTTGGGTGCACATCTTTCTTTACACAAGCTGATTCACTGTTTTACACCTACTCTATTCTTTTTCTTTTTTTTTATGGGGCACCTTGTAAAATAAGATAAACCCATCCAATGTGTGTGTTCAGTGAATCATCGATCAATCGATGGACACATTCCTCTGTAAAGATACAAAGGCGCATTTCAAAAGGCAAAAGCTAAAAAAGAAATCAATATTCTGCATTGTCGTTTGCCCTCCTTTCAACAAGTGTGGTCATTGAAAATCAGCCGCAACTGCATCACACTTAAATTGTTTCCATCACGTGATGAGTTTTCATTTTGGATTATAATCAGCAAGAAACAGGCAAACTGCTCAAAGCTGTTGAAGATAAAATCAATCATTTTGTTAATGGCAGAGAGAAATATAAGGCATAGAGAGCAGATATATTGTTTGGCTAATTGCCAATAGAATGATGAGGGAGAAAGAAGAGAAGGAAACGGATATTTCCCTGATTATTGCAATAATCGGTGAAATGGATGTATTTATTATAGATGACCACTTAACATTTTTTTAATGAGTTTTATTTCCACAATGTACATTGTTATGGTGGTATATATATATATATATATATATATATATATATATATATATATATATATATATATATATATATATATATATATATAATATTAATGTTAATTTCCTCGATGCCTCTAATACACAATAATGTGATATATCATTATCAAACGGTTAGTCAAAGTTGGTTTACTATTTTTGTCTTCAAAGAATTGTTCTAGCCGAGAAAGAAACAAAATAATTTAACTTTTTACGAAAAAACGAAATGTTAGCACATACCAAATATATACATACTAAACAATAGATATATAAAATGAAGAAAAAGCGACAAATTTGCCTCAATTTGTCAGAGGAATGAATGATCCTTAAAATATTATTTTAAAACATAACGATACTGTTTTTCTGTGTATCTGTGCCAAATCTATTCAAATGACATATATTTCCATTGAAATAATCATTTATAGATAATACATCATATATTAAGGAGGCCTTGCAGAGAACGAACATAGGATGTAAGCTGTCATTGAGTTCAAGGTTCAAATGTGAAATGCATGGGATATATGTGGTTGCCAAAAACAGAAGAACCATGCGATGGCTTAGAATGCTCTGAAGTAAATTTATTTAAAAAAGGGGACAATAAAGATGTTAAAAATACAAGATTTTACATCTCTCTCTCTCTCTCTCTCTCTCTCTCTCTCTCTCTCTCTCTCTCTCTCTCTCTCTCTCTATTTGAGATAATAAATAAAATGACATATCTTTTGAGTGAAAGTTGATAATTATTGGCGAGAACTAATGATCCATAACACAGCACGACTCCATGAAGAATAACCAGGAGAGTCCCAACGAAAAGAAAGCTAATGAAAGGAGTATTAAACTCTTCCTCCCATTAAGAAGTATTCAGGCCATCATCATCATTATATTAACTCCTTTAGAATCTAAATATATGCAACACATTTGTGTCACGTGAATTGGTCGATAGGGACAGGTAAAATGTAATGTTCATACTAGACGCTTTGCCAAATCTAGAATATACGGTTCAACAAATTGTATATTATATAATACATGCTTCAAATTTAACATCATGGTAAACTTAACCATACCAGACTGATAAAAATGCTAGTTTTAATTAAGCATAGCAGACGAATGAAAATTCTATTTCAAACTGTAACAGACTGACGGAAATGCTATTTTTGACTTTAGCATAACAGACCAACGAAAATCTTATTTCAAACTTAAACGTAACAGATCAAGTGTTTTATATAGATTCTTGAACATATTGAAAAATTTTGTAAATTATTCCTTCCTTCTGAATCATTAAGAAGGCCTTGAAAAGGACGAATTTAGGATATAAGCTGCCATCGAGTTTGTGCAGTCGCTTTCTCTCTCTCTCTCTCTCTCTCACACACACACACACACACACACACACACACACACACACACACACACACACACACACACACACAAATAAACGAACCTTTATTCATTTCAATTTCCCCGCGCATTTTGCACAAAAATAAGTTCTTCCAGCAACGGCACAATTTCAAATACGTCCACACACTTTTCCCATAGCAACAAAAGTAAAATGAACATATTTCTGGCGGAGGTAGTTGGCAACAGTATCACGTGACACAAGCGACCAATGAGAAAATTCAGAAGATTGTCTTTTTAACGCTTTTCCAAAAACCAAAATATCAGCAGTAGCAATCTTGTTTATGGAGCCGGTCCAAAATGTATAAAAACGCATCAAACATTCTTCTAGTAGGAATTCATTTCGTTCATTGAGTCACTTCAGTCTTCTTCCTTTCTTCTCGCTTCGACAACACACAAGAACATGCCTCTCGTCTTCATAACATCGTCGCTGCCAAAGCCATCAACACCATGATTACACACGTCACACGAACACTCAAAAATCACTTATGCACACACGCATCTATTCCGTACATTTTCTAATTAATGAGAACGAATTAATTTCCTCATGGGACTTTGGAACTTTTAAGTAAGGCGAACTTCGCCAGATAAAACACAAACTTTAAAATAATTTTATATTATATTTTCACACAGGACTTTAACCTTCTAAACTCCTTGATTCCACGAAGGACTTTCATCTAACATTTTAATCATAATGACTTCAAAAGAACTTTCACCGATTGGACCTTTGCTGATTCATCTTGTTGTTTTTGTTAAAAAAATAAATGCGGTGCATTTTAAATCCGAAGAAAGTGTCATTTTTTATAATTCTTTTTTTTATTATTTTGTTTGGGACAAAGAGATTTAATTTCACTTAAACCTCGGCACCCCTACAAGTTCATGGTTTAAATATAAAATGTTTACTATGTATGTGATAACTAGGGCTATGACAACAGCATATTCTTTTCATTGTTTTGATTCTCGAGTGTGTATCTGTTGATATCTTATATGCTACTGATGCGGTTCTTGGTTGATTAACTGTGTCTGTGTCCGATATATACTCGAGAGTCAAAACAATGAAAAGAATATGCTGTTGTCATAGCCCTCGTGATAACCAAAAGTGGAAGAATAATGTGACAGCTTAGAATAATCCCTGGGAAATGTAAAAAACGAAGCGAGAAAGATGTGTTAAAAAAAGGGGGGGGGACTGGTTTTTCCTCCCCACATTAAAAAACGGCCTGATGCCTAATTTGCTCAGTGGGGAAGCAAATAAATACAAGCTTTCTCTCTTTTTTTCTTTCTCTTTCTTTCTCTTCACCCTTCTCTGTTTCTTCTGTATGCAATTTCCTCTGGCCTAATTTCAATTATTTAAGTACAAACGCTTCTTTACAGACCATTACGTTTATTTCTATAACCTTGGTGTATGTCAAGGTATTAAAAACTAAAAGTTCACATTTGTTCCACTTCCAGCAAATTCAAAGATCTTGACTGGGCAAACAAACAAACAAACAAAAATTATCTAATAAACTAAAATCTTTATTAGATGTGACATGCAAAGAAAAAAATCTAAAAAGACAAAACTTTTTTTAAAGAGTGGGCAAATTACGTATATTTATTGGTTTGAAAATATGTTCTTTTTTTACCAATTCTCATAATATTTAAACCATACAATAGTATTATAATCTTCAAAAAGTCTACAAATTTTCATGTAACCAAAGATATGAGCATTTTCATAGAACCAAAGATATGAGCATTTCAATGTTTAATTTGGCTGTGAGTATATATATATATATATATATAGTAATTTATAAAATATATATGGCGATTAAGCTACACTAAATATTCTGCGTTTCATCCAACTATAGGATTCGTCAGGCTTATGCGCGAATTTTGTGGTTGCTTCTTGTTTTTATATATGTTGAGGATTTCTAGTTGGCCAATCAGCTTTCTAGTATCCACCGCGCCCCTTCCTATCAGCCAATGGGCATGCATTTTATCAAACAAAGGATCTGTTTAGAACTAGGTTAGTGGTTTTAGGTAGACGTTCTCCTTTTTTTTTTTTTTTTATACATATAAATATACCTATGTATACACACATACATGCATATACACACACACACACACACACACACATATATATATATATACATATATGTGTGTGATCGTTTATGTATATTCATGTTTATTTAATTTATTTATTTGTTTGTTTTTTATTGTTATTGTTAGTTTTAAAGCTATTTTGTATCGCTATCCTAGAGTAAGTTTTATTTTGTGAACACAGTTGTTTGCTATTTCCCGCCTACAGTTTAATAGATTTTGAGGTTCTTTAAAGTACAGGATAGAAAATTTTTCATGGAGGCATAATTTGCATGGGTCGTCTAAATGTCTGCATGTGGTAGCTTGTCTCATTATTTTCCATTCGACTACCGGCGAATGTCCGCTTTCTTTGAGTTCCCAGTATTTATTCGCTAGTGTTATTTTTATACGGTGTTTTTTATTTTTGAATGTGCTTTTGTGGTCATAGTATCGGGTTTTGAAATCTAAGGAAGTCATGCCTATGTAATATTTCTTGTTATTCGGGTTTTCTTTCGCAAATATTGTTGCTTGATAAACTACGCTTTTTGTTAAACATTTATTTTGGACTGGGCTAACAATAACAATAGAAAACAAACAAATAAATAAATTAAATAAACATGAATATACATAAACGATCACAAACATATATATATATATATATATATATATATATATATATATATGTATATATATGTGCATGTATGTGTGTATACATAGGTATATTTATATGTATAAAAAAAAAAGAAAAAAGGAGAACGTCTACCTAAAACCACTAACCTAGTTCTAAAACAGATCCTTTGTTTGATAAAATGTATGCCCATTGGCTGATAGGAAGGGGCGCGGTGGATACTAGAAAGCTGATTGGCCAACTAGAAATCCTCAACATATATATAAAAACAAGAAGCAACCACAAAATTCGCGCATAAGCCTGACGAATCCTATAGTTGGATGAAACGCAGAATATTCAGTGTAGCTTAATCGCCATATATATTTTATAAATTACTAACGAGCTCTACATACGTATTGAGCACTTTTGAAGTAAATACTTAAAGTTTACGCATAAATCTATACTTTCGTATATTAAATTTATGTGAATAAATGAAGTAGTTATATATATATATATATATATATATATATATATATATATATATATATATATATATGATTAACTTTTTTGGAAAAAGAAATCCAGCAGAGTGCTCAATTAAAAGGAAATTCTGAGATACAAGAACGTATTTATATTTTGTGTACAGAAAGTTGTTAGATGAGACAAGTCATTGGTACCGCCGGTTTCAAGCCCGATAGTTAAGACCGTTTAAGATATCCATATCAAACTCTCTTCAGCCAATACTCGTCTCCCTAAGCTTGAATTTTTAAACATATTTCAAAATTTTTAAACGTAATTCGATATATTTAAACAAAAGATTGAAATTTTTAAAGAAATTTTTAAACGTATTTAGAAATTTTTAAACGTAATTCGATATAATTAATCGAATTTTTAAGTTTTTAACCGATACTGATATAAAATTTAAGGTTTTTTTATATATAAAAAAAATTAGATTTTTTAAATTAAATTGGTTTCAAATTAAAATCGGTTTATATATTAAATTTTGTTTTCAATCGAAATTAGATTTTAAAATTAAAATAATTGAAATTTTTAAGTTAATGAAATCATCATCATCTGATAAATAAACGGGGGGGGGGGGAATTTAACAAAACGAGAGTTAAAGGTGAACTCGTGAGGTATATATATTTCACACTTCCGGTTATAAAATAGACGAGTATTGGCTGAAGAGAGTTTGATATGGATATCTTAAACGGTCCTAACTATCGGGCTTGAAACCGACGGTACCAATAACTTGTCTCATCTAACAACTTTTTGTACACTATATATATATATATATATATATATATATATATATATATATATATATATAGAGAGAGAGAGAGAGAGAGAGAGAGAGAGAGAAAGAGAGAGAGATACTACTTTTTGGCAATCTTATTCTAAATAAGTTCTAAATCTCAGTGACTATTAATCAGAATTTATCAAATGAAGTCTCGTTGGAAAGATAATGACCTGAATTGTGTAGTGGGCTATGTGATATTTGCCCTTAAGGTCACACTAAGGGGATCATCCATCATCCAGAGCCTTTTTTTGGCACTTTTTTACAGCCATAAAATATTTCAATCATAGTCATTTGTTTTCCGAGCTTTGCATATAAATTACAAAATATCTGATATTTCCCCCCAACCTCTGGCCTTGGTGGAGAGGAGACTAAAACTTGCTACTATGGTTTTACATAATCTGAAATAAGAGCAAGGGGAGACTTAATTCCAAATATTTCTTATATGTTACATCTTCCCTCTTTGGTTTTCATACATAAAGTAAATTTCACAGTGTATAAGGATTATTTAATACTGGAAATATTCATAATCGTACCCTATTTCCAAAAGAGGGGAGATATAACATATAAGAAATATTTGGAATCAAGTCTCCCCTTGCTGTCATTTCAGATCATTTGAAACCATAGCAGCAATTTTTTGTCTCCCCTTCAGAAGTTTGGGAATTGTTCAAGCTGGGGATGGAGCATCCTACCAGATGCCAAACATTCACCTGCTGACTTCGATATTCCAACTCAGAGATCTTTTTAAGATTTTTTGTATTGTCAGCTGGGATCAGCATTTTCCATTTCCTTTTGACCCAGACAGTGACGAAGACAAAAAAATGAAAATAATAACATTTTAAGTAAGGACACACACTAATGTGAAGTAAAAAAACACACAAATCAAAAACATAAGAAAGTTTCCAGAACACTACTGAAACCATCCCTTCTCAGTCCGTGTTTAGTGCTAGGTAGCATTAATGGGATAGATATTAATTGAGCAATAAAAAAAAACATTTTTGATTGCATTTATTTGTTAAAAAAAAAGTTGATTGATTTGTGATCAGTTGTGAGGAAGTAGATGATCAATCAATCGCTGAAGGCAGAAGAAAATTTTTTTTTTTTTTAATTGATTCAATGTTACGTTTTGTTTTATTCAGGAATTGCACAAATTGGACAAGAAAATTAAGAATACTGCAGAAGTACAGACTCATATGACGGAGAAGTTGCAGTTCATTCAAGTGGAGAATGAAGTGCTGTCCAAAGAACTGCAGGATATCGAAGCTCAAGTGGCACAGGTCAGTTCATTTTCTTTTCCATTTCTTTTCTTTAAAAACTAATTTTACTTTATTACTTATTGTAATGTTGTCCATGAATAAAAAACAGCCTTTTTTTCTCCTGACTTTTGCATATCTGAAGAATGGATAAATTGTAACGAAATATCACATGAATTGAATAAAGCCTATTCCACATGAGAAACTTTTCAAAATTTATAGCATGTATTTGTCTATACATATGTATATACACATATAGGATGGGTGAAATTAATTTCCCAAGCAATACAGTTTTGCACTCCTTCAGATAAAAATGAGATATAATCCTACTATACTTATATCTAGAATCCTTATTCCAATTTTCATCAAAGTTCATTATAGAAATTTTGATTCTAGACAATGTCTTAAATTTAAGAGGTTTAAAGAGGAAATTGAAATTCAGGAAATCTTTCTTAATTGGTGTCTAATGACTACGGATCAAATTCAAAGCAAATCTCAAATACTTGAATTTTCAAATGGGAAGTTGTGGCCATATTATAACCACTAGAATTCCTATCAAATACTTCAAAGAAACTGAAAATTGGAGCATATTTATTACTTGATGTCTAATAATTCTTGTTGAAATTTTACAAAAATTGGAGGTACCTGAATTTTAGTGAAGAGCTTCACCCCCTCTTTGGCCCTTTACATAAAATTAAATATATCTCATATTACCAATCCTGATGCCTACTATTTTATACATCGGTTTCCTTTATTTTCTCGTCTAGGATATCATTTGATGTCTTGCTCCACTTTTCAAATGTTAAATTATGGTAGCAAAAGAGTAGTACCTTCTTTTGAGTAAGAAATCATGGCTGGACTTTTAAGCCTCTTATATTTTTGTTTTTGTTGCTGATGGAGATGGCGGACATAACCTTTTTCATCAAGGCCTGATGACTAACCCTAGATGACCTCTGTCATGGCTCGGGTGCTAATTTCAGACATAAGAAGGTTTACACTATTGTTAAACTTTTTTCACCTGGTGTATAAATTGGTTGAGAGGCTCTTCTTGCATGCCTGCCAGTATTTACTTTTGTTTTTATTCATATTTTTTATATGAGTTCCTCATTGTCTCCAGATTTTTATTTATTTTTATTTATTAAAAGCTGCCCTCTATTAATAAAGTGGATGCCTCTAACTGCAACCTGGAAGATGTACTGGATGGCTTGAGGAGACACCATTTTTTTAATATTTGGTCAGGGTTTATTTCCAATAAGAAGTATCCTTGTGTTAGGATACAGAGCTCAAAGACACAGAGGATGGTGTCTAGTAGGCATTCAAGTTCTCTCCATATATAGACAGAGATGTGTGTGTGTGTGTGTGTGTGTGTGTGTGTGTGTGTGCACTCAAGCATGTAGCACTTAACATGATAATATTCTAATTATTACTTTCTGATTTGTATTTTGTGTTTGAGATCAGCCGAAAAATAGAGTTGCAAATATTAATTTTCAAGTAAGAAGACACCTAACCCTAACCCCATTCCACCGTCCCCATGAATAATTATACCAAGATAGCCGATTGTTACTAATCTATTCACAGTTTATAATTTGGTCATTTTCAGAAACGAGATGAACTTAGTCGTACCAAGCAAATGCGTGATGCCTTAAAACGGAACAATTCCAGTTTGCACAAAAATTGTGGCCTCTTGGGAAACCGGCTTCTCTTGCGTAACTTTGAAGACCAGAAAGATGAGAACGAGAGATTGCTGAAAGAATTGGAGAATCTGAAGATGACGTTTGCCGAATACACGATGCAAGCAAAACAAGTGCAGCAGAAAATCAATCAAGCAACACAACAAATTGGATTTCAACAAAAATGAGTTTCCTTAACAAAAAAGAAATATAAACAAAAACAATATGGAATTTTCTTTTTTTTGACATGGAAGGAGTAGTTCCATATATATATAAGTTCCATATATATGTATATATCAACAGTTATCATTTCAAAACCAGATTTACACTGATAAGTTTTTTTATTTTTTTATAAAACCTATGCCTTATGCATGTCTTGAAGACTAGCGGAAAACCACTAAACAGCCCTTAACGACAATTGTATGTCCCTAAAAAAAAAAAACTGTTTGAAAGATTTTTTTATATGGAATGAAAAAGGATTTGGAAAAGAAGATACATAAAGTCAGCAAAATATTAATTTAAAAAAAAAAATATACTTTTAATTTTTATCTGATCTTTCTTCACAGGGAACAAAAACTCATTATGTTCGTCAAAATGTTTGTTAATTTATTATAGGAGGAAACAATTGTTTCATCCTGTGCTAATATATATAAGGTTCACTGTATATACGTTTTTATTTTTACTTCAGTACAAGCACTTGTTAGTGTAAATATTGTGCGCATTATGAAGTAAAAATAAAAACACATATACAGTGAATCTTATATAAATTAGTATGGGCTGAAACAATTGGTTGCTTCTATAATCAATAAACAAAATTTTGGACAAAGTCTTTGTTCTCTGTAAAGAAAAAGAAGTAAAAATTAAGACTATAGCTCTAATCTTGGGCTATTGAGCTATTTAAATGGACTTTGTACCGTTAAAGATTTATATTTGAATACAAAATTTTATTATATATATATATATATATATATATATATATATATGGGATTCTCAAAAAAGTCAATGATTTGTTTGCTTCTTGTCAATAATAATAAAAAAAAACTAAAATTATAAAACATGGAGAAATAAAATGGCAAACTTTAAATTGACAACTATTTTCTTTGATTGTAAATTTGGCAACTATCGGTTATTTTGAGTTCAGTTTGATTTGGTAATTCATCATGAAAAGACTGACATTTGACCAACATTTGCAAATTGTTCAAATTTATTTTGAGAATCATGGCTTAAATTTGAGCAACACATCATGCATTGCGTGAGTTTTATTGTGTTCATAATCGACTATCAGAAGATTAATGATAGAAGCTGGGAATTACTTTTGCACTACATTCACTCTAAACAATAGTACCCATCCTGTAAGACGTCATTCAGTGTGCACACAACAAACGATAGTGTTGATGATGCTGCAAATATGTCAATTCGTTAATGTGCTCAACAGTTAGACTTGTGCTCTTCGACTTAATGGAAAATTTTGAAGAAAGATCTCAGCTTGCATACGTACAAAATTTAACTTGTGCAGGATATGCAAATAATCATCGTTCGCACCCGACACTTGATGAATGGCTGACGGAAACATTGTTACTGATCTACAATTTCCTTTCAAAATTTTAGTATACTTTTTGTTAAATGTCTATGTTAATAAACAGAATTGCTGAATTTGGAACAATGATAATTCACAAGCTATGATTGAAACAGCATTAGATCCAGAAAAAGTCAATGTTTTATAGGCAAGTGAAATCACTGGTCCATGTCTTCAAAGGTGATGATGGTCAGACCATAAGTCAACATTGAGTGGTACAGAAAAAAATAGTTCTTTGTGCTTCAATTGGAAGGCATTAATGTTGCAGATATATAGTTTCATTATTTCTTTTGGGGGATATGTGAAGTTCCATGTTTATGCTAATGAACTAGACACAATAGACCATTTGGAAGACATCTGACATGTGATTGCAAAAATATAGCCTAATTTAATGGGTAGAGTTTGTGAAAATTGGATCAATTATGCCATATATGCATGAGTCATAGGGGCCACATGCCCGAAATTGTATTTAAATTATAAATGCCAAAAGTAACTTTTGGAATAAACCATATCTATATAATAAAAATATTTTTTTGTGATTTATTTTAATTATTTAATTATTATTTATTAAGTTCACATTAAGATACATTTAAACAAAATTGATGAAATAATCTCAAGAAAAAACACCTTTTATATTACATTTACTTAAATAGCATAAACATTGTTTACTTTAGTAGTAGTAGTGTTAAACTCTCCCTGAATACGATCCTGTTGTCCTCTGTTCTGAGTTGCAGTTATCTTGAAAGTTGTTTTTGTTTTCATTAAATTGTTTTTACTTTTGTATTCTTTTTTGAGAAGATAATGTGTTTTAAAAATCATCAAAAGACATACCACCATCCTGTTAATTTTAAGTTTCATATGTGAAAGATCTATCAATATTGCATTTCTTTTTATCTGTCTGTTCATTCCACTTTTTCTTGGAAACTATTAGTATTATTTTATCCATTCGATGCACAATTAGGGAGTAATATGAATTCGTCACCACAATACTATATTTACTTTAGAAGTTTTCTTAGAAACAACTAGGGTCAATTTGGCTGAAATTATGTATGGACATTTTCTATAATAAGGTGCAGCAAACCAATTATTATGGTATCCGTCCAACACACAATTAATTAAGCATTAATATGGATTAGTATTTAATGCAAAAATGTGCACAAATTTAACCATATTCAACCATCAACTTGGCATAAAGCATGCATTCTAAGTCTATAACTTTTTGTTACTAGTATTGTCTGTTTAATATTATAATTTTTTTATTTTGTTTTGTTACTAGTATTGTCTTTGTTTAATATTGTTATAATTTTTTATTTTTTTGTTACTAGTATTGTCTTTGTTTAATATTATAATTTTTTATTTTGTTTTGTTACTAGTATTGTCTTTGTTTAATATTGTTATAATTTTTTATTTTGTTTTGTTACTAGTATTGTCTTTGTTTAATATTGTTATTATTTTTTATTTTTTTTGTTACTAGTATTGTCTTTGTTTCATATTGTTATAATTTTTAATTTTTTTTGTTACTAGTATTGTCTGTTTAATATTATAATTTTTTTTATTTTGTTTTGTTACTAGTATTGTCTTTGTTTAATATTATTATTTTTTATTTTTTTGTTACTAGTATTATCTTTGTTTCATATTCTTATAATTTTTTATTTTTTTTGTTACTAGTATTGTCTTTGTTTCATATTGTTATTATTTTTTATTTTTTTTGTTACTAGTATTGTCTTTGTTTAATATTGTTATTATTTTTTTTTGTTACTAGTATTGTCTTTGTTTCATATTGTTATAATTTTTTATTTTTTTTGTTACTAGTATTATCTGTTTAATATTATTATTTTTTATTTTTTTGTTACTAGTATTATCTTTGTTTCATATTGTTATAATTTTTTATTTTTTTGTTACTAGTATTGTCTTTGTTTCATATTGTTATAATTTTTTATTTTTTTTGTAACTAGTATTGTCTTTGTTTCATATTGTTATTATTTTTTTTGTTACTAGTATTGTCTTTGTTTAATATTGTTATAATTTTTTATTTTTTTTGTTACTAGTATTATCTTTGTTTAATATTGTTATTATTTTTTATTTTTTTTGTTTTAGTATTGTCTTTGTTTGATATTGTTATAATTTTTTGTTACTAGTATTGTCTTTGTTTAATATTGTTATTATTTTTTATTTTTTTTGTTACTAGTATTGTCTTTGTTTCATATTGTTATTTTTTTTGTTACTAGTATTGTCTTTGTTTCATATTATTATTTTTTATTTTTTTTGTTACTAGTATTGTCTTTGTTTCATATTATTTTTTTTTGTTACTAGTATTGTCTTTATTTCATATTGTTATTATTTTTTTTGTCACTAGTATTGTCTTTGTTTCATATTGTTATTATTTTTTTTGTTACTAGTATTGTCTTTGTTTCATATTGTTATTATTTTTTATTTTTTTTTGTTACTAGTATTGTCTTTGTTTCATATTGTTATTATTTTTTATTTTTTTTGTTACTAGTATTGTCTTTGTTTAATATTATTATTTTTTATTTTTTTTGTTACTAGTATTGTCTTTGTTTCATATTATTTTTTTTGTTACTAGTATTGTCTTTGTTTCATATTGTTATTTTTTTTTGTTACTAGTATTGTCTTTGTTTCATATTATTATTTTTTATTTTTTTTGTTACTAGTATTGTCTTTGTTTCATATTGTTATTATTTTTTTTGTTACTAGTATTGTCTTTATTTCATATTGTTATTTTTTTTGTTACTAGTATTGTCTTTGTTTCATATTGTTATTTTTTTTTGTTACTAGTATTGTCTTTGATTCATATTGTCATTATTTTTTATTTGTTTTGTTACTAGTATTGTCTTTGTTTCATATTGTTATTATTTTTTTTTTTGTTACTAGTATTGTCTTTGTTTCATATTGTTATTATTTTTTATTTTTTTTGTTACTAGTATTGTCTTTGTTTCATATTGTTATTATTTTTTTTTTTGTTACTAGTATTGTCTTTGTTTCATATTGTTATTATTTTTTTTGTTACTAGTATTGTCTTTGTTTCATATTGTTATTTTTTTGTTACTAGTATTGTCTTTGTTTCATTGTTATTTTTTTTTGTTACTAGTATTGTCTTTGTTTCATATTGTTATTATTTTTTTTGTTACTAGTATTCTTTGTTTCATATTGTTATTATTTTTTTTTTGTTACTAGTATTGTCTTTGTTTCATATTGTTATTATTTTTTTTTGTTACTAGTATTGTCTTTGTTTCATAGTTATTATTTTTTTTGTTACTATTATTGTCTTTGTTTCATATTGTTATTATTTTTTTTTGTTACTAGTATTGTCTTTGTTTCATATTGTTATTATTTTTTTCGTTACTAGTATTGTGTTTGTTTCATATTGTTATTATTTTTCGTTACTAGTATTGTCTTTGTTTCATATTGTTATTATTTTTTTCGTTACTAGTATTGTCTTTGTTTCATATTGTTATTATTTTTTTTTGTTACTAGTATTGTCTTTGTTTCATATTGTTATTATTTTTTTTGTTACTAGTATTGTCTTTGTTTCATATTGTTATAATTTTTTTTTGTTACTAGTATTGTCTTTGTTTCATATTGTTATAATTTTTTTTTTTGTTACTAGTATTGTCTTTGTTTCATATTGTTATTATTTTTTTGTTACTAGTATTGTCTTTGTTTCATATTGTTATTATTATTTTTGTTACTAGTATTGTCTTTGTTTCATATTGTTATTATTTTTTTTGTTACTAGTATTGTCTTTGTTTAATATTGTTTTGTTATTAAATCTGCTTTTATGATCATAATATTTGGTTTTACAATTTAGGAAAGTCATACCCACATAGTATTTTTTGTTCTTCAAGTTTTCTTTGTAACTTGATAAACAATGCCTTTGGTACAGCATTTATTTTAAATGGACAGAGAACATGAGTTCTACGGTTGCAGCATTTCTTTTATTAACTTATTTCAATTAGAGTGATTGCTATTAGCATTTGCAGGATTACTATTTCAGGTGTTTATATTTTTATCCTTCTTGGTGTTATTTTTATTGTTACTATATCGGCCACTTATTTTGTTATTTTATCCACTACTCCCATATAGTATTTTGTTTCGAGTTTTCGCAGCAACATCAGTAACGATTTCCACTAAAGTCCACTGGATGAGTACTTATAGCTTTTCAGTCAAGTTTCATGTCTCTAACAAGAAAGTATTCATCTCCCAGTATCTGTCTAGTTTAAGCCTATTACTTAAATTCAATTGAGCCATAACTTGTTTATGGTCAGATTGACCTGGTCACTTATACCTAGAACATGATATAAAGTTAATATCACTCATTTTAACATCCTATCCAAATAAGTATTCAGGTAGGAAAGTAGCCTATTTGTCCATGTCCACATCTCACACCCTAGATGATCGATGCGAAATCTATCAATAAGATTTCACCTAACCATTAGGTCAGCCAGACTGGCCTCACACCTTTCTATCCCTCTATCTCCTGCCTGGACCTTGTTTATCTTGAGATGAAAGATGGCATTCCAATGTCCCATTACAGCTATGAACACATTCAGATCTCAGAAAAAGAAAATCCATTTGCGAGTGGTGCTGGGCGCATGAATCACAATGACCTGAAACACAAAACATTTTACAGCAATATCAGTTACGGCCAGTTTGCACCCCATGCATTCCTATAGATAACGTCAACTGTTGTGCCCAAAGAGTATTTCATAAACAAACTGACTCTATCTCCGCGGATTCGCATATGCTAAAAATATGTCAATCCCTAGACAAAATGAAGTGCATCTCATTGATCACAGCTACATCTACTCCTGGTTTGAATACCTTATACTCCTTACATTCAAACTAGCCAAGCGCAATCATGAATTTACCTTAAACAATGTCACATCTGTTTCTAAAGTTTGTGGATGAAAGGAAGCCGATGCTATCTGCTATGCTCAATCTGTCCAATTCTTTAGTATCCTGACCAATATGTGTAATGCTGCCAATGTGCAGGTGCAAAGTTAATTTTAGTGTCCTATGTAATAACGGATGCACCAAAATTAAAACCCTTCCCTTTCATGCTAGTAAAAGTATATCCAGGAAAGTGTCTTTGTTCTTGTTAAGTTTTGTCATCAGTATGGCCCTTCCAGCACTTACCAGACAGTGTTCTTGTGACTGACTGGGAGCCTTATAAATGTCATCAAGGAAGGGGGGGGGGGCGGAGGATGCATCTTGGATATTGGTGGGGTTTTCAATGTCTTTTCCCCTGTCTGACTGGTGTAAGTCAGCAAGAGGTTTCAAATGATGTTGGACAAAATTATTGTAAAACAAAATCCTGATTTAATCTATTAGTGTATAATCTTTTAATGTAGGTAGTGTAGTATCAAAGCCCGTCCTCCCAGGAATTACCTCAACCTTTCTAAGGAGATGGGACTAATCTTCCCAGATATTACATCCTCCTTTGGGATCGGGTGTAATGTAATATCTGTTCTGTTAACATGAGATCATCTGCCCAGGGTTCATCATCTCTTTTTTTGTGGTGGTGGTGATATATTATCAATTCTGTTGTCATCATCCTCCGAGTCTTTACCTCCATCTTTCAGGATCAATGTATCATATATTCATTAACCATATCATCTTCCAACTTAACAAAAACATGCAACCAGAAGGAGTATATATTTGTTACTGACACATATAGGAAGGTTGTAGATAGGTACATACATGGAAGTAGGTTAAGGCAAGTCGTTAGACAATTCACAGACACAGGGTGAACAGTTAATCTTATGTTTTTGAAAAAAAATGTCCCTATTTACCTGCTTCTCCAGAAAGGTAGAGTAAGACAGAAGGTCAGTTTTTAATGTGAGGGAAAATCCAGCTCCTTAAACAGGGCCACTCTAGATTGGGACAAAAATAAAAGTTGCCTTATTCTAGAAAACTGAGCAAAGAAAATATGAAATGCAATGTTCATATCCAAATGTTGCTTTAACCCTTAATATCCTATATCAGCCAAACCCACATTGAAGTGATGTTTGTACTTCCATTCCACCTGACAATGCATAACATTATAACTCTTTGTTTAAATTTATTGTTAAATACATTTAAAAATTTCTTAATGGAAATATTTTTTTTTAATCATTTAAACAAACAAAAAAATCAAAACTAACAATTTTTCATGAAAATTTGTTTTATTATAATTTGGTTATATTTTTAGTCAATCGACTGATTATAATCACAAAATGTGATTGTAATAACAAAAAACAAATCAAGATTGGATGTAAATAGAAACAATGTGAATCTGAAGGAAGGCAGAAACGCTGGCGTTTAACATCAACAGCAGATCAAAAGAAATTCATTTATTCAATTAAACATACAAAATATTTATATTCTTTCAAAGGGTCAGTCAAATGCTTTGCAATATTTGCATACATGCTAGATGCATCTCATGTGACCAAAAAAGGCCTTAGAAGGTGAATCCACTGTGGCTGGTAATATCATGACATATTTAGCATTGCTTCATTATGTGTACAATTCAAAAATCCGCATAAATGAACAAGCAACAGTCTCATTTAAAAATTTATATTTATGTGCTAGAAAAACGGACAGAACTATAAAGCAGGACGAAAGAACATGAAAGTATTGTGTGGAAGGTAAATGTGCAGTTCAACACAGTGTTACATAATAGGGGCCATGCTTCAGTGGAAAAGTTTAAAAGGTCAAGTGTCTGAGAATGACACCAGGCAAAAATTGCAAACCAAATGATTACCGAACAAAGCTCTTTCTCTCTCTCTCTTTCTTTCTCTATCTCACCTAGCAGGAAAGACATGTTTGACTACTGTCTCCAATGGTGACAGTGTGGGCAGGCAGAGCGAGATGGGCTGTCCATTCATCTATTGGTCTCTTTCTCTCATACATATGAATAATCTACCTCTGTGACCGTTCTATTTTAAATAAACAGTTTATAAAAACACCAGTGTGTGAGTGAATGTATTCCACAGACAATCAACAACTTGGTTTGAATACAGTGCACGTGTATAATGGTTTATGCACTCATGAGTAAGCTAAAATGCAACAACAGTAAAAAAGGTTTTTAAAAAATGTCACTCAGTTTGCACAAATCTTGACAATCAAAGTAGAATTGGCTTAAATCTATGTATTCTGAAACCATGCCATAAGCCATAGCAGCAAATCCAGGAAGCATCAGGCAAACTTAGCATCTCACAACTCCCTCCATGATATCGGCAAAAAAGCATCTGCATATTCTTCGCACCACCTGTGGTAATTCAAAGAATGTGTACTTGAGAGGATTTCAGATGAATCGCTAAAAAGCTTCTTTTCCACAAGCTGCCAGAAGCTTGCAAATATCTAAACATGTCAACTGGTGGCACTGGATACATTACTGATTTGTATATGATTACCTGTCAATTGAGCAGCAAGAGGCGATTCGATGCTGGTGTACAAGATCATCTACAAAAATTGAAATCTACCTTCCAAGTATATTTTTCATTTCAGTGTAAAATTTTGATTTTCCCAATAAAAGCTGTACCATAAGCAATTTTGACTAAAAAAAAAAAAAAAAGGTAGCATTCTCTGTCTGCGTTTCTGCTCTGTGAAACAGATTAATATTAAAGCTTATCATATCCAAGTTTAAAATCACCTTGAACAAACATTCATATAGATATTCTAATCTTTTTTTTTTTTTTTTTTACATGGCTTGTTGCACTTTCTTGCCAATAAATTTGATTGGACCCATTTGATTTGAATTTGTCAAATTCTGGCAAAATAATGTAAAACATTTGACTCACCCTTGCATATTAATACTTTTGCAATTCAAAACAAAATTTAAAAAAAAACAAAAAAAAAAAAACAGCATTTTGTGTTTGTGAAAGCAAAACATTATTGCTTTGCAAAAAAAAAATTCTGTAAATTATCAAAGCAGTTTCAAATGAAGAGGTACCCTTTTAACTTTGTACAAATATAAACAGATACACAATTTATTGCAACAAGATGCGTTCTTTCGGGGACCATTTACACGTTTTAGACTTAAGCAAATTACATTGCTTTTCTATAAAAAAGACTTCAATCAATGTGTGACTAATCCAACAAGTTTCAGCTGTGAATGTCCATCAGTCTTTGTTATATATCTTTGCAATGATAAGCACAAGTACATACAATATGCAAAATTGTCAATTTTGATGCTGCCCTGGTGTTTGCTATAATGGTTCTCTTCAGTTCAGTTTAAAGATTATTTTGATAGACAATGTCTTTGAGATAATCCCACAGATAAAAATTTTGAGTGTCAAGTAAGAACTGATAAACGTGAAACCCAATCACATGAGGCGATCAATGTACACTTGCAACTGGAACTCAACAGACAAGTCAGATATTGATTGAGGTTTATTTAAGATTGATTGCAGAAAAGATTGCAAATTTTATTAAAAATTTCTTGGGTGACATTTTTTTCAGAGAGAGGAGGGGGGGGGTCACGCCATATTTTATTAGATGTTCCCATGCATCGGTCATGCTTAAATTTGAAACAACATTTTCATCATTAAATCATAAATTATGTCTGTTCTTGTTCATATAGCAATTCTTTTTAATTAAAGTTAGCACTGATTCTTTATATTAAAAAAGTTAACATTTTTTAAAAAGGCTTTGTTTTTATTACAATATTAAAAACACAAATAATCAATAAATTGAAAAATAACAAAGATTAGAATAGTAATCCATATAATATAAATATAAAAATGACTTTCGTCAAAACAGTGTTCAGACCATTGGGAAAGAAATCAGTAGCAATACATGTTGCGTCTGCTTATATGCATTCAATAAGTTGACAAATATCAGTTTTAGATACAAAAAATAAAAATAAAAACAATTTTGAAGTCATAAAAAGAAGGTATGAAATAAACAGATTGATCATTTTTGCAGAAAAGGTGCAGACAATCCAATCGATGCTGACATATCCTTTTTGCAATCCAAGGATGAACAAAGAATTGATTTATTGCAACAACAACAACGAAAAATTTTTTTAAGAAAATAACTATGCAAAAAGCCGTGAAAGACTAAGGTTTTAAGAGTTCAAAGAAAAGTGAAATGGAAAACAATGTTTAACCAATGTTAAATTATAAAATAAAAAGTGTCAATAAGTTTATTTGCATTAGAAATATACCTTTCATCTTATTGTCTTACCTACTACCATGTACTTACTTAATGTTGCCCAAGGATGTCCTTACTTTCATTCTTTTTTTTTTTTGTTATAAACTATGCCATTTTTATTTTTTACCTAATAACAAAATATTAAAAGAGCTGACTTGTTTATGAAGAAATGAAAATGCACTGGTTTTAGTAGTTGATGCTATTGCATTTTTTTACGAAAATAAATATGGTATCAATAGCAAATAGATTAAAAAAAAAAAAAAGTAGATGTCAGGACCTATAATTAAGACCAGGAGTTTAATGCTCTCCCAAATAGTTATTTCAGTTGGCTATATCTCTTGTAATGTTAAGTATTTGATATTTATATTGTCTGCCATTGCTCCTAGATCATCATTTATGATAGCGTACATTTTTAAAACATATTCGAAAAAGGAAAAATTATTTTTGGAGAGAAATTAAATGAAATACATTTTTTTGTTAGTTCAGTAGTCTGGTCTGGAATAAGTAATTTAAAAAAATAAATGTTGCAAAGCATGTCATTATATTGCCAATAACACAGTACAACAAAAAAAATAACAATTGGCATCTGACTTTGAAAATCCTACAATTATGTATATATATATATATATATATATATATATATATATATATATTTGTGTGTGTGTCAGTAACTTGATGAGTTAGAAGAGAGTAAATTCAATTCTATAAGAGGAGACTTATCGGGATAATATAAAGCTCAACAAATTTCAATGGAGTTTATATAGAAGACAATAAGAATGGAAAATTTTCCACTCTTATTGTCTCATATATATGTGCGTGTGTGTGTGTGTGTGTATTATTAAACAGTTGAGTTTTTAATCTTTGAATTTTTCAAATTAGGATTAAATTAAATGTTTTTTGGATAATGAATACAGAAATTCTGATGTTATAAAATTATAATCAAGACTTTACTTGCAAAAATGTGAATGCATGCAGAATCAAAAGTCAAATTTATAACAGTGATTTCTTTTAACATTTATTTCATTACTTACTAGCAAGAGCACCCGGCATTACTTGGTAATTAGAACCCTATGTACTCATGTTCTGTCCCACATTCTTATTTTTTTATCATTTCTAAAATAAAGTAAATGATGGATGTTCATCACAAATGCAAACCTCTCGACATTGAGTAAAATTTTATTAGGAATTCAATCATTGTATAAATTTTGCATTAGTTTTTTGTTAATTTCAATGTCGAGCGGTTTGCATTTGTGGTGAACTCCATCATTTACTTTATTTGCTCTTGGTATAGGTTTTTGTTTTCAATAGCATTCACGGAAATTGGGATCATAAAGATCCTAGCGACACCATACGGAGCCTGAGAAAAATTTGAATCATTATCATGTTTGCTTTAACATCCATTTTACATGGATGCATGCATTGGACAGCTTTAAAAAATTGACTTCCAAACTAACCTATCTCTGACCAGATGTTTATTTATCCCTCTTTCTCTCAAGTCCATCCATATCACTTCCTCCTATGTTTTCTTTGGCCGCCCAACCCCCTGCGAATTGAACCTACTACCTCAACTATTCTTCATCTACTGACAAAAGAATCCTCATCTATTCTTTCAATGTAATGATCTACTAATGATATACAAATATTTTGAGAAATGAATATTTTAACATTTCTTTTAAACATGTTTGTTTTGAAAGCTAAAATAGGCAACAGAGAAAAGTAGATAATTGTTTTCATTAATATGTAAGCTGATGTTGTTGTTATCATTGAAAGCTGTAGCCATTTTAACAATCTTCCTAGTGGGATAAAGTAGTCAACAATTTGACTGATTTTTATTATTTACATATATAACACATTTTTTTTATATAGTTCACATTGATTCTTATAAGAATCAATTTTGAAAGCAATCAAATTTCACAGTATGATATAACTTTGATCTTTATATATATATATATATATATATATATATATATATATATATATATATATATATATATATAAACCTATAGAGGCGAAAATGCATGACTAATAAAAAGTATTTGCCAATGTCACAAAGACTATATAATAGATCCATGGATAAATATCACAAAAAATCATAGCAGTTCCCACTAATCACACAAAACAGGAAAGAATTCACAGAGATGACACAAAGATAGAGCTTTGTTAATCTATTATATAAAGGAAAGTTGTATTTTTCGTTTGCCTGTCTGTCCAGCTGATGTTTAGAAACTTTCAAAGACACACAAACTTTCCATATTTTGATTAAGTATGATTGTAATATTCATTCATTTTACTAACTGGAATCCGAAAAACTGCTCTTTCATGCATGAAAGTAAAGAAATAATTCTAGTTTTAAAGTTATTTCTTCATAATAAAAATTGAAAATTATATAAATTAAAAAAATAAAAAATAAGAATAAAAATGGTAACTCAGGGAATTAAACTTTGGTGTAAGAGTATACAGAGATCCTTATTCTTTCCTGGATAATGTCATTGCTTACTAATGAGCTAATATAAGAATCTACCTATTATTATCAATAAAAAGGAAAGATTTGTATCCTGTTTTATTTTTTCCTCAAACTAAATAAAAATATTGAAAATAATCTATGAAATAGTAAAAAACAAAACTCAATGAAACCATGTGCAGACATTTAGCAAAGATTATTATTATTACTGTTTTTATTGTGATTATTGTTGTTTTTATTATTATTATTGTTGTTATTTTCAATCATCATTTTGGAGGGTTTTTTAAAAAAAATATTTTTTGATCCATTGACCGCCTTTTGTATGAGAAGAAAGACAAAAAAAAAAAAACGTCCTTGGAAAATAAGAGGCCAATAGTGAAGTTTATATTTGAGATTAGAGTGTTACAAACCATGACTCGTGTCAAGAGGGGAAAAAATGTTTTGTATTTTTCTTTTTACATTCGATTATAGCGACCAATATGCTGGTGGCAGTTGGGACACGTATGGACGACATCTTTGGTGCTATCGATACAGAAAGGAATCAAACAGCAACCCATGAAAAAACTGAAAATAAAAATAAAAAAAATTAATAGTAAATAGTACAATTTTTTTCTGTTCTTCCTTAAAAAAGGAAGAACACAGAAAAAAAGTTTTAATCTAATTTTTTATCGTAATTCACTAGAAAATGTCTTACAGGGAACCAGATATTAAAGCTTACTCAAGCCTCTTTCATGAAAATAATTGTGGTTAAATTCGACATGCTGCTGTCAAATACTTGCTACACCAACATCCAAATCCAATATGTGCCACTCCAACATCCAACTCCAACACTTGCCACTCCAACATCCAACTCCAACACTTGCCACTCCAACATCCAACTCCAACACTTGCCACTCCAACATCCAACTCCAACACTTGCCACTCCAACATCCAACATCCAATACTTCCTACTCCAGCATCCAACATCCAATACTTCCTACTCCAACATCTAACTCAAAATTTGTTACTCCAACATCTAACTGAAAACTTAATGAATCTCTGAAAAATCTGGCTTTTTATTTACCTCAGACTCATCTTTGCATATCAGGTGGCAAGGTCGTAAGCATATAAAAAGAATTAACAGCCATTTTTTTTTCATTCTTTTTGTCTGCACTAGTCTCTACAAGCTGCTCGAAAACAGATTTGTAATAATTTTTAATCACAATAATGACAGAGCAAAGAAAGACTAACAATTGTCTCTTCTATGAGAAACATAAGAAACAGAAGAGATCATCCCAGAGTTTATTTTGAGTGGCACCTCTCCAGATGTGGTTCATGAAGCACTCAATAGTCAAAATAGTAGCCATTAGTTTATACTATTGTAGTCTGTCAGGACTGACTGATTTTTAAATGTTATCAATCAGATTACTAACACAAAATGACAAGTGTACATGCTCAACCTAAATGCTTATGAAAGCAATCAAATCAACGTAAAACATAGAGGAAATTCTCTCTCAGAAGTAACATGATTTTGTTGACTTTCATTAACTAAAAGGTTAAATTCTAACCTTCCATCCATCAATCACTTCTCAATTTAACTGATGTCTTTCATTATGAAACACTAAGCGTGTTGAGCAAATCATCAGAGAATTACAATGTTTAAAAACCTGTAATATTACAAGTCAAATGAAATAACAAAAATTGTTTATTGAAATTCTGAGATTTTAAGCTTATTGGATTATTTAAAAAGTAAAATACTATGTATTTTATTATGTACTTCCAAAGCACACCAGACTTAACTGATAAACCCACTTTTTTTTTTTTTTTTTTTTTTTTTTTACATAAGAGTCACCACTTATCAAGGCCTGGAGGTAAGACGCTGTAACTGCAATACAAATTAATATTATCATCATAACTTTTGTACCATTCAACAGACAAAGTGTAAAATAAACTGGTAATAATTTAAAAAAAAACTTTTTCAGTATACAAAAAAAATGAAAATGCAAGATTAAAATCGTTTTTACATTATCAATGCTTATAGCAACGTTCCAATGTAGTAGCCATTTTTGAAATGCAGACATGTGTTTAATAAATCTAATGGTTTGATTGTAATGTAATTTTCAATACTTATTCATGTTTGGATTTAAAATTCGGTTTTCACAAAATATATGAAAGTAAATATTTTTTGTACCTAACACCAACCCCAACTACCTCACAATATTTCATTTTACAAAATCTGAACAAAATATATGAAAATTGACAGAATTTTTTTATATATTATAAGGCTGAAAAATGCATAATATTTGTTATTTATGTTTAATCAACCGATTCTTTTGCCACTTACTGTAAATTCATAAAAAATATGAAAATGATTTCAATATTATGTTTCATAAAAATATTTCACATATATACTATAATCTGTTGAATTGCAAAAAAAAAAAGAAAACATTCTAAAAAATAATTAATTTTAAAAGATTAAAATTATTTAAATTCCATTCTTCTAAAATATTCAGTTTAAACATATTTTGAATAAAAATTTCCTAATTTCTTTAAATATCTTAATATATAAAAATGAATCTTGGCATCTGTAAAATAGTAAAATCCACAGAAATTTCAAAATGTAAAAGTATGATTGATGTGTTACAAGTGCCTATGATTTTTAATGACTTTTTAAGCCCTGAAATATGGAAACTCATAACAGATAACTTATTAATATGTTAGTCGCTTAGATTCTCATCTTTATTGCATAAGAAAATAAGTGGCCATAGTTGGCATGTGTCCACTGTAGGGAAGCAATGGCATGTGAACCTGGAACCCTTCAGATACAAGAATAATGTGATTATGCAAATTTAGGAGTCCGATGTGACAGAATAAAAGACGGATTTTTTGCTCAAAAGATGTCTTTGGTTTTTGGACGCCTCATCATTTGCATGCTATTTTGTTGTTCGTTTGAGAGAAAAAAAAAAGCACAAAATAATCTGGCTTGAGTATGTGTTTTCTTTTTAACTGGAAATAATTTACATGGCTGAAATAGGAATTGTCTAAATATATATCTTTCAGTCACATAAATTATAATCTTTCATTTACTTTTATAGATCACATTCTTTTGCTTTTCCTCAAAACTTTTTTGTTAAAGATTCATTCTTAAGGCTAGGATCAAAATGCAGTATATGTTCTGCACTAATCAGTGGAGAAGGAATCCTTTTTGATTGTGGTAATTATTAATTTTTTCGCATCCAGAACATTCTTATTTTTTGGGGGGAAACTGGATTCACCGCACATTAAGATGTGACTTTGTGCTTAATTCTACTCTTTTAGGGAGGCGAGTAAATAGGGACTCATTTCATGCTTTCAGATTTCTTCATTATTCAAAGAGTATACGGTAAAGCAAAAGAACTCACCCAAAGAAACAGAGGATGAGGCAGAGAATCCAGCTTAAAGTTCCACTCTCGTAGTGAATGGATGTCACAATATCAGCGTTACATTTCGGGCACCGCATTGGCAACTGAGTTTCATTGAAACTCATCACAACGGGGGGTTGTACGATCACGGTTGTCGTTGCTGATTAAAGAGAAAAAGAAAACGGCAAACAACCGATTTTTAGTTAGGATTCAATATTTAAATACAAAATCCACCAGATATGAAAGAAGCAAAGATGCTCTTTGAAAGAAAAAAAACCCCAAAAAACTGTTTCCTAAAAATGTAGAGTATTAATATGTAGGGATGACAAGAAAAACACACAAATTTTAAAAGGTTTTATGGATATAAAACCTTTAACAAATACAAGTTGATTTTTTTTCAATGTTTCTGAAAGGAATGAAAGTAGAGTTATCAGTTAGTTGTTCTAGCACTGGTTGAAGAAATGTGTCAGTATGAATTTGTATTTTCTACCACAAATTTGTGACATTTGGTGCTATGTGCCATCAGCTTACTCTACGGATCAAAGGCGGCTAACAACTGATTGATTTTCTTTGAACCTTCACTTCAAAGTGGTTCCAGGAAAATTCTTTGCTATATTTCTAAGTTTTTATGCTTGGTTAGCAGGGTTTCATAAAAATCCTCTGGTTGATACCAAAATATATAAATTAACTATTTTAATTTGAATATACAAAAAAAAAAAATTGTTCTTTTGCCATTCTAAGATGGAATATTGTTACCACATTTGGAGAGGAGCCAAGTGTACCTTTTCCTGCCTTGACAGGGTACCAAATCGGCTTTGAAATCTAGTGGGTAAGGACTCTTTCTGTCTCCCTACTTCATCTTTCTCACAAAAGAGGTATTACAAGTGTATATCCTCTTGTTATTTTCATGACAGGTGCTCGACTGAGCTTCAATCTATCCTTCCTGCAAAACATTTGCAACAAATACTCGTATACCTACAATTGTCAATAACTCTCTATCTCTGCTAAAAGTAAACAAAAATTCCATGAGCAAAGTTTCTTTTCTAGAACTGTTTGTAGAAGATGATAGTGCAAGGCTGCTTCTCAGCTGACTATAACATGATAGTCAGCAAGTCTAATGTAAGTGGGTTCTTACTGAGCCATCCTCTTAAATAATTAAATTCTACCCAAGTTTCAACATTACTGATCATCATGGTGTTATCTTAAAGCCTACCTGACCCTTATTATTACCGATCATATAATGTTAACTTTATAATAAACTTTAATCTTATTAGGTTGACAAGAATGTTCTTGCGGAATTTTTAATTTTGATTTCAATTTATGTATTTTCAAATAAGTTTTTGTTATAATACCTTTACTTTATATGTCACTTTAAAGAGCGTTTTTCGTTCTATCTAATCGTTCAAACTACAATCGTTTTTAAACAATTATGTCTTCTTTTCAGAATGTTAAATACAAGATAGAAAAAAGCAAATTTGTACAATTTTCTTATTTCAATTCAAGCTAGGCAGAAAAAGCTTGTGATATCAATGAAGCATTTGGCCCAGAAACTACTACTGAATGCACAGCATATTGGTGGTTTTAGAAATATCATGGCGGCGATGAGAGTCTTGAAAATGATGAGTATAGTAATTTTTTTTTTTTTTTTTTTTTTTTATTACATTTTCACCCCAAACAAGGCAAATTGCCACTTTGGTGTAGGGGGCTACTATCAGGGGCAACAACTACTGGGGTACTATGTAGGGATTTGGGCAGCAAGGTGTCGGTTCACGTTACACTTGAACTTCTGCACGTCAGTACTGTTGGGGAAGCAGGGACCTGGAATGGAATTCCAGAGTCTTGCGGTTCTGGGGAAGAAACTATTGGAGTAAAAAGATCTTTTACATCTAGGGATCTCTACAGTGTGGGGGTGGGATCTAGTAGCCTGTCAGGTTTGTCGAGGGTGCTCGCGTCGTGGGGGCACAAGTGATTGCAGTTCGTCAGAGCATTCACCACTAAAATACTTGTAGAAAAGGCAGAGGGATGCAACATTTTGTCGATGGGACAGAGGCTGAAGCTTAGATGCCAGTTCAGGGCCTATCAGGTTTGCGACTCTCTTTTGAACCTTGTCAAGGAGCGAGAGACTAGTAGCAGATGCACCAGCCCAGATGTGGCAGCAATACTCCATACATGGGCGAATGGTGGCCTTATAGAGGTACAGGATACTTTCGGGTGTTAGTAGTTTTCTAGCACGGTAGAGAGAGCCTACCTTTCTTGCAGCGGCCCTGGCAATGCCTTCAATGTAATTGTTCCAACTCATGTTTCCTGTGAACGTTAGGCCAAGGAGTTTGAAAGATGGACTCTCAGATAAAGAGTCGTTGGCTATTGCTATGGGTGGTAGAGAGGGTTTCTTGTAATTATTGAATGAAACTAGTTTAGTCTTGGCAGCATTGAACGCGACCAACCACTTTTGTCCCCATTCCACTACAGATTGGAGGTCTTCCTCTAGTGTTTCTGCCATTTCTTTAGAAATGTGTTCATTCGTCTTCCTGTCATGTCTGCCATAGAGTGTTGTGTCATCAGCATATATACCCATCTCAGAGGCAATGTTGTCGGGGAGGTCATTTATGAATATCAGGAACAATAGAGGTCCAAGGATAGAACCCTGGGGCACTCCCGCATTTATATCATATTGTTTAGATGTGCGACCGTCGAGGACTACCTGGATTTTTCTCTTATCTAAGAAGGATTTAATTGGCCATCGAATGTTGAAACAAGCAATTTAGAGCCTTAGTCGAAGTCAATTCGTGCACAGCTGTTTGAGAACTTGTTTTTGAATTAGATGTAACTCATACAATGATTTTCAACCACTTGAGAGATTGGAAAGACAAAAAAACTTGATAAATGGTTGCCTCATGAATTGAACGACAACCAAAAAAATTGTTGTTATGAAGTGCCATCTTCCTTTCAACAAGAACAGCCCGGGTTGTGACTTGTGATGAAAAGTAGGTTCTTTACAAAAATCAGCAATGCTCAGCTCAGTGGTTAAACGCTGATGAAGCTCTACGACACTTCCCAAAGTCAAAGTTGCATCAAAAGAAGGTCATTTTTTTTTTTTTTTTTTTTTTTTTTACACAGTAGTCACCACTTATCAAGGTCCGGAAGCCACTCAGGGATAAGGGTTATTGCAAGTACATTACGCTAGTGTGGAGATTTGAGGAAGTGTTTACTTAAGGGGGTGGTTCATTAGGAATTTGTTAACGTTGGACTTGAACACATCCAAGTTGTAGTCAGGTGGGAAGCAGGCAGACGGAAAAGAGTTCCACAGGCTGACTGTCTGCAACTGGTCTGATCCATTAGTTTTTTTAATGCAGGCGAAACCATTACGGCAGAGAATTATTGTCAACAAATGGATGAAATGCATCAGAAATTTCGACAATAACACACAGCATTAGTCAACAGAAAAGACCCAATTCTCCTCTACCGCAATGCCCAACCACATATTGCTAAACCGACTCTACAGAAGTTGAACGAATGGGGTTATGAAACTGCCTCATCCACCATACTTTCCAGACCTCTTACCTACTGACTATCACCTTTTCAAGCTTCTTGGCAACTTTCTGCGTGAGAAAGGCTTCAAAAACCTAAGTGATATCTAAAACACCTTCAGCAACTTTATCGCCACCAGAACATAAGATTTTTTACGTTACTGGCATAAATACACTTGTTTTCCATTGGCAAAAGTGTGTTGATTCTTATGGTGCTTATTTCGATCAATAAATTTTTGTTTGAGCCGAAATATGTTCATCTGAATTTAAAAGTTAAAAAACGCAAAAACTTTCTTGTCAGTTTGATACTTTCTGAACAGACTTTAAGTACAAGACTTCTGCGACTGATATTATGTGCCAAAAATAAACTTATAAAAAGTTTTATTTCTCTATAATAAGGACATCATACTCATTAATATCTATAATCAAAACTTTGAATCAAAACTTGTGGGTGGCAACCTCAATTTCACCAAGACATAAAACTTTTGTATTTAGCCATTTGAAGTAATTCGAGCCCCTAAACCCAACTGCTAATATTTAAAGTTTTCTGAAATGAAAAAAAAAACAAACTATAATATAATACTTTTCTTCATATATTTGATGTAGAATGGTTACCCACAAGGACCAGTGGTAAAACACATAAGTGCTAAGAAATAATTTTCAGTATGGGCAATACTAAGAATACAATTATGAATTACTGACGTTATAGCTGATGAAACAAGAACAAGCTACTCCCATGAATCGGAATTCTGTACAGATTCCTGAGTTTTACAAAACACCCCTTAAGAAGGTCAGAGGTTACATCAGCTGAAACGTAAGAATAGCATCAAAGATGAGAAGATTGAATAGTGAGAGTTGCCTTTCTTGCTTTGAAAGAGTACAAAATAGACTTTACAATCAAGTGTGGTTTTCTCTACAATCCCTTTCTCAAAAAAGACATTGTTAGTCTTTCTCTACTCTATCATAAAAGATGCTCAACTAAACTTCAACCTCTAATTCTCCTTGTAAAATATTTACAACAAGAACTGCTCTTACTATTCACAATCAAATAGAAGTTTACTTCTGTGTGACTATCACAAGGCGAAATTTTCATGAACAGAATTTCTTTCGAAGAACTTTACTTTCCACCTATAGAACACTTCACCACAAGACTGGTTCCCTAAAAACGAAAATACGGCTGCCTTCAAATCCAGTATCAACAAATGCATGTCTTAAACTATCTCCAATAATTAATCCAACTTTGTTCTATTAATCATTTTCAATCCTCTCATAATATTCTGGGTCATTAACCCAGATTCTCTAGTAGCTCTTGGTCTTTGTAAATGAAGACTCATTAATAAAAAATACTATATAAAAGTATCTTGTTTAATTTGGTAAAGATTTCTAAATAGCACCATCTACTGCAACTCTCATTTGTCTTGCAGAATACAACTGCATAAAATTTTTAAAAATGTAAAACATGCATAAAAAATTAAAAAAAAATTTTTTTTTTGCTGGAATTGGATTTTGAAAACCCATGACCACAGATGCCTGAAACAAATTAGAGATTCAGTTAATTTTATTACATTTATAAAAAAATAAATATGACACATACAGGTAGGTACTTGTCATAATGTATGAAAGCAGGTCAAAAATGTTTAACTATCCACAGACAAAGGGTGAAAAGCAAATAAACAATGCTAGGAAAAATATACTACGAGTAATACACAAAGAAAATCTTGCTTTAACTCTTAACGTCCTATATCGCTCAAAATCTCATTGAAATTATGTTTTACATTTCCAATCCACCCGACAAAGCATAACATTAAAACCCTTTGTTTAAATCTATTTTTATATACATTTAAAAGTTCCTAATGGAAATGCAATAACTCTTACTACTCGTTGGGAGACCTACATTGTTTTCAACCATGCATTGTTTTCAAACATACATTGTTTTCAAAACGCTTAGACAACTTTTTCATTTGTGTTATTTTGCTTGCATGTATGTATGTATGTATGTGTATATATATATATATATATATATATATATAATAGAAAGTTCACTGTTTATAGAAAACACTGTTGAATACAAATGAGTGTAGAATCTATCTCAATAAATAAACATATTCATATATTAAAATTAAATTCGATATTTCAATTTGTAACAGAATCTTCATCAAAAAAATCCAGTTTTTAAAATTAAAAAAAAATTTTTTACATGCCATAGCGATGGTAAGGTTTGTCACATATTCATTTAGATGTTGGCAAAGTATAAGGTTTAGATGAGCGCATATGTGTTAAATAATAGAAAGTCTACTGTTTATATTATTTACCACATGCATTCTCGACCAGCGCCTAATACTGTATCAGACATCTAAACCTTATATTTCACCTACATCTGAAGGAAGGCATGCCAAGCCTTATCATTGTTAGGCATGTAAAAAAAAAAAAAAAAAAAAAAAAAACTGGATTTTCCTGATGAAGATTGTGTTATGAATCAAAATATCAAATTTAATTTTTAATAAATATTTTTCATTTATTGAAAGAGATTCTGCACTCATTTGGTCTTCAAACCATTAACTATATATCTTCCAAAATATTGCTTTTGATGAAAAGCCAAATAATTTGACAATATTAATGTTAGTGCAAATGAGAACATCATATTAAAGAACAGTATCTTTCCAGTTGATATTGTCAAGTTTCGTAACAATCTGTCCAACAGTAAAGAATATAAGAAACATTTAAATGAAAGAATTTTTCGGCTATTTTGTTTTTTGGGTAATTCTTCACAGGACTGAGGCACAGAACTTAAAAAGTTTTTAACAGGATGTTAAGAGTTGACACAATTTCTAATATGTTTCTAAGATCAAAGAGGAGATAATCACAATCATCTCAAAGCATTCGAGACTAAACATCTAAAGTGTTTCTATACAATAATACCGCCATCAGAAAAAACATATTTTTTGATAGTCCAATTTTTGCTGCAAGTTGTTCAATAGTCATAAACTCTTAAAATCTATATGTAAGTGAAACCTGCCCAGTGATGATTGAAGATATGTGTTTTATAGAGAAATGATATGAGAATGATATTATGTATGTGTAGTGTGGACCTTAAAGACAGATTAAGATCTGATTACCTCAAAGGAAGATCAAATTTGAGCAGTATAGAAAGATGCATAAAGGAGACTTCATTGGTTTGGTCACATTGAGAAAACAGATGAGAATTCTTGGTCATGTAGATATAGAACAGTTGTAGTGGAAATGCCATTTGACAGGGAAAAGCCAAGGAAAACATGTGAAGAAGTGAAAAGGATGGATTTGAGAGAAGAAACAAAGATAAAGATATGATTAGAGGTAGGTTAGTTTGAAACTGAATTTTTAAAAGCTGTCCAACATATGCCAATATGTGAGACGGATGTTAAACTGAATATGATGTTGATTTCAAATTGTATTAATCACATAATATCATATTCACATTTCCTTAAAAAATTTGAAACAAAGATTTTTTAGCCTGTGATATGGCATTGTAGTGACACATAGGCCCAAACAATCATCCATTGTGAGACACAAACTGACCCTGCTACCTCAACTATTCTACATCTACTAACCCATGAACTCTCATCCCTTCTTTGAATATGATTGTGACCAAACAAAGTCTCCTGCTCTGCACACATCTCTCGATACTGCTCAGATTTAATATTCTGAGATCAATTGGGAAACTTGTATAATTACATGAAAAGAAGAATGTAATGAACAAAATTTTGATTAAAATATAAAATTTGTTATCAAAATACACTGAGATTCCAAAAGTTTATGACTACTTAAGTACCTCGATCAAAAATGAGATAAAAATTGGAAAAATGAGATGATTTTTTTTTTTTGCATATACTTAAATTATATTTAAACAACATATCTAAAAATCTAAGAACATTCTAGACTAAACATTACAGTCTAATACGAGATAAATCATGAAATGGAGAGAGGAAGAAAAGGATTATGTGAACTAAATTGATTTAAAAGGTACTGGAATCACAAAATGATAGGATCAAACATAAGGATGCAAGATATAAAATGAAAAATAAAAAAAAGGAGTGGGTTAGAAAGAGCAAAGTAGAAGGTTACCTGGAAGAGGAGGAGGAGGTCCGTACATTCCTGGTAAAAAACCATCAAAATTGGATCAATAAAAAAGATGATAAATTGACTTAAAAGTGGATTTATGTTTCGAAATGTCTGAGAGATTAATAATCTACTTCCAACGTTTTGGCTGATGTAACCTCCGACTTTCTTCAGATTCATCTTTTCAAATTTAGGAACATTCTAGTCAATCATAAAAATCTATACAGAACTTTGAACTTTAATCCATGAGGTATATCATATTTATACAGGCCATAATAACCAACACTTCTATCTGGTTATGGCTGACGGAATAAGAACAAGCTATCTCCATGGATTAAATAAAAGGATTCCAGGTCCAATTAGAAAAGATGCACCTGAAGCAAGTTGGAAGTTACATCAATGTTGGCAATATAATCATCAAGACAGGAATAGTAGTCTGAAGAATCTAAATACAAAAACAGATTTTTTTTATTTGACCTTTATTTAAATGAGAAAAGCAATAATATTGCTAACCTTTTCTCAATTTCTAAATATATTTTTAAAATCTATATAAATGTGAATTTTTTATTATTATTATGGTAGTGGAGTTAAGAATGATTCTAAAAATACAAATATCAACATCTTTTTTTATATTGAGAGCATCTATAGACATGTTGTGTTGGGCACACACACAAACACACATGCCATCCACAGACTGTTTTGCTGTATCACAACAATTTAGAGCAGTTACACTAGCACCCATCAAAGGTTTATTTCTAATAAATAAAGAATTCTCATCAGCACATAAAAAATTCAGTGTATACTTAATTTATCATCAAAGAATAATTTGAAACTAATCAGCCATTATTTAATTAATTGGAATTCTTTTTTAAGGTGAGTAATGAGTAACGAGTGATTTTGTATCATTTATCCATTTATTTATTGCGGATTATTATCCTCATCTTCTAGTCGTTATTTCATGATGTTTCAGCCAACTATTCCTCTGACCATCGTCAAGTGATTAACCATGACGGGATCGGAATATTGAATCTTCTCACTGTATCCTCAGCAATTGCTGCCTTCCATAGTTGTTGTCGTCTCACCACATTTTTGCCCAACAAAGCAGCATTCCTATCTCATCGTGGTTAACCACCTGATAAAGGCCAGAGGAATAATTGGCTGAAACGTCGTGAAACAACAACTAGAAGATGAGGAGAATAGTCCGCAATAAATAAATAAAAATTACTCATCTTAAAAAAGAATTCCAATTAATCAAATAATATACCATTCAGTACGGACCTGACCATGGAAGATCAGATAATAAATACACATGGATTTATAAGACCAAAAAAAAGCCCGTGGCAGTGGATAGAGATGTTGAATCTCTACAGTTCCAGGTGAGCATTGTCTGAAGATAGTGGTTCCAATCCCACCCAAAGCCAGCCAGAGGCTTAGTTGGCCAAAACATGGTGAGACTACAACAACTATGGAAGGCAGTAATTACTGAAGATAAATAGATAAATAATCTGCCATTTTTCTTAACTAAAGGAATGTTTTATAATAATTTCTGATATCTTCATATGCTTATAAGAATATATATTAAATTTTTATAAATATATATTTTAAGATGCTGATGAAGAAATTTTTTTTTATCCATTGAAATTTTACTAAAATCTAATTTTAATAACGATGATGCTAGTGTTACAGTTGATCATTACTTTATTTGATTGAAAAGTGATCTCATATATTTTTTTACGCATTCTATTTCAGACCGTGGTCTTCAGTAATGCCCTATATTTTAGTTACTTATTTGAAAATTTAACAGAAAAGAAATTATAACACTACCTAAAAATAGCCCAAACACAGAATTTGTACAAAGACAAAATTTCGCAGGACTACCACAGTTATGTTAACGCTCACATTTTATTTCAGAATTGATATTTAAGAAAGTAAAATTATTTGAATAATATAAATATATGAGGTTCAGAGATGGGAACGGGAGTTTCTTGGTTTCCTAAATTATTTTCTTGGGACACATTAGCCCAATATATCTGATGAAGAGAGAGTCGGCTATATATATTCTGATGAAAAGGGGAATCATTCGTAACAATCTACTTTGACTTCTTCAGAAACATGTGTAAATGTCATTTGGTTCAGAAACGGTCATTAAATCATAGAATGGCATAACCTTTATTTAATACTTATATATAAAGGAAAAAGGGGTGGGTGGAACGGCAATATAAAGATATATACTAATGCATATAAATTTAATCGTTCATTCAACAGGGAGAATAACTTATATATGCTCTTTTTACCCAAGTATTTCAAAGCCTATTGCTTCTCATCAAAAGAGGAAAGAAGGTGCTAGGTAACATATTAGAAATGTGATGTCTAACGATAACTACATTAGGAACGAAATACTGGGGTATGAGAGGAAAAGGATAAAACATTGTAAATGTGGAGGGAGGAAAATAGAACTACAATGATTAACGTGATCTAGGATGAAATTGTGAATAATGGGGTTGGGGGTTTACGCTGTCAGGTGGTATGAGTTCAATACGCATGTTATCTATGGAAATGTACATTTAATATTGAGAAACAATAGGGAAAGGAGATGATATGAGGTAAAGGTAGAAGCTCTTATAAACATAAGGAATTAGGGGGGTTGATTATTAAAGCATGAGGCTTCCAAATACCTAGGTATAAAGAGCATATATATATATATCCTGCATCCCTAATTGATGTATTCTCCTTATTGAATCAACGATTAAATTTACATACATTAGTATATATCTTTATATTTTCTTTTTTCTTTTCCTTTTTTCCTTCTATATATAAGATCCACCTCAAGTATTGATTTTTGTATTATCCCGATAAATTTCCTTTTAAAGAATTTCTCTAGTTCTTTTTGACTCCTCGATATTATATATATATATATATATATATATATATATATATATATAGTAAGTTATGGAAATATATTTGGCAATTTAAGCTACACAGAATAGTCCGCGTTTCATCCTATAATATATATATATATATATATTATATTATAGTTCACCGTTTTCAAAAACTCTGTTCAAACATTGAAGACTTAACGGAAAGGTTCCTAAAAAGGTTCCTGAAAATATTCACAGTGAAAATCCGAACAAAAATAAATTGGTATTTACCTAGCTTCCAAAATCGTCCAATAAATTGAGCGCAAAATAACCAATTACACGTTTATTTGTTTATTCATTATCATTATTCTTTCTTTATTTTTCCACCCACTAGTGTGCTTACGATTGTCCATCTATTGACTACATACATATACACACACAGTATTTCCAGAACTGGTTTAACAATACTTATAAGTATATTTTATTAATAAGAGTTATATTTTCAAATAGGAAATAAAATATTACTCCAAACTATAGGTATTTTGATGGGTTTGGATCCTGCATCCTTTTGGGATAACCTTTATCAACACAGACTTGAATATATGTACATATCATTATTAATAAAAAATTAGATCTAGAATTTATAGTTATTATGTCTGCAGGCAATTTATTGACGACCTTAATGATAACAAGGAGCTTGAAAATACGAAGCACTTGAATATCCGAAGGCATTAAAATTAAATTGTGAACACACAGGCACACAAGATACATGTCTTGACTTGGATATAAAAATTGAGGATGGAATATTTATATATAAAATATTTGATAAAAGAAACTCTTTCGCTTTTCATATTGTATATCGCATAAAAATAGTACTTGCTCTGTGTATATATATTACAGGAACATTATGTCAGTTTCTGAGAATCGCTTGCATTACATGAAGATAAATAGATTTTATACTTCCGGTTTTCTCCTTTAGTAATAAGAATGATTAAACAAGATGGCGATAAAATAAAATATTTAGATAATTAAATAACCCACCATCTTCATGCTTTTAAGTCATTAAAGTATATTGATCGAACAAATCCAAAACTATATAAGAAATTCGGCATAAAATGTATATAATAATACATATAGTGTAATATATATATTATTTTCAAAAATTGAAATATATATATATACACATAAATTTCAATTTTAATATATTTCAAATGAAACTATAACAAATCTAAAAATGATATGAAGGAAATAATAATGTAAATACAGTAGAACCCCGGATACAGCATTAATCCGTTTCAGGGTTGGGATCATAAGGTTAAATTGCCGTATGGCTTGGCCTAAGCAAAATTTTATACAGTACGTATTAAAAATTAGTAACAAAATACACTACAGTATATAATACCCATATATATAATCAAATAATATTATGAATAACAACCTCAGATGGGGAAAATACTGTAACCAGGGGCCAGAAAACATTGTCTTCCACATCGTAATCTGAAATAAAAATGTATCCTGGGGTTCTATTGTACATAAAAATATAAATAACGAGAGGAGGGATGATAGTAATATAATAAAAAATATAGTAGTTTTGTAAATAACAACATAGGTAAGAAGAATATTTTTAATAACAAAAATAGGTTAGTAAAAAAAGAATTAATCTGGTGCAAAAACTAAATCAGTTATTTGAAACGTTTTTGTCCTTGTTTTTTTAAGGGAAGTGGTGGGTGATCAACATTGCTGAGAAAGCATGAGATGAAATAGTTTTGTTTTTAAATCCTCAAAACTGTTTCATGGTAAACAACTGATTATCCTTACAATAATATTAAAACTAGCATAAATTCTTGGAAGCAAAATAATGCAATGATTACAAAAGATTAATTGACTTGGAGTTTTCCAAAGAACTTGGAACTTAAAGTTTTTTTTTTCATATAGTTTTAAAGATTGAAAAACTCCCAAGATGTATATATATTATATACTAGCAGGGTGTCCAGCATTACCTGGTCATAAAATACGCTTACATATGATATTTTGATTAATGAAGATTTCGTATTTATTATTATATTGTATTGGACCAAATATATAGTAATGATTTAAAAAGTTAAAAAAAATGACTTGCTGCAAGGCTAAAAATTAAAACATGAACCAATAGCTACTAGCTTATGCATGCATATTCGTAATGCCATCGTTCGACCTTCACCTGGCAAATTTCATTTTTTTTAATTTTCACACTTTTGTACCGATTTTCCCTAACTAAAAACCAAATATAACGTTTTGCATGGGTTCGAATACCCTATATATGAAGTTTTATGTTTGTAGACAAAAAACTGCAGGATGAGTTTGGGAGGCAAAATTTTTTAAACAAAAATGTATGTGCATACATAAATATATATGGAAAGAGTTTTGTGTTATTACAAACATTTTATGCAAATATTACACAATTATAAATAATGTAGAATATCTGCATGAAAATAATGACACATAATAGTTAACTAAAGATGATCATCCCATAAGAAAACCGAAAAAAAACTGATAGGGAATTAATTAAAATGAATGTTTCAAAGAATATGCAAATAAGCTAGATCTTTTGCTAGTGACTGAAATTCTATGACCCATATTTAAGAAAATTGTATTTTTTTTTTAAATAAATAGAAAAAAGGATTTTTAATATGAATATCAATACACAAAAAAAACAAATTTATAGGAGTATAGAATATATATATATATATATATATATATATATATATATATATATATATATATAGCAAATTATAGTGATTCAATGAAATTAAAAAAAACTTCATTCAAATCAAGGATTTTTTATTATTCCAAGTAAGACAAAGAATACTTTCGAAATTTTATCTCCTTATCCTATAGGGTTTTGATGCCTACCATCTCTTCAGAGGCCCATGAAGAAGAATTACTCCAGAAATATGCCCACCTTGGATTTCTACTCTATAATGTAGATTACCCAATATACAGCTTGGATCTCATTACCTCACTGCTTTAAAGGACAGTTACCTTGGATTTTACTGCGCAATTTGGAACCAAACCTTTATATCCTTTCTTCAATTTCCCCTGCTATGTGACTTCTATTTTAATCAATTTTTGATTATGATTTTCCATGTCTAACTGACTTTAGCAAATAGGGTGAATACCATTATATCTATTTGCTAATATTTTCTCCTCTGAAGAGATGGTAGGCATTGAAACCCTATAGGATAAGGAGATAAAATTTCGAAAGTATTCTTTATCTTACTTGGAATAATAAAAAATTCTTGATTTGAATAAATCCATATTTTGACCAGCCCAATGTTTGCTTTTGGTCTGACCTATAAATGATTTGCGTCATAGATCCAGATCATTACAATTCCCGGATTCCATTTTTGTCGGCTCGGACAGGAGTTCATCTGCACCTTGCTCCATAAAACGGCCTGACCTATAAACGATTTGCATCATAGATCCAGGTTATTACAATTCCCGGACTCCATTTTTGTCAGCCTGGACACGAGTTCATTTTCGTTTGCCTCTTCATAACATTTAATACAAATATCAATACACAAAAAAAAACAAATTTATAGGAGTATGTATATATATATATATATATATATATATATATATATACACTACTGACCATACAAGAAATGTTTATCACAAAAAGTCATAAATATGGATAAAAGTAAGAATCACTTGATTATAAATAAT